>NW_024081507.1:169563-497933 GCF_003009895.1 Hyaena hyaena
TCTCCACATCCTCGCCAGCATCTAGAGTCCTCTAATTTGCTCATTTTAGCCACTCTGACAGGTGTGAGGTGGTATCTCAGTGTGGTTTTGATTTGTATTTCCCTGATGAGGAGGGATGCTGAGCATCGTTTCATGTGTCTGTTGGCCATCTGGATGTCCTCTTTGGAGAAGTGTCTGTTCGTATCTTCTGCCCATTTTTTTTACTGGGTTGTTTGTTTTTCAGGTGTGGAGTTTGGTGAGTTCCTTATAGATTCTGGATATTAACCCTTTATCTGATATGTCATTTGCAACTACCTTTTCCCATTCCACTGGTTGCCTATGAGTTTTATGGATTGTTTCTTTTGCCGTGCAGAAGCTTTTAATCTTAATGAGGTCCCAACAGTTTATTTTTGCTCTTGATTCTTTTACTTTTGGGGATGTGTCAAGTAAGAAATTGCTGAGGTGGAGGTCAAAGAGGTTGTTTCCTGCTTTCTCCTCTACGGTTTTGATGGTTTCCTGTCTCACGTTCAGGTCCTTTATCCATTTTGAGTTATTTTTGTGTATGGTGTGAGAAAATGATCTAGTTTCATTCTTCTGCATGTTGCTGTCCAGTTCTCCCAGCACCATTTGTTAAAGAGGCTGTCTTTTTTCCATTGGATACTCTTTCCTGCTTTGTCAAAGATTAGTTGGCAATACATTTGTGGGTCCAATTCTGAGTTGTCTATTCTATTCCAATGGTCTATGTGTCTGTTTTTGTTTTTTTTTTAATTTATTTTTGAGCGAGAGAGAGAGAGAGCATGAGCAGGGGAGGGTCAGTGAGAGAGGGAGACACAGAATCCGAAGACAGGCTCCAGGCTCTGAGCTGTCATCATAGAACCCGACGTGGGGCTCGAACCCATGAACCATGAGATCATGACCTGAGCCAAAGTTGGATGCCACCCAGGTGCCCCTCTGTGCTTCTGTTTTTGTGCCAATACCATATTGTCTTGATAATTACAGCTTTGTAGTAGAAGCTAAAGTCTGGGATGGTAATGCCTCACATTTTGGATTTCTTCTTCAATATTACATTGGTTATTTGGGGTCTTTTGTGGTTCCATACAAATTTTAGGATAGTTTGTTCTAGCTTTCAGAATAATGCTGGTGTAATTTTGATTGGGACTGCATTAAATGTATAGATTGTTTTTGGTAGTAATGACATTTTAACTATATTTATTCTTCCGATCCATGAGCATGAAATGTTTTTCCATTTCTTTGTGTCTTCTTCAATTTCCTTCATAAGTTTTCTTTAGTTTACATCATACAGATCTCATATCTTTGGTTAAGTTTATTCCTAGATATTTTATGGTTTTTGTGCAATTCTGAATGGATCAGTTTCTTGATTTCTCTTTCTGTTGCTTCATTGTTGGTGTATAAAATGCAACCGATTTCTGTAAGTTGATCAGTTCTATGATCCAAGAATTCAGCCAAGTTGCAGGGTACAAAATCAACATACAGAAATCGGTTGCATTTTATACACCAACAATGAAGCAACAGAAAGAGAAATCAAGAAACTGATCCCCTTCACAATTGCACAAAAAACCATAAAATACCTCGGAATAAACCTAACCAAGGATACAAGAGATCTGTATGATGAAAACTATAGAAAACTTATGAAGGAAATTGAAGAAGACACAAAGAAATGGAAAAACATTCCATGCTCATGGATAGGAAGAATAAATATAGTTAAGATGTCATTACTACCTAAAGCACTCTACACATTCAATGCAATTCCAATCAAAATTGCACCAGCATACTTCTCAAAACTAGAACAAACTATCCAAAAATTTGTATGGAACCACAAAAGACCCCGAATAGCGAAAGTAATACTGAAAAATAAAACCAAAACGGGAGGTATCACCATCCCAGACTTTAGCCTCTACTACAAAGCTGTCATCCTCAAGACAGTATGGTATTGGCACAAAAACAGACACATAGACCAATGGAACAGAATTGAGAACTCAGAAGTGGACCCAAAAGTATACAGCCAACTGATCTTTGACAAAGCAGGAAAGAATATCCAATGGAAAAAAGACAGCCTTTTTAACAGATGGTGTTGGGAGAACTGGACAGCAACATGCAGAAGAATGAAACTAGATCATTTTCTCACACCATGCACAAAAATAAACTCAAAATGGATCAAGGACCTGAACGTGAGACAGGAAACTATCAACACCCTAGAGGAGAAAGCAGGAAACAACCTCCTTGACCTCCACCGCAGCAACTTCTTACTTGACACATCCCCAAAAGCAAGGGAATCGAGAGCAAAAATAAACTGTTGGGACCTCATCAAGATTAAAAGCTTCTGCACAGCCAAGGAAACAACCCAGAAAATTAATAGGCAACCAACGGAATGGGAAAAGATAGTTGCAAATGACATATCAGATAAAGGGTTAATATCCAGAATCTATAAGGAACTCACCAAACTCCACGCCCGAAAAACAAACAACCCAGTGAAGAAATGGGCAGAAGACATGAACAGACACTTCTCCAAAGAGGACATCCAGATGGCCAACAGACCCATGAAACGATGCTCAGCATCCCTCCTCAACAGGGAAATACAAATCAAAACCACACTGAGATACCACCTCAAGCCAGTCAGAGTGGCTAAAATGAGCAAATCAGAGAACTCTAGATGCTGGCGAGGATGTGGAGAAACGGGCACCCTCCTGCACTGTTGATGGGAATGTAAACTGGTACAGCCCCTCTGGAAAACAGTGTGGAGGTTCCTCAGGAAACTAACAATAGAACTCCCTTATGACCCAGCAATAGCACTGCTAGGAATTTACCCAAGGGATACAGAAATGCCGAGGCATAGGAGCACATGTACCCCAATGTTCATAGCAGCACTCTCCACAATAGCTAAAACATGGAAAGAGCCTAAGTGTCCATCAACAGATGAATGGATCAAGAAGATGTGGTTTATCTATACCATGGAATACTACATGGCAATGAGAAAGAATGAAATCTGGCCATGTGTAGCAACATGGATGGACCTTGAGGGTGTTATGCTGAGCGAAGTAAGTCAGGCAGAGAAGGACAAATACCATATGTTTGCACGTATAGGAGGATTAGGAGGAACTTGACGGAGGAACAAGGGGGAGAAGAAGGGGGGAAATGGTGGGGGAAAGGGAGAGAGGCAAACCATGAGAGACTCTTGAATGCTGACAAAAACTGAGGACTGATGGATGTGGGGGGGAAGGGGGGATGGGCATGAAGGAGGGCACTTTGGGGATGAGCACTGAGTGTTATGTAGAAACTAATTTGACAATAAACTATTTGTAAAAAAAAAAAAAAAAAGGATCAGTTCTAGTAGGCTTCTGGTGGAGTCTTTCAGGCTTTCTATGTAAAGCATAGTGTCATCTACAAAGAGTCATAGTTTGACTTCTTCTTTGCCAATTTTGATGCCTTTTATTTCCTTTTGTTGTCTGATGGCTGAAGCTACGATTTCCAGGACTATGTTAAACAACAGTGGTGAGAATGGACATCCATATCGTGTTCTTGATCTCAGGGGGAAAGCTCTCAGCTTTTCCCTGTTAAGGATGATGTTAGCTAAGGGTTTCTCATAGATGGCTCTTATGATGTTTAAGTAAGTTCCTTCTATCCCGACTTTCTCAAGGGTCTTTTTTTAAAAAATATTTTATTTATTTCTGAGAGAGAAATAGAGACAGCATGAGGAGGGAGGGTCAGAGAGAGAGGGAGACACAGAATCTGAAGCAGGCTCCAGGCTCTGAGCTGTCAGCACAGTCGAGGGTCTTTATTAAGAAGGATGCTGTATCTTGTCAAATGCTTTTTCTGCATCTACCGACAGGATCATATGGTTTTTATCTTTTCTTTTGTTGATGATGTATCACATTGATTGATTTGAGAATATTGAACTAGCCCTGTAACCTAGGAATGAATGCCACTTGATCATGGTGGATAACTCTTTTTATGTATTGTTGGATTCGATTTGCAAGTATCTTGTTGAGGATTTTTGCATCCGTATTCATCAAGGATATTAGTCTGTAGTTCTCTTTTTTTGCTGGGTCTCTGTCTGGCTTGGGAATCAAAGTGATGCTGGCTTCGTAGAATGAGTCTGCAAGATTTCCTTCTATTTCTATTTTTTGGAATAGCTTGAGAAGAGTGGTTATTAACTCTGATTTAAATGTCTGGAAGAATTCCCCAGGGAAGCTATCTGGCACAGGGATCTTATCTGTTGGGAGATTTTTGATAACTGATTCATTTTCTTCACTTGCTATGGGTTTGTTCAGATTTTCTATCTCTTCTCTTGTGAATTATGGTAGTGAGTGTGTGTTTAGGAATTTGTCCACTTCTTCCAAGTTGTCCAGTTTGTTGGCATATATTTTTTCATAGTATTCCCTGATAATTGCTTGTATTTCTGAGGGATTGGTTGTAATAATTCCATTTTCATTCATGATTTTGTCTATATGGGTGCTGTCTCTTTTCTTTTTGAGAAGCCTGGCTAGAGGTTTATCAATTTTGTTTATTTTTTTCAAAAAACCAACTCTTGGTTTCATTGATCTGTTCAACTGGGTTTTTTTTTTTTGGATTCTATATTGTATATTTCTGCCCTGATTTTTATGATTTCTCTACTCCTACTGTTCTTGGGGTGCCCTTTTTGCTCTCCCTCTAGTTCCTTTACGTGTGCTGTTAGATTTTGTACTTGCGCTTTTTCTAATTTCTTGAAATATGCCTGGAGTGCAATGTACTTTCCTCTTAGGACTGCCTTTACAACATCCCATACAGTTTGGATTGTTGTATTTTCATTTGCTTCCATGTATTTTTTAATTTCTTCTCTAATTGCCTGATTGGCCCATTTGTTCTTTAGTAAGGTGTTCTTCAACCTCCATATTTTTGGAGGTTTACCACACTTTTTCCTGTGATTGATTTCAAGTTTCATAGCATTGTCATCTGAAAGCATGCATAGTATGATCTCAATTCTTTTATATTTATTGAGGGCTGCTTTATGTCCCAGTATGTGATCTATCTTGGAGAATGTGCCATGTGCGCTTGATAAGAAAGTGAATTCCATAGCCTCAGGATGTAGAGTTCTAAATATATCTGTCAAATCCACCTGGTCCAATGTGTCATTCAAGTCCATTGTTTCTTTATGATTTTCTGTCTAGTTGATCTATCCATTGCTGTAATTGGAGTGTTAACGTCCCCTGCTATTAGCACATTCTTATCCATAAGATTGTTTCTGTTTGTGATTAATTGTTTTATGTATTTAGGAGCTTCCATATTCGGTGCGTAGACATTTATAATTGTTAGTTCTTCTTGATGGAAAGACCCTGTAATTATTATATGATGCCTTTCTTCATCCCTTGTTACTGCCTTTACTTTATAGTCCAGCTTGTCTGATATAAGTATAGCTACTCCAGGTTTCTTTTGCCTTCCTGTAGCATGATAGATATTCCCTTACTTTCAATCTGAAGGTGTCTTCAGGTCTAAAATGAGTTTCTTGTAGACAGCAAATACATGGATTTGTTTTTTTTTTATTCATTCTGCTACCCTATGTCTTTTGACTGGAACATTTAGTCCATTTGCATTCAGTGTTATTATTGAAAAATATGGGTTTAGAGTCATTGTATTCTTTGTAGGATTCATGCTTGGTGTGGTGTCTCTGGTACTTGTGTTCTGTGCAACATTTTCCTCAGAGAGCCCCGCTTAAGATTTCTTGTAGGGCTGGTTTACTGGTGATGAATTCATTCAATTTTTGTTTATTTGGGAAGACTTTTATTTCTCCTTCTATTCTGAATGACAGGCTTGCTGGATAGAGGATCTTGGTTGCATATTTTTTCTGTTTATCACATTGAAGATTTCCTGCCATTCCTTTCTGGCCTGCCAAGTTTCAGTCTGTAATTACTCCGAGAGGTCTCCCTTTGTATGTTATGGCCCTTTTATCCCCACCTGCTTACAGAATTCTTTGTCCTTATATTTTGCCAGTTTCACTATGATATGGCATGCTGAAAATTGTTTCAATTACATCTGAGGGGTGTTCTCTGTGCCTCTTGGATTTCAATGTCTGTTTCCCTTCCCAGATTGGGGAACTTCTCAGCTACAATTTGTTCAAGGACTCCTTCAGCACCTTTCCCTCTCTCTTCCTCTTCTGGAGTTCCTATGATAGGAATAGTGTTCCGTTTGATTGTATCACTCAGTTTTGAACTCTCCTTTCCTCCTCCTGGATCAGTTTATCTCTCTTTTTCTCTTCCTCTTTTTCTATAATTGTGTCTTCTAATTCACCTATTCCCCATTCTGCCTCTTCAATATGTGCATTGGACGCCTCCATTTTATTATGCACCTCATTATAGAACTTTTTAAATTCATCACAACTATTTTTAAGCTCCATAGTCTTTGTAGCAATAGCTTCTCTGATGTCTTCCATGCCTTTTTCAGTCCCAGCGATTAATTTTATAACTATTGTTCTAAATTCTTGTTCAGTTATGTTGCTTATATCTGTTTTGAGCAGTTCTTTAGCTGTCATTTCTTCCTGGAATTTCTTTAGAGGAGAGTTCTTCCGTTTTGTCATTTGGCTAGCTTTCTGCCTCTTGTTAGTTTTAAAAGCTTGTTATGTGCTCTTCACCTGTGAGTACTGCTGTATTAAAGAAGGCTCATTGACTGTCCAGGGCCTGTCCATTCAGGAAGTGTTCTTTTAATGGTGTCCCTTGGTTTCTTTTGTTGAGATCTGATTATTTTATTTCCCTGCTTGTAGTGGTATTTTGGATTCTCCACCATGTGTACTTTGGCTTGTTTCTTGAGGCAGCCCTGGGAAGGAAAAAAGACAGGCAAACACACAGGGAACAAAAGCATGCAAACGCACAGACAAATCCAACAAACAAGCAAACCGAAAGGGAAAAAGAAAATGAAAAAATCAGAAAAAAAAGAAAAAAAAAAGAAGAAAACATAAGAGAAAAAGAAAGACTTGGGCATATTTTAGGCTTAGGGTGGTCTTATGTGGTCCCACCTAGAATACAGGGATATGAGAAGATTAGTTCCCTATGGAGCGTTTTTTAAAATTTAGAATCAGATGCATTACTTGAAATGAAAATTTTCTCACAAATTATGCCCATGAACTGATATGGTGGTATATATGAAGGCTTAGGAAAAATTTCAGAGAATTTTGGTCCAGAGCCCCCCAACTGCAGAACTTCCAGGGTGTATCGTTCACACAAATTATAATAATGCCTCCTGGGTGTGTGAAACCCAGGAATCTGTTCTTGCTCTCTTCATGTCTGCTGTTGTTTTCCCTTACTGTACTAAGGAGAGGCCAGACATTGGTCCCATGTCTTTACGACTCGAAAGATGAAGTCAAGAATTTTGATTCAGTTGATGATTCCAGTGCATTCCCCAGTCCCACCATTTTCCCTGGAATGTAAGGCTGCCTCACACCCCTTTCTTCTCTGAGCACAAGTCTGTGCATAATTTTTATGTCACCATCCTCAGTATGATTTATTTTTTTCTCAGGAAAAATAACCACAACATTTTAATGTGTAGCCTAGCTGTCCCGGAGTCCGTTACTCATTCTCAGACCAGGAACTAAGAAAGCTGAAAGAAGTAAGATGAACTTCAAAACTTTATTTTGCCCTATTGCCATCACAAGCCTGGTTAAAACTCTGCCCTCATGCTTCAATGGAAATTATATCCCTATCCCTTCTATTATTGTTTTTATTTGAGCTTAAAATAGATCCATCTTCATTCTGTCACAACAATGTGGTACTCATCCAAGTGTCTGTCTTAAAATAAACTTTGACCAGTTAGTGACCTGAAAAAACATTCTTTTTTGAAATTTAAGTATTTCTTTAAGTGAAATTTAAGTATTATCAACAGTTTCTTATCACCTTAAGAAAAACCAGGTTTAATAAATCTACATAGGAAAAATTGAGTTTAGGTAGCACAGGTGGCTAAGGGGGACAGGTACTGACTGTGAGCTGAAATCTTGATGGCCACTTGGCAGTGGGGGTTCATCTTTAGTTTCAAACTTAGCAGTCCAGTCTTTGAAGATCTGAAGCTGCTTGCTAATCAGCTCTTTTTTTTTTTTTTTTTTTTTTGCTATAGTGAAGCAAACAAACAATGGCAAACAAAGAATCCTATGATCCAAACAAAGCCATTTGGAAAGATGTCTTGCCACTGATTTCTCTTTTATCAATATAATGGCAGAGTCTCTAGTTGACTAGACCCCGAATAAAGTCCATTTCAGTGTTTCTCAAACTACGTCCAAAAACATAATCCAGAAATTCTGTACATTTTCTGTGATTATTTTAAAAAGTGTCTCTTATTTATTTCAATGAAATTTAAGGAAAATACAATTAAATAAGCCCTCAATATAAGCACAGTATGGATTACCTGGATAACACCCTATAACCAAGGATATTCATGGGAGTTCCATGCCCATATTGACAATTGTGTAAATGCTCTTGTGGCAAGATGTTGACTTAGAAATTTACACTGAGATATCAAGAGGTGGTAGAATTAGATAAAAAAGTGATAGGGAGACCAACTACCAAGAAGCACATTTTCAAAGAAAATATTTAAGAACTGGTTATGACTTTTGGATTCCTTACCAGATGGAGAATAGCAAAGGCTAGAAAGGATGGAGAATCAGTGAGAATATCTTAAAAATTTATTTGAAGCAAGCTGTGAAGATCACACACACACATACACACACAAGATGGAGACATTTCTTTCATCATCACAAGCATTGAGAGGGATTGACGGAGGAGGCTATAATAGCTTGTATAGTTTAATATGAAAATATGGATGCGTAATGAGACTGGTACATGACTAACACCCAAGAGTCAACACGAGGGTCCCACTACAGATTTATTTATAAAGAACACATATATTACTCAAGCAGAAGAGTAATAATGTATTTCATTTTTTGAAAAAAGTCCTTTATTCTGAAAAAATGAAAGATTACCTTATTACACAATTCATCAAAAATATATGTTTTTCTCTTGAGTGCAAGTTTGGGGGCTGGGATTCTAATCAAGGAGTAAATAAATCTTGCTTTATTCATCATCACTTGCATAATAATTCTTTTAAAACGAATTGAAGCAGGATCAGTGCTTTTACCCACACTCCCCCAGCCTTTAATTCTGTGCATAGATATCAGCTATGGGCTCAGTTGATGATCTTAAACTAAATCCTTTGTTTTTGATTCATGTATAGACAATATAGCTATAAGAGTCAGGGTTGATTGATATGTTCTATTAATTAATCACATAGCCATTTTCACATCAGAAGTGTGATCTGTCAATTGTTCTTTTTAATTCAAAGCCTTATGTCCTGAAACTACTTTTGTGTAAATTAGAGACCCACCTCTCTTGCATATAGAAAAATTGACATTATTTGATATATGGATATCATGATTTTATTTTCATGAACAAGCAGTGCCCCTAATAGATAACCAAACCAGCTGTGATTACTGACACAAAAGAAGGAATGTAGATCTAATATTTTAATACCAAAGATATTATTTTGTGAGGATGAAATCTGCCCTAACAATTGTTTTCTAGCCAACACTTTGATGTGGCAAGTCTTAACTCTTCCATTATGTTGTATTATATTTTATAACTGGTTTCTTTTGGAAGATATATCAGAGTGTGAAATTTAAATATTCTCTGTCTTTCCTAACAATTATATTTGTAATGGCATCAGTGGGCATCTGATGCTTTAAATGTTTTCCAGGCTAAAATTATTTTTGGAGTAGAATTTGGGGGTTCAACTACCTTTTCGTGTATGTACTAAAGGAGAATCAAAGCAATCTCTTGAGGGACTGCTTGGCCAGTGTGAAGATCCTCTCTCAGCTAAGAGGTACAGTGATATATACTTGACAGTCTCCACATTTTTTTGAAAGAGAATATTAGCCCCCCTCCATCTTGGTTAGTTGTTAAAATATATATATCTCCATATTTAACTAGAAGCTTACAGTACTGCAAACCAGGTCTTGAGAGTAAACACCAGACCATCTATTGCTTTGTCTGTCAAACCTTGTTCTATTTTGCAAGTACTTACTTTCTTCATGAGAAAATTGCTGATCCACCTTGTTATGGACTGAATGTTTGTGTCCCCAGAAAATTTATATGATAAAGCCCTAACTCTCAGTGTATCTGTATATGGAGCCACTAAGGAAATAATTAAGTGAGGTCATAGGGTGGGATCATTATGATCTAATAATTGACAAGAGTCAGGACTTAGGCCATGCAAAAGAAACCAGTAAGGAGAATGAAGTTAATATTCCAAGAGAAGCAGAGATGAGAGAGGGAGACAGCATTGATTTTGGTCAAAGCCTGGGTTCCAATTGTTTCTGAGGCCTAATTCCACCACTTTTCTCTGGTAATTCCTCCTAGCCTAAGCTAGTTTAAATGGGTCTGTGTTCTGCCTAAATCAGGGGACACGACTTACGAGCCTAACCCAATTCAAAACTCACAAACATTTGGTGGGACAAACACATTTATTGCCTGTTGGGTAACGCAGTCCATGCATCCTCCCATAAAACTACTTTCACAAAATTGTACTCCAATGTTATCAGCCTTCTGCATTAATGCATGGCATTAGAAGCCACCCTATAACACTGTTATAATTAAGAATCTTAGGGAAATTGTACATGACGCAATGTCTTCTTTCTAAAGATGAGCAAGAAAAACGTATTTTTAGTTGGAGGCACTAAGGCTTTTTGGAGGAGTAACATCATGCTTTAGTGGAAATAACATAGGATTGAATTCAAAACAGTAGAGTTTGAATCAGGCTCTGCCACATAGAAAAGCTGTGAGTACTTACATAAAGTACATTTGTAAAGTAATGATAAACGTGTGTCTTACATACCTTACATGTGACTGTAAGCCAATATATGCACAAAGTGCCTTGTAAATTGGGGACCATAAATCATAAATGTGATTAATCATTTCCAATTTCACTTTTACCATGGATTTTAAGATGACTTGTTTAATTATTTTCTCCTGGCTGCACTAAAGCTCTGAATATTGCTGCTTAGAAATATCTGCATCTTGACAAGGGCAGTAGGTTGTGACAATAAACAAAAACAAAAACAAAAAATTATCTGCAAGCCTGGAATGATGGAGATTTTTATCTGCCATCTAGCTCCAAGCCCTGGGCTCTAGATCCTTTGTGCAGATAAAACCAAGGTCAGCCAAAGGTCTGAGTATTTACAGCAGAATCACTTAATTTGGTTCACCCAAGGGGTTATTTCGGTCTGCTTCTATTTTAAATCTATTTTGGTTCAAACTTTGGATTTCTCCCTTCAGGATTCTGTGTGTATGTGTGTGAGAGAAAGCGGGGTGGGGGGGGGGAAGGGAGAGGAAGAGAGAGAGGGACAGAGATAGAGTAGGAAAAGGAAGGATTTTAACTTAAAAATTTTTAAATGTTTATTCACTTTTGAGAGAGAGAGAGCACAAGTGGGGGAAGGACAGAGAGAGAAATGGAGACACTGAATCTGAAGCAGGCTCCAGGCTCTGAGCTGTCAGCACAGAGCTTGACTTGGGGCTCAAACTCAAAAACCCTGAGATCATGACCTGAGTCAAAGTTGGATGCTTAACCTACTGAGCCACCCAGGTGCTTCAAGAAAGATTTTAAATTTTTCCTTCTGAAAAATATTCATTGAAGAAATTATAAACTATAGAGAATATATTCATATGAAATAAAATTTGTCCCAGAACCTTATAACATAGAATTGCTTACTGTTAGCTCTGAATTTCTTTTCTGTGAACAATATATTTATATAGTTAAGCTTATGCATATATACAATCATACATTCTGGCTTTTAAAAATAATATCACATCTTTCTAATTTCCCAAAGTCATTAAAGTTCTTAGTAAACATAACTATTGCTTTGAAATAATTCATAATTAGATGTGGCTTTTATATTTTATCATTACCCCATTTTTAGATATTTGGAATTCTGAAATTTTGCTTTTATAAAAATGCTGTGATTAATATATTTATTTATAAAAGCCAGTACTCTTTTTTTCTGGAAAATAATTTTTTTCCTTTCTTTTTCTTAAATTTATATTTTAGTTTGTTAATACACAGAACAATATTGGTTTCAGAGGTAGAACTCAATGATTCATCACTTAAATACAATGCCCAGTGCTCATCGCAAAACCAGTACTCTTTTAGAAAGAGTTCCTATTTGTAGTCTTTAAAAAGGGCTTCCCATTTATCTGTGGTGTTTTGTTTACCATGTGGAGACTCTTCTTAAAAACAAGTTAATACTGAAAATTATGTGTAAGTCCATTTATTTTTAGTCTAAAGAGACCAGCAAGATTTAGGGTCCTCTGTTGGCAGTAAAAAGAGACCAGGGACCTCTCTCTGACTTGTGGTTTTGTTTTTCACTATCTAGGTCCTTAAGTTGAACGTTCATAAATAGGTGAGCTTCTGTGCTAAATTCTCAGATCCTGAGTTTGTTTTTAATCGATTCAATCAATCTATTCATTTATCCAGTTTTATATCTTAGTTTTTATTCAAATAACATGTTGTGATTATATAGATAACATATTTATTGAAAATGGAAAATAAGAAATTCTGAAGAAAGTTAAAATGATCTGTAACTGTATCATGCTTAACCTTTTAATATATTTTTATCTCACTGTATTTGTGTGTACTTGCATTTTTTTCACATAGTCAAACTTATGCTATATATGCATTTTGTTTATAAAAGCCGTACTATAGCAACCAGTCCTGGTGGTATCCATTCCACATTTGGGTGTATGAGTTACTCTGTAATTTCCTGTGGATCATTTCTTGCACTGTGTCCTCTCACCTTGCCCAGTCTTATCATCGAGTAGTCATAATAATGAAGTAGTTGGTACATGAACTATATATTATGTGGTCCATGGAAAAGACAGGTGCAAGATTAAGTTTCATATTATATTTTTTTAACTCTGTGACCTTGAGCAAAGTCTAACCCCTCAGAGCCTTTGTTTCCAGACCTAGAAAACAGAGTCAATAAAAATACCCACTTTATAGGAACGGCATGAGGATCAAATGGAATAATAGATGTGAAAGGCAAAATGTGACCTGCTAAGTGCTTTATCATTTTTGACTAAGAGGTAAAATATTTTTAAAAGTCGATAACTGGTGGGAGGAGCATCTGAAAAAGATGCCAATGCACTCCTGGCTACAAAAGCTTCAAATCCAATACTCAATTCGGTTTAGGAAAAGAGGTTTGAGTGCTGCAATGCTTTGCTCATCTTTTAGATCTTGCCCACTTTCAGCACTAGACTAGAATCCTGTGGAAAATTTGCCTTTGTAAGCAATAGCAGTGGATTTATATAGATAAATATTTACTCATTCATTCGTTATCTCATTTGTTCACTAGATAAAATATTAAGAGTGCCCTACTATGTGTTAGGTATTGTGCAAAGCCCTAGGAACAAAACGTAAGGAAGGCATAGAAATTGATCTCAGTTACCACACAGTCTGGTGTGGAAAATAGGCATATAAGCACAATCTCATGTCCATGGTATAAACAAGTTTCCTAAGCAAAAAAAGAAAAAGAACCAGTTAATTCTGACTGGGGGCGGGAGTATGGAATTTGAAAAATTATAAAAAATGTGACACTTAAACTTGTATATGCAAAGAATAAGGGATGGTAGTTCTTGGCTAGGAGGACATCATAGACAAAGTACAAAGAAGGTATGGTTGGAAAACAAAGAGGCAACAAGGGGTAAAGTGAGAATAGTAAAATGGGATTTTGTTGGAAATTGAGGGAATTAGTTGGATTATGGTGGATATATTTTTGTTTGTCTAGCAACTCATTGGAGAGCTCTCTCTCCCATTCTTAGTGCAAATCATGGAAATAGAGCTGATCCCATCTCCTGCCTTGAGGGACAGTTCTTGTGTCCTTGATTATACAAATGGGAAAATTATTTATTTAATAAAAAATATCTTGTTGGATTAACAAAACCTTGCAAAATACAGGATTTATGGAGAATAAATAATAGAAGGAACGCCCAAGATTGACAAACTCTGGGAAACACTAACTCACAAGATGAGGAACATGCCTCCAACTAGAATATTCAGTTCAGCATCATATAAATAAAGTCAGTCAGCAAACGAGATATTTTACTGGTGGAGGAGGGAGCAAAAAGTCATATTGCCTAGGTAATTAGAACTTTTACTCTTGTATGAAAGAGTCTTCAAAAATAATAGGCAAACTAATGCAAACTGCGTTCTCAAAGGATACATATTTATTTGTCAGCAGTCTCATTAATTTGAATTAGACTAATTCTTTTTCTGGAAATATTCATATTTTAGGGCCAACATCTATTTCTTTGGTCTTTGTTTAATTCACAGTGATAGGGGCGCCTGGGTGGCTTAGTCGGTTAAACATCCGACTTCGGTTCAGGTCATGATCTCACAGTTCGTGGGTTCGAGCCCCATGTCGGGCTCTGTGCTGACAGCCAGCTCAGAGCCTGGAGCCTGTTTTGGATTTTGTATCTGTCTCTCTCTCTGACCCTCCTCTGCTCACTCTCTCTCTCTCTTTCTCTCAGAAATAAATAAAACATTAAAAATTTAATTCACAGTGATAGTCAACGGTAAATAATTTATTGATAGTGTAATAAGGAAGGGAGGGATATATTTCCAGTGAATATTCCTATATTCCCTTAGAATGGGGTGGGCTATTCCTATAAACCCTGATTGTAACAACTCTGAAATAAGGAAATTGCAAAATTGTGGAAACTCTTTAGTGTTTTGATGCTATCTTAGAAGCAAATAACACTGATACTTTATTGTTATATTCCTAGCTTTTTCATCTACATTAAAATGTAAGGTGAGCTCCCTATCACAAGACAGAACACAGTGAGAACAATAATCAAAATAGCATCAGCAGCTCCAGTTGTTAGTGAAAGAAAAGATTTTTAGGCACAAAGTGCACCTGGGTGGGAATTCCCAATGAGTTAGGTTTAGGAGAAAGGAACATCTGGAGTGCTTACTTTCCCCTTAATAATGAGAAGTCTTAGTCAACATTATCACTGCTCTTACCATGGCTATTAAAGTTTCTCAACCATCTGCTGTTGGAGAAATAAAATCAAGTGGTTCTTTTTATGTGGGATTGAATATAGGATTTAGTTTTAGGAACCATTCCTAATGCCATCAATTTGAAGTAAAGATGAAAGATTTTCCAAGCATCTCCCTCAGCAGCTACATGGCATTAGAAGTGTTTTAGCTGGGAGATGTATGAAGCTAGAAAAAATATATAGGTACAAAAAGTACTTTGTTAGAGGTTTGGGTGGGGAAAGAGATTCCCTGTTTCTGAGCCACATTATTTTGTTGATTTCTTTTAAAAAGGAAAAAATGGGCCATTCTAGCTTAACACAACTGAGATGAAATCAGCTTGATTTAGCTGTCTGAAGCATCAGAAATGATTGCAGCTGGCTAATCTCTAATTATAGAATCTCTATTATTGGTGATGTAAGTGGCTGAATCTGTGGTTTGACTTCTAGATCCCTGGCTTTGTGAAAAGCTGGGATTTTTGGATAATTTTTTTCCCTCTGGATAATCAACTAAACAAATTTAAATTAACTCTTGGAGCAAATATAATTACGGAGTTGCAGAGGATATTTTGTTTCTTTCACTGACCAGAGTATGCCCCAACTGCGACTTTGGATGAAGCCATTAAATACTGTTTCTGTGGGATTTAGTCCAGAGCATTCAGCTATGATGTCCGCGGTATTTGGGGAGGGCAAAGTCAACATCAGCAATTCTGAGTTTCAGAGAAATTTATTTCTCTAATGGTTTGTGCTTATAGAAGAGTTTAGACAGAATTATTGCATTTCAACCTTAGTTTGAACCCTCCATTGATCTTTTCTTTTTTTGCTTTCATCTGTCCACTAAGCATGTCTGTTTTCACAGACTGGTTTAGAGAGAAACAAGTGGCAAGGTTGAATGTAGTAGGTAAATTACCAATGTCAACGTATTAGTCCACGTGGGCTGCTATAACAAAATACTATAGACTGGGCAGTTTACATAACAGACTTTAATTTCTCATAGTTGTGGAGGCTCAGAAGTCCAAGTGTGTCAGCTGATTCCTTTCCTGGTGAGAGCCCTGTTCTTGGCTTGCAGATGGTTGTCTTCTCACCTAGTGGAGAGAGAAAGAGGGCAAGATCTCTACTCTTACAGGGTAATTAATCCCATCATGTGGATCTCCCCTCATGACCTCATTTAATCCCATTTACCTCCACAGGCCTCACCTCCAAATACCATCACACTGGGGGTTAGGACTTCAACAGATGAAAAGGGCTTAGGGAGGTGACACAAACATTCATCTCATAATAAGAAAACCTTGTTAACTGGGACTTATCAGACTTTAATTCTCAATTTGTCACTTTAAGAGAAGGGAACAGGTCACAGATTTATTTGATAAAGAAATCTCAAGTAGTTCCAACTTGGTCATCAACCCAGCTTCAGATATCATCTTTGTGTTTGATATCACACCATTATGACAGATGGTGGGAATGCTGCTGAAAACACTAAAAAAAATTTATAGATACCAGAAAGTCAATGTGTAGTTTGTTCTCTATATAAATTCATAAACCTGGACTTCTAAATTACAAAAGTTTTAATTTGTCTTGAAGTGAAAAGATTTTAATTGCAAGCAAGCCAGGAATTTTATATAAATGATATCTCTCATCTCCTAAACATTTTAGCAAGATATTACCTGGATATTATACAAATATATAATACAGCTTCTATTTTGATTTTTCAAATAGACAATTGTTGAACAAATTTAACTATTCTTTACCTCCCACACCAATCTGTTACGAAGCAATCATCAATCCTAACTCAGAAAATGTGTCTTTTTCTTGTTTCATTAAAAAGAAGAGCCTATGGCAGGAATTAAAGTGCTGACACTTTATTTGAGAGATATCTGGAGTGGCAAAGGTGAGGAAAAGGGGAAGTCAGTGAAAGGGATGTAACACTATGTAATGTGATACATTTTCATGTGGCTACCATGTCTCAATGAGCCATGAAGAGAAACTGTAGGTCATTCAGGAGACATGTTCACTTAACATGAAAGATCTTCCAGAAGGACTATGAAGAGGATATGCACCCCGATCTATAAGTGTACTGTTTGGTTTCCTCCTGTCTCCCATTTACGACTGATCAAGTTTCATTCTCAGAGCCTTAACTCTCCCACACTTTTGGATTGTGTCATCAGTCCCTTTGGCAGCTTAGGAAGCTCTGTATGTCATTCATGTCCTGAAAGGCAGGGGTAACTTGGCATGAGGGTCGTGGAGTCATGGCCTGAGAATTTAGCTCATACCTTCCATCCTGGGGTATTTAGTAAAATAGCAGCAGCATTGGTATGGTCCTTGAGGCAGGCATTGCCTTAGAAAGCAGGGGGCAGTCAGCCAATTGGAGTTGCCATATAAGGATCAGTCTGATACAAAATCCTTCTGTTCATTTAGAAACTTTATAAGTGAGAAATTTATAAAAATAAAAAGATAAATGAAGAAGCATGAAGATGATTATTTTTTTTTAGGGAACAGAAACCTTTAGTTAGTGTTCTCTGTAAAAATAGAATCAATAGGTGATATCTATATCTGTCAATGTAAATGTCTAGATCTATCTATATGTGTGTGTACAGAGATTTATTATGAGGAATTGGCTTATACAGTCATGGAGACTGATAAATTCAAACCTGCATGGTGTGCCAATGGTGCAGAAGATCCAGAGAAAGTTTGAAGACCCATCAGGCAGAAACCCAGTATTGCAAATGAAGTCTTAACACAGTCAGCTAGAAAAATCTCTTATCTGAGGAAGGGTTTGTCTTCTTGTTCTTAGGTTTTCTACTGATTTGGCGAAGGCCTCCCGCATACAGAGGGCAATCTGTTTACTGATAAAATGTTAATCCAATCTAATGTTAAAGTCTAGTAATTTGAATATGCATCTTATCCAAAAAATGTCCTGGAAACACTCAGAATAATGTTTGGCCAAATATCTGGGCATCCTGTAGCTAGTAAATTTGACACAGATAATTAATGATCACAAGGGTCTAGTCAATTTACTAGAAAAATTCTGTGAAAATATAGGAAGGAATTAAATCTAAGGAGTTCTGTATTCAAGCTCAGTTATTAACTTTTTGACCCTGGGTAGGTCAACTCATATCTATGGGTCTCATGTTTCTCATTTATAAAATCTGGGAGTTAGATATTGAAAACTTTACAGCTCTAAAGTTCACTGATTATGTAATTCTTAGTACTCATCTACCAACCGTGTATTTTTCTTTTTTTGGTGGTAGGTTTCTTTTTTATTTTTTTTAATTTAATTACTTTTATTACTATTTTTTAAATAGTTTATTGTCAAGTTGATTTCCATATAACACCCAGTGCTCATCCCCACAAGTGCCCTCCTTCATGCCCATCACCCCCCTTCCACTCCCCCCAACACCCATCAGTCCTCAGTTTGTTCTCAGCATTCAAGAGTCTCTCATGGTTTGCCTCCCTCCCTCTCCCCACTATTTTCCCCCTTCTTCTCCCCCATGGTCCTCCATTAAGTTCTTCCTAATCCACCTAATCCACTGCAAACATATGGTATATGTCCTTCTCTGCCTGACTTATTTCACTCAGCATAACACCCTCAAATTCCATCCACGTTGCTACACATGGCCAGATTTCATTCTTTCTCATTGCCATGTAGTATTCCATTGTATAGATAAACCACATCTTGATTCATTCGTCAGTTGGTGGACATTTAGGCTCTTTCCATGTTTTCGCTATTGTTGAGAGTGCTGCTATGAACACAGGGTACATGTGCCCCTATGCATCAGCACTCCTGTATCCCTTAGGTAAATTCCTAGCAGTGCTATTGCTGGGTCATAGGGGAGTTCTATTGTTAATTTTATGAGGAACCTTCACACTGTTTTCCACAGGGGCTGCACCAGTTTGCATTCCCACCAACAGTGTAGGAGGGTGCCCGTTTCTCCACATCCTCACCAGCATATAGAATCCTCTGATTTGCTCATTTTAACCACTCTGACCAGCGTGAGGTGGTATCTCAGTGTGGTTTTGATTTGTATTTCCCTGATGAGGAGGGATGCTGAGCATCATTTTCTGTGTCTGTTGGCCATCTGGATGCCCTCTTTGGAGAAGTGTCTGTTCATATCTTCTGCCCATTTCTTCACTGGATTGTTTGTTTTTCGGGTATGGAGTTTGGTGAGTTCCTTATAGATTTTGGATACTAGCCCTTTATCTGATATGTCATTTGCAACTATCTTTTCCCATTCTATCAGTTGCCTATGAGTTTTATTGATTGTTTCCTTTGCCGTGCAGAAGCTTTTTATCTTGATGAGGTCCCAATAGTTTATTTTTGCTCTTGATACCCTTGCCTTAGGATGTGTCAAGTAAGAAGTTGCTGCGGTGGAGGTCAAGGAGGTTGTTTCCTGCTTTCTCCTCTAGGGTTTTGATGGTTTCCTGTCTCACATTCAGGTCCTTTATCCATTTTGAGTTTTTTTTTTGTATGGTTTGAGACAGTGATCCAGTTTCATTCTTCTGCATGTTGCTGTCCGTTCTCCCAGCACCATCTGTTAAAGAGGCTGTCTTTTTTCCATTGGATATTCTTTCCTGCTTTGTCAAAGATTAGATGGCTGTATACTTTTGGGTCCACTTCTGAGTTCTCAATTCTGTTCCATTGGTCTATGTGTCTGTTTTTGTGCCAAAACCATACTGTCTTGATGCTGACAGCTTTGTAGTAGAGGCTAAAGTCTGGGATGGTGATGCCTCCCGTTTTGGTTTTCTTCTTCAGTATTGTTTTGGCTATTCGTGGTCTTTTGTGGTTTCATATGAATTTTAGGATAGTTTGTTCTAGCTTTGAGAAGAATGCTGGTGCAATTTTGATTGGGATTGCATTGAATGTGTAGATTTTTGGGTAGTAATGACATTTTAACTATATTTATTCTTCCAATCCATGAGCATGAAATATTTTTCCATTTCTTTGTGTCTTCTTCAATTTCCTTCATAAGTTTTCTATAGTTTTCATCATACAGACCTCTTATATCCTTGGTTAGGTTTATTCCGAGGTATTTTATGTTTTTTTGTGCAATTGTGAATGAGATCAGTTTCATGATTTCTCTTTCTGTTGCTTCATTGTTGGTGTATAAAAATGCAACCGATTTCTGTAAGTTGATTTTGTACCCTGCAATTTTGCTGAAGTAATGGATCAGTTCTAATAGGCTTCTGGTGGAGTTTGTCAGGTTTTCTATGTGGAGTATCATGTCGTCTGCGAAAAGTGAAAGTTTGACTTCTTCTTTGCCAATTCTGATGCCTTTTATTTCCTTTTGTTATCTGATTGCTCATGTTAGGACTTCAGCACTATGTTAAACAACAGTGGTGAGAGTGGACATCCCCCATCCCCGTCATGTTCCTGATTTCAGGGGGAAAGCTCTCAGTTTTTCCCCATTGAGGATGATGTTAGCTGAGGGCTTCTCATAGATGGCTTTTATGATGTTTAAATAAGTTCCTTCTATCCAGACTTTCTCGAGGGTCTTAATTAAGAAATTTTGCTATAGTTTTTCAAATGCTTTTTCTGCATCTATCGACAGAATCATATGTTTTTTATCTTTTCTTTTGTTAATGTGATGTATCACATTGATTGATTGGAGAATATTGAACCAGCCCTGTAACCCTGGAATGAATCCCCCTTGATCGTGGTGGATAATTCTCTTTATGTGCTGTTGAATTCTATTTGGAAGTATCTTGTTGAGGATTTTTGCATACATATTCATCAAGGATATTGGCCTGTAGTTCTCTTTTTTTGCTGGGTCTCTGTCTGGCTTGGGAATCAAAGTGATACTGGCTTCATAAAATGACTTCAGAAGTTTCCTTCGATTTCCATTTTTTTTTGGAATAGCTTGAAAAGAATGGGTATTAATACCAACCATGTATTATAAAGTGATGAGAGGTCATACTCTTGAGTTAAAGACAAGCACAAGAAATCTATACAAACTTATAGCAAGACTGATTTGTATATGGGAGAATCTCTTGATTTACTGAAGAGGATGAGGGAGACTGAAAAATGATTAACTGGAGAAGATGGAGAGGACAATGATACCCTACATATACTTTTTATCTAAAGCGAAGCCAGTAATATTTTCTGCCTGCACTTCAAGATACCACTTTAATTCCTGATAAGTAATTCTGCAGATTGTATACTTTGTGTTTAAATGTTTGCTGTCTTAAATATTATTTGACATTTTAAATGCCTGATCTCCTGTAAATACCTGCTTAGAGCACAGAAATATATCCACTACAAGCAATAAAAAAAAATAAAAATGAAGATTTCAGAGAAGAAATTGGGTAAATAGATTTGGAAAGGTCAGCTGTTAGAACACTAAGGAAAATGCAATTTTCCTATTCTGCTCAGTCTTTTGTGACACTGTAAAACCAATGGCATTTAGTTTGCCAGTTCTCTTGCTGTGTTATTTGTGATGATTCTCTTAGCACCTTAGTCTTCTTGCCCCAGTTGCTTTCTAACCCATTGCCTTTGTATGGGAATCAATGTGTTAGCACACAGAATCTAGCTCCAGATGTACTCAACTCAGGCAGGTACTTCTTCTCAGATGATAAGTATCAGATTTGAGTACCTGCAACAATTATAATCAAATTCTACGTTGGCTTTAGTATTCCAGTGTGAGATTGTGTGAGGTTGATAGGCTTCTTAACTTTGGTATAAAATGGTAGCCTTGAAAAACGGACAATATTTGGTAATTTGGGTGCAAAAAGTTCCTTCTTTTAAAAAATCCAAATATGTCTTCTCGAGGCAGTTTAATCTTGGATCAGTCAATTTACCATCATCTTGTGGGGGATAACTTTGGTGCTCAAGCTGCATTTTCTAGAAACTCCTCTCCTTGTTGATATATAGGTAGTACTGAAAGACTTTTCTCTAGCAAGTTAGTTTTTAGTTGTAACTGAAGTGACAATGGATGTGGCAGCCATATTTCATCATGGGAATAGGAAAATAGAGAAAACCAAATTGGAGAGAAGAAGAATAGTAAAGAGGGAAGGGAGGGATGAGGAGGGAAGGAAAAGAATAAATAAAAGGAGGAGGAGAAAGGAGAGGAGAAGGGAGAAGAAGAGGAGAAAAGAGACACTCAGCAGTGAGAAGGACAAATAAGAAATGGCCAAAGAACACAAGGTGAGTGTTGGTTCCTGTCCCTATTACCTCAATCTAAAATGATAATTGTAAAGTAGTAGTGTATTGGTTAAATACGACCCATAGAAACATTTTGTTTGATCTACATAGTTTTTAAGAATTAATTTCCAATTGAGAGATTTTATGTAAAAAATTCCATATTCTTAACTCTTAAAAAAAAAAGCTTAAGATTCAGCAATCTTTGACCCGCATCTCCTAATGGCAGCAATGGCTATAGCCTGAACAGTGGTCTCTCCTTTAAATAGAACATAAACTCTGTCCAGTTAATCATAGTCACCACCATCCCTTATTATTCCTTCCCTCTGCTTCACTGGCTTATTATACCTGTCGCTGGCTTTGTGTTTTGAGTTAAAGACTTTTGCAGGAGACTCTTCTGTGATTTAATTGCCCTTAAATATATATTCTCTTCAATCTGCTTGGCACATATAGATGCCAATGACTAATTGTTATTAACGAATAAGGATATTGTTGGAAACAGGCCTACTCTTAATATGTGAGGGAACTGGAGCGAGAATATATATGTAAAGGTAATAAAGCAAGTTAACAAACTGTTAAGTAAAATCCATTCTACCCTCCTACTGTGGCAAATATATCTTCATAATAACAAATCAAATATATCTTTTAATCTATAGTGTTAATAGAATTAAATCTAGCAAAATGCCAAAGATGACTGAATTTAATTATTTTTTTGCATATGTGGTTGTTCTTTGAATGAGCTAGTAATGTTTGAAGGATAGGTAAAATAAAGATCCACATCATTTGTAAATTATTTTATGATTATTCAATGTATGTTTCTTGCTTTTATTTGACCAAAACAAATGCTTATGTTGTTATTAACAAGATTTGCAAATAATTTGTGGCCTATTCTCAGAAATGCCATCTTTGTGAGTTATTGTGCTTCTCAGATAGTTTTTTTTTTTTTAAACTTCATTTCAGGGAAACTTCATTCCCTTAAAACAATAGCAACTGGAATTGTTAAAAAATTCTTACAGCAATATTTCAATTTGGAAACAGTTATCATCAATTTTACCTACCATATCAAAGTCATAAGCTTACATATCATGTTCAGATATTATAACAAGATTGTATATAGAAATATTGATCATAGAAAATAGTACAAAATACTTTATTTTCATTATTTCTTAATTTTCTCTCTATCATAAAGCTATTTTAGATCCACACAGTAATATATGGAATTGCCATCATACTTCGTGCATATGTCTTTAGACACAGGGATGTATGTGTGTACATGTGTGTGAGTGTGTGTATGTGTGTGTGTATTTGAACGATGCAGGTTAATCTACTCAAAGGACAATTTTATATGCTTCAGCCTGGTATGTATTTAAGTTATATGAAGACATCATATTGTAGAATATTCCTCAGCTGCCAATACCTCACTAATTTGTAATTATCTCTAGAACTATACATGGGAAAGAAGAGAGACAAAATGGGTGCTCAGTACTATGGGAAACCATTTGTTTTGAGGGAGCCTAGTGCATTCAAGCTATCTGACATGAAGGATTGACAAGTTAGCTAATTTGTCTTTTTTTCTTTTCTTTTTTTTTAATAGTTTATTGTCAAGTTAGTTTCCATATAACATCCAGTGCTCATCCCCCCAAGTGCCCTCCTCCATGCCCATCACCCCCCCTTCCCCTCCACCCACCCCATCTTCCCTCAGTTTGTTCTCAGCATTCAAGAGTCTCTCACAGTTTGCCTCCCTCCCTCTCCCCAACTAATTTCCTTCTTCTTCTCCCCCATCGTCCTCCGTTAAGTTCCTCCTAATCCTCCTATACGTGCAAACATATGGTATTTGTCCTTTTTTATACCCAAGCTTTTTGGTCATTCAAATCCTTCCCATACTCTGGAGCAGTATCCGTGGAAAAACACGCAAAGTACCAGGGCATTTGGACACAGTTGCTTTTTTTTTCAAGAATGTAAGGCAAAACATGGGTTGCCCTGAGGCTGAAGCAGTGTTGGAGGCAGGAGTGAATATTTAACTGTTGGTCACACACAGTCAGTGCTGAGCACTGGGCCCCAAAAGATCCATGTGTCACCAACTGCTGGCTAAGAGTCCTTTAAAGCACCGCCTATCACACTGCCCTTCTTACCTGAGTCGAAGGGCGACACTGGCTGTCAAATTCATATTACTGAAGTGTGTTTCTACTCATACCATGATCCCACTCATATGTGTTCACTGGTGCATAGAATACAGTCAAGCATGATGTCACAGGCCCCACATGATTAGACCACAACCCAACTTGCTGGCCTTGACTCCTACTTTTGTCCTTTAACAGTCTCCTCAAGGGCAAAAATGCAATTACAACACTAAATTCTAGATGCCATCCACTTTATGGAATTATTTCTTCCCATCCTTAAAAGCTTGAAAAATTGTTTGTAGTAGAATTTAAAACTTAGAAATATTAAGAAATTATATGTTAAGCAATTATTTCAACATTCCCACCCAGATCTGGCTCCAAATATTGCCATTTTTCACCAAAGCAGGATTTCCTCAAAAGCCCAGAGGTGGCTTTTCCTTTCTGTGCAGTCCCTTCTTACTCTGCATTTAAAATATGCTCAATCAGGGTTTGTAGCCTAAATACACTTGCATTTTTATAAAACCCCAAAGGAGTAGATGTCCAACACCAAGAGATTTCCTTTAGGCAGTATTTTTTCTTTAGAAAAATGGCCTTAATTTACCAAAAAGGAGCTGCCTTCACCCAGCACACTCCCCACAAAGCCCACATTGAATTTGTACTTGGGGTTCTCTGCTCTTGTTATCACGGGTTATACTGGCTATTGGCCCAATGAGGCAATGATTTCTATTTAGAGCTCTTTGAGATTCTGAATAGTCTTTGACATTATATTTATTCCAGAGTATGACAGTGAATTCTTAGCATCAGAGTTATTTCCTGGCTATCTTGATAAAGCTAAGAATAGAACAACTGAAAAAAAATTTTTTTAATTGCATTTTTATGAGAGATTTTCTTATTCAATATTTTACCTAATTACAGACTGTATATATGAGTGGGATACCATCTGGCAACTTTAAACAATAAGCAATAATTTAAAGTAGTCTAACCAATAACAACAATAAAAGTGAATAGGGGCTGGATGACAGGGAACACAGAAGACATACACCCACAGAACTTACTGTGTACATTAATATAACTTTACTATTGGGCTGCATTACCAATATACCTTTATTATTCCACTGCCTCATCAACCTGATTTCACTATTCCAGGGTACGCTTGCCCATGAAGATAAAAGTTGCAAATACATTTATTGTTTCAGAAACTTCCCTTAAGTCCATTTAAATGGACATCAAAATACTCTTGAGTAGATGGCATCAAACCACTTTTTACACCCCAAGACTCTTTGAACCCTTTATCTCAGATTTTCACCTTATTGTATCCACGCATCATAAATTATCATATCATGATCCTTAATCCTCATCATGTCCCCCTCCTATTGAGCAACCCACCTTAAAACAGACTCCACAATCTCATAAATATCCCAACTTTGCCATCTGCACTTTAAGAAGGTATTAGGACTTTGGTAGTAGTCTCCCCTATCAGGTAAGAATAAACTCAACCTTGTTTTACCAATTAGCTGTTTTGATGATATGTTGGGGGAGACAGCATTTGGCAAAAGAATGGCTCAATACTGATAACTGGTAAAGCTTGGTGATAGGCATATGGAATTTACTAGTCTTTCTACTTTTGTGTATGTTGGAAAATTAAAAAAAAATAAAAAAGCAAGTTAAAATCCTTGAATTAAAATGTAGCTGGGCTGTAGGCCAAGAAAGGGAGCTGCTGAGTGACTGATGACAGCAGAAGACAATGTGATAAGTAGACAGGAAAGTGTAGCCCTTATATTAGCACCGTACAGCCCTGCGACATGGTCTCCCTTAATTTGAAGAGTGTGAATATGAAATTCCAACCCAGTCCTTGATAATACACAGCACAACAAAATATCCCTGCCCACTCATGAGTGGTACAAGGCAGATACCAGCTGTAATACTGTTCTTATGAGCACGTCATTGACCAGTGGTGGTGTCTGTTCCAGAGCTTGGGTAGTATGAAGTGAACCATCCTTCACTGTGTCATTTCTCATGATGGTATGAAGAAGGTGGATAACAAATAGGTAAGGTAAGGGGATTGTTAGGGTGTGAAATAGCACAGGAGCCAGACAGTTGGGAGAATCTCAGGCCCTGATTGGAAATCAGGTATCCCTATTGCTTCTTAATATCTATACATAATTTTATAACTTGCCTGTCATTTCTTTTCTCATTTCCTTTGGTACCTCTTACAATCCTTATTTTTCTCCATTTTATCCTTCTTTGTGACTTCAGTAGCCTACAAACACTTCCCTTTCACCACATCTACTTCCAGACTTCAGTGATTATATGGCATTTAGCCATTGCATGGCACTGGTGGTATGGGAGGGTGGGGATGGGGATGGTGAGACTTCATCTTTGGCCCTTCAGCTTACTCCCATAAGCATAACTTCATGAATGCTGGAGTCATACCCAGGCTAGCCCACAGAAGCCATTTACCCACCTAGTAGTATTGTAATACCATATATTCAAATTCTTAATTGCAGATTGGTCCTTGGTCCTCTACCAATTCCATTAAGTCATTTATTATGTTGATATGGTCATTGTCTAAGTAGGGCTTTAACTTCAAAGCTTTTGTCCCTCTATATACACATTTTTTCTTTTCCTTCTCCTCCCTCTTATCTCTTCTTTCCTTCCTCCCTTTGCTCCTTCCTTTCTCCTTTCCTTCCTTCTTTCCCTTTCCTTCCTTCCCTTCTCTTTCCATCCCTTCCCTTTCCTTCTTATAAAAATGAGTCATGCAAGAGTCACCAAATTTTAAATCTGGCAAAGCCACTAAAACCCATCAAATTTATCTGCCTTATAATTTAGGACACTGAGGCCCTGAAAAGTTTAGCTATTTACTGCACAGATTGAATCTGTAATTGATAGAACTGAGGCCGCTTCTAGGCCCCAGAACTCCCTGTTTGTACTTTTCCCCATGTTATGTTATTCTTTGAGCATTTAAGCTTTTAGCATTTTAGTTATTAAATGAAGAGTATCTCTAGTGGGTGATATAAATTTTAAATTTTATCTTTCTTTGTAAGCTGATTCTGGATATTCTAATTTTGCTCATTAGATTGACCACATCTAATCAGTTTTGTGGCATAATCCATGTCCTGTTGGTTCTAGGACTCAATATTTACTATTTTAGTTGAAAGTCACACTATTATCCATGAATTTGTAATGATTTCTTGAGGGTCATTAAGAAGTTAGTTTTTTGGTTTGTTTGTTTGCTTTTTGGTTTTTGGCTTTGTTTGCAAAGTCAAGCCCAGTGACAGCAGGTCCAATGGTGATCTGAGTTGAATCCTGTGCTAAGGGATTGATACCAAATATAGAAGCACAACAGCCCTGACTGCTCTAGGGCCCAAAGGAATGCGGTTCTCTCTAGATATGCATAAACCACCTACATATGACAAACAGCTCAAAAAGTCCATGGCAAGATGGAGCTAAGTCATTGTCTCAAGGAAATGATAAAGGCAAATTTTATTTTATAATAATATACATTTAATATTTAGAAATAGTTGTGGAGTGAGACATTATGTTTTTGGAACTATAAATACATCTGCTATTTTCAGTACAAATAAACAGTATTCCTGCCCAACCGTAGCAAAGTAGGACTTTGAGTTATTATTCCAGTGTGACTGGTAGCTGATACATTTTACTCAGTTTCATGAGCTCACACTTATAAGCCCACTAGGGAGAGAGCTGGGAGGAGGAGAGAAGAAGGGAGAAAGGAGAAGAGCAAGAGAAAAAAGAAAAGGGAAGACAAGACTGTAAGATTTTTCTGAGTTACTACCGAGCAAAATAAAGGTAACTTGCTCCATATTTGGATTTTATCCAGTTTAATCTAGCTAAGTAATAGCAACATGCTTTGAGCTAAGAGTTCTTAATTTTTTTTTTTCTCCTCCAAGCCATACAAAGTGGATGATGGCTGGGTTGTGGAATTTTCCCATGAGTGTGCCAGAGTTATGATCAGATCCCAGTAGCAAAGCTGTAACAAGCTCCCGCTTCATTTCCACTGAAGAATCAAGTTAGAAATGCGTGTAAGAGAGTGATATTGTAGAAAAAAAAACTTGGATCAGCTCTAATTTATTATTTAGAAATTGAATTATTCACAAATGTCAATATTAGACAAATGACTTACTAGTTGCAACATAACTCACAGTTAGTCACATCATTTCAGGGTGTTGAAACAACACTATCGAGAACTGTGGCTTGAATTAGCCACACTTTTTGTTCCTTGAAGATGCTAGAAATCTCACCTCTATTCATAATAGTTGCATCTTCCTTCTCTTTCTCTCTATGGATATATCCATAAAGTATAGATTCATTGAGATGAAAATTATAACTATCTGATGTCATGACTCTAAGGATAATTATTCCTAGATTCCTAGATGCATGTAGTATAAACGTCTGGCAGATTAAAAATGGTTACAAATTCTTTGAGACTCCACTTACAGGGAGGTTGTGTATTATCCCGCCCTTGTATCTGCCTTGACTTGTATCTGCCTTTGACCAACAGACTATGGCAAAAGTGATATTATGCCATCTAGGTCAAACCTTTAAGTGGACCGGCAGCTTTTTTTTTAAGTTTGTGTATTTATTTTGAGAGAGAGAGAGATCACAAGCAGTGGAGGGGCAGAGATAGAGAGAATCCCAAGGAAGCTCCATGCTGACAGCCCAATCTGGGGCTCAACCCATGAACTATGAGATCATGACCTGAGCTGAAACCAAGAGTCTGATGCTTACATGACTGAGCCATGCCCTGCCATGGTCTTTTGGATGTCACCTGCCATTTAAGAAGATGGGTTGACCTGAGACTGCTATACTGTGAGAAGTTCAAGCCACATAATGAGAATCTGAAGGATAAGATACCTTGTGGAGAGCAGGTTAAGAAACATTGAGTTATTGGCTATGTGAGTGAAGAAGCCATTTTGGAAGGCGGTTCTCCAGCCACACTTGCTTCAGCCTGACAACACATGGATCATGGATGAATTGCCCATATGAACTCTTGTGAAATTCCTGACTCTCAAAATCAAGAACAAAATGAAATAGTTGCTTTAAGTCTTTAAAGTAATAGATAACCAAAACAATGCCCATGGATTGAGAATTTTAAAGAGATGTAGAATATCATTGTGAATAAAGATACTTATGAAAGATGATTACTGGCTGAAATGTGGGCAGGTTTACATGGGTCACAGCTCAGAGATCGTGTATAAAGAAAGGATACTGTCAAGACTTAAAAACAGAAAAGTAGTTAAATGGAACCATAGGAGGAGAAAGAAAGACTTAAAAACTTTTTGAAGGTGTAGAGGGAATAATGGAGAGAAAAATACCCTTTCTGCTTCATAGAACAAAGAAGGCATTCATTACTGAGTGAGCTCCAGATACCTTGGATATGTTTTGCTTATGTGTACCCAAAGAAGAATAAGGTTGTTCTTCCTAACTGGATAAATCCTTAAATTACTCTCTTTGTTTGACCAGATCTTTAGCTATACCAGTTTCCTAGAAGGAAATTGGGTGCTGAAAAGGATAGACATGTCATTCTCACCACGAAGTGGTTTGTATCTTCAAGCTGTTACCTGGTAATTCTGGAGCCCTCACTGTACCGTCTCTCATCCTCGCAGCACCCCAAAATTTGGCCCAAGCACTTTTTCTCATTTCTTCTTTTCCTACCCCCTTCCCTAAAGTAAAACAATTTCAGATACTCTGTTAATATATTAAATAATTATTTAATATAGCTTCCATGATTTATATAATTTTAAAAAATCATTCATTGAATAAATGTACATTTATTGTATGCTTTAAGTTTTGGAAGGACTGTATCCACAGAGTACTGATTATATGAAAGTGGAAGGGATAACCAACATAATTTTTGCTAAAATGTATATTCTAGAAGACTTTAAAAGTTGGATTTAATAGCATGAGATGTCAGATCAAACAATATAGAATTTCATAGTAATATATGCAAAACTGAAACATGGTTCAACAAACCAATCGCTCTCCTGGATGGCACAGATGTGGATCAGGAGTAGCGGTTGATTCCAAGAGTCTGAGTTCTGGTGTGATGTCACCACTCAGACCACTCAAAATGTTCTTGGGCCACATACAAAGAGTATAATGGTAAGAAGAAGGAGGTGCAGACTCAATTTCACCATTCACTGAGCAAATTACTCCTGGAATAAGATGGCCAGAGTAGTTGCTGCACTTTCAGAGGACATTGCCACAGTTTATGCTGAGCTACACAATGAAGAAGGATGGTGAAGGGATTCTAAGTCATGCCAACTGAGAATCTACTGAAGGAAGGGGAGATAGATGTGTGACCAGGGGACCAGAAGATAAAGCATATTAACTTTTAGAGGCAGTCAGCCACCGATGAAAGTAATAATGAGCAGAGGAGAATGTAAGTGGCACTTCCTCCCTACCCTCCAAGAATTAGAGGAGTCAAATAAAGGACTTTGTGAAGTGTGAATTTCTCATCCCGGGGATTTCAAACAAAAGTTGGGCATTGTCCTAGTAATTAAAAAACAATTAGACCAGATAACTTTTGAGACTCATAAGAATCACATCAACAGGAGGGATGTATCTGGTTATCTGAAAATTAATTCAAGGTAAGGTGTTAATAATGAAATGTGTTTTTCCCCTCCAAATTTATGTTTCAATAGGGTGCTCTAGGATAATAATTTGGCTACCATGCCTTTTTCCATAGAAAACAGTTAATTCCAGTGCTCTTTCTGATTGGAGTGGGACCACAACTCCAAAACAATGAAATAATGTTCTGGGCAACCAGTACTATCAGCCTTGTTGGCATAATGGCATGATATCTCTTTGTTATCCCTGTAAGGCAAAGAAAGGAATGTTTAATACAGGAAAGCCTCATTACCTAAAGATAACTTGCCTTGGAAAGAGCCCATTTACAATGAATCACTTAAAACAGAAACTCATATTTCAAAGTAAATAGAAAAAGTAAGGGAGTGAATAGAGATTAATCTTTAAAAATGATGCTAAATATTCACTAATTCATTTCATTCTACAAATATTTACTGTGTGGCTACCATGGTAGATACCATTTTTGACCCTGAGGATAGAGTAGTGAATAATACTCTCAAATCCTTGTCCTCAAAGAGTAACCATTTTAGTAGGGGAGGTAATTATAACAAAAATAAACAATATTGGATATCAGGTGGTGACAGGTCTTATGAAGAAAATAAAGCAGAATAAAGTGATGGGAGCTACTAATTTAGGGAATGTGGTCAGAGAAGATTCCCAGAGAAAGCATAATTGAGCAGGTCTGGGGTGTTCCTAGCATACGAAATAGGAAGTGCAACCTTGCCTTGGGAAGGATCAAGTTCACTTGTAGTTGCAGAAGGGAGGTCAAAATGGTTGGAGATAATTTCAGACTTGTCTCCAGGGCCAGAGTGCATAGGGTAGGTCATGGTAAGCAGTAAAGAAATTATGAAAACATAATTATATTATGGATATAATTGTAACATTGAGTTAATTCCTAGAAACAATAAAGAATAAATCATGGCCATTGAAGGAGTTATATACACTTTCTTCTTAAAAATGTTAATAGCTCAAAAGGATAACCTTCACCTCACATTTGATACTCATTGCATAAGTATAAAAGGTAACGTTTACAAAATTAAGAACTTCATAAATTTTACCAAGGACCACTCTCAACCTTTTAATATTAAAGTCATTCTATTTGGAATTGATGTGTCACCATCTCTATCAGTTTTATATTCTTCAGCCAAAACGCCACTTGAATGCAATTCGAGCCATTCTCTGACATCGTTTCCACTGATTTCATGAGATCTTGAAATTTCACTTGGAATCAGTTTACAGTGTTTCTGTGTTGTGTTGTCAGATGAATCAGAGGGAGATTATTAGGCCACAGTGGTGCTATATACTAGCATTAATTAGGGAGAGATGTTTGAATGGAGACCAGGATCATAACCAGTTGACCATCAGTTTATGTTTTTGCTGTCATGGTTTTGCTTGCTTGGGCATCTTTGAATCTTCAGAAGCTCAGATGTTGATCATTCAAGATAATGAGGATTATCTAGTCATGGCCTCAGATATTGGAGTTGATAAGAGAAAGGATTAATGGACAATGAGTCAAGAGAGTTTTCTTTTTCTTTTTTAAATATTTTTTAAAGTTTATTTATTTTTGAGAGATGGAGAGAAACAGAGCATGAGAGGGGGAGGGGCAGAGAGAGAGGGAGACACAGAATCCAAAGCAGGCTCCAGGCTCTGAGCTGTCAGCACAGAGCCCGATGCGGGGCTTGAACCCACAGACTGTGAGATCATGACCTGAGCCAAAGTCGGATGCTTAACCGACTGAGCCACCCAGGGGCCCCAAGAGAGTTTTCTTTATGGAAAATTATCTTTTCAGGCAAGAGTGTTCTCTTTCCACAGGGAATCTTGGTCATTCCCAAGGGTCCTGCGAGGAAACTACAAGTCACAGTGTCCAGGCCAGTAGAGTAGGCAACTCTGTTGACTTCCTGGCATTGTAAAGATTCTGGCTCCTTGCCACAGCATCTTGCAGAAAGTGATTTCTCAGAACTGAATGTTTCTCCAGGAATGTGCAAGTATTTTAAATCAAAGGCCATTCTGAATGGAGCTCTTTTTATTTTAAAAGTAGCCCATCTACATTTAGTAAAGTTTTCATTTTTATTGTTCTTTAAAAAAAACCTATTAAACACTGTGCCACTATGGAAAATAGAAGGAAATATCATCTGTAAACCTAGCTCCCCAGGCATAGCAGATTTAATTAGCTAGATTTAAGTCTAACATCTTCATTTCCTCATGTTCTACTTAAAAAGTAAGGTTGTACGTGTAATATATACATTGTATGCTATATATATGTATGCATACATACACATTTACCCTGAAATGACTTTGATGACAGGGCTTGTGTCTGTCTTGTTCACAGCTATGGAATAGTGACTGCATGTAGTATCATTTGATCATTCATTTATTTGTTTTGCAGTTTTCCCCTGATATACTCGAATCTTTTTCTCAAAATTCTTGGTTAAACATTATGTTAATAGATAATATATTTAACAAAAAAATATATTTTGTTGGGTCCTCAGTGAATTTGGGAAACATTGGTTAAAAGACAATGAGATACTTTTTTTTTTTTTTTTTGTGCAAACTGGTGGAGTTACTCTTGAAAACAGTATGGAGCTTCCTCAAAAAGTTAAAAATAGAACTACCCTATGATCCAGCAACTGCACTACTAGGTATTTACCTAAAGAATACAAAAATACTAATTCAAAGGAATATATGCACCCTGATGTTTATAGCACCATTACTTACAATAGCCAAATTATGGAAACAGCACAAATGTCCATCGGCTGACAAATGAATAAAAAAGATGTGGTAATATATATACAATGCAATATCATTCAGCCATAAAAAAAAAGAATGAAATCTTAACATTTGCAATGATGTGGATCGAGGCAGAGAGTATTCTGCTAAGTGAAATAAGTGAATCAGATTTATTATACCATACAGTTTCACTCATATGTGGAATTTAAGAAACCAAATGAATAGAAGGAAAAAAGAGAGACAAAGGGAAATCAAGAAACACGCTCTTAACTATAGAGAACCTACCACAGGGCAGGTTGGGGAGATAGGTTAAAATGGTGATGGGGATTAAAGAGTGCACTTGTGATGAACACTGAGTGATGTATGGAAGTGTTGAATCACTATATTGTACACCTGAAACTAATGTAAACTGGTATTTAAATAAAAAACACAGGCTAAAAAGTTATGAAAAAAAAAAAGAAACACTTTTTTTTTTTGCTGCCTAATGTGTATTGTGAATTTATAATACAAAGTTGACCCTTGAATAATGTGAGGGTTAGGAACACTGAGCTCCACACAGCTGATAATCCATGTATAACTTTGACTTTCTAAAACTTTACTAATAGACTACTGTTGATTGGAAGCCTTACTGATAAGATAGTCAATTAACATGTATTTTGTATGTTATATATATTACATACTGCATTCTTATAACAAAGCAAGCTAGAAAAACAATGTTATTAAGGAAATCATAAGGAAGAGAAAATACATATACAATACTGTATTGTATTTATTAAAAAAAATCTGTACATAAGTGGACCCACACAGTTCAAACCTTTGTTGCTCACGTGTCAGCTGTGCATCCTTTCAAAAACTTAATATTGACCATATAACTCTCTTTTTTTCTTTTCTTAGACCACCTGGGAAACTGGAATTCCACTGAGGTTGCTTTGGGAAACACTGGCCTAGAACTTAACCTTCTTCCAGAATGCCAATATTAGTTTTTCTGCTTCTCCTTTTGAACTTATCTTAAACTTCTGTCTGGTCACACGGAGTCTCCAAAATAACCAGATGGTATATGATTATTCATTAGTATTGTTGATTCTAAGTTGGATAGTACAGACTATTAAAACAAAACAAAGCCACAGACATTGTAAAAATAACCTCTACGCCTGATTTAAGGTAAAAACTAGTAAGTTAGAAGAACTGATTGAGAAGTAAAAATGAAAGTGATTGATTTTCTTATAAACATAAGAGAGTTTTATTTTTCCTAGGACATTTTTGTTTTTTTTAACCATAATCAACTATATCAACAAATTGTTCTCATTGCATAAGTGTGCTACCTAAAATCCAATTTTGGTACATATTATTCATGACCTGATGAGAATTCTGATTTCTTTTCTGTGGACATTATTGAATACCTGCACTTATTTTACATAGCTGTTATTTTATTTTATGTTATTTCCAAAGGGTCACATTATTTCACATTGTCCAAGTCCTGTTTCAAAGTTGAAAAGCATAGCATTTTTCCATTTCAAATGGATCACTGGAAATGCTAAACTGAGAAAAGTATGATCTTTCTCTGCATTAGAATGTTAGGAATCAGCACCATAGACAATGAGTAAAAGGGGTTTCTGAACATTGGCAACCTTTAAATCTTTAGAGCCAAGAATGCAGAATATAGAATTTACTTTATTGGTCTCAATAGAATGAAAAGAATAGATCTCAGTTTGTGGCAGCTAAATAATGAGTACATATATCTGGTGAATAGCTCATGTTTAACACTACTGAATGTAGCTCATATGAAGCAGTAGGTGGTTGAGGAGCATATATGTATTGTTTGGGATGAATATTTCTAAATTTCTTATAGCCCACAGAGTTCAGGTCTAAGATCATATTGGGCTTTTATTCAGCTACTTTTTCAAATATTTGAAGTGAGGAAAAGAAAATTGCAAAGGACAATGAAATCTATTTTTCTTTGAAAACTGAATTTTGATTTTTCAAAGTATAATAAAAGTTAAAAACATGACATTCATACAAGTATAGGCAGATGTCAGAAATCTATTAATTTATTAATGAGGGAACTTATGAGTGTGATGCTTTTGAAACCAAGAGTATTTTAATATTCATAGGCACATTTAGAGAAGAATATTCTATCATTGTTAGGTTAGATACAAAATTGGTTAAAGTTGCATAATGCAATAATACCATAAACATTTAAGTTATCTTTTCCTCTGGACAGGTTGGACAAAATGTACAACTTAACAGGAAACTCCAACATCTGAGGTCTAACCAATAGTGAACAGCAATGTCACACACAAGTACATTTTCCTAGAGAATTAAGCAGTCCTTGGGTGGACACATACAAAACAAAAGTCTCAATGTGATACTGAAATGTAATGCTCTTCCCCCCTTATTACCAAATTTTGGGTAATTTTTTTAATTAACCAAAAGTAAAACTTTGAGGGTTTGTTACTGTTATCAATTAATTCATCATGTGATATAGTTTGAACTAAAACATACCATCTCAGTTGCTTTTGGGAGTGTAGAGATTAAAAAGGGGGCTGGGGAATTTACTTAATTCAAAATCAAAATAAGAATCTTTCACAGATGACTGTTCATTTCATATCAAGGTCAAGCTGGCAGGAGAAAAGAACAATGGAAAGTGGGCAGGACAAATACTCCCCGGGGAATGAAGCAAGTGGTGGCCTGACATCTTTCCCTTCCCCCAACAGGGCTGCCTTTATTTAAAAAAGGAAGGCATTTGTGGATTCCATCTCTCGCCCTTTGTAAGGGTGCTTGGGAGTGGCGCTCAGAGGGCTACTCTGGGCGCAGCACACCCAACCCGTTGCACGCCCCCCGCCCCCCCGCCGAGCCGCCAGTACTGCCTGGAATAAATTCTCCACTCGCCCTGCGTGGGCTCATTTATAGCCCTGTAGTCCGAAGCTGGGCGCTTCCTCTCTGAGACTGAAATCAGTGCAGACAGAGCGGGTGTGATGCAGTGAGCCCTCCTTCAAATGCAGGGCAGTAAAAAGCAAGACACATACACACACACACACACACACACACACGCACGCACGCACGCAGAGCAAAAACAACAGCTATATCCTCTTCTCCATTGTCGTTCCCTCCAGACGGATAAATTTCTTCGAGCCTCCATCCCTAGAGGAGGTAGCTCTGTAACATTGGCAGGCGACGTTCCCCAGCGATTTCAGCACCTAGGCAGAAACGTCTGGGCTTTCCCACTGCCAGCCCCGGGGGTGCCTGGCACCCAGAGGCCTGGACTAACCGCGTGCGGGGCCGGCGAGGTTGGGGTCCGGTAACTCTTCAGGCGCTCCTTGCGGGGATCCTGGGGGCCTGGGGGCCCAGGGCCAGCCCCGCCACCGCGCCCCGCCCCGCTCTGTCCCCGCAGCCTCCCGGGCTGCCGGGCTTTGTGGTTCGCCCGTGCGGCTGGGCCCCAGCTGGGGGTGTCGTTACGAGCATGTGCAGACAGCAGCCCAAGGTAGAGCGAGCGTGCCGGGTGAGCCCGGAGACTTGCCTTGCAATGCCATGTTTGTGTGTGCGCCCTAACTCCCGGAGAGCAATCAGGGAGACGGCTCCCCGGCCGCACTTGGCTGATGTTTTCTTGTTTCTGTTTCAGCCTTCAGGATAATTCCTTCAGCAGCACCGCTGTAACAGAGTAAGTGATTCTTGCCATTAAAATAACACTTGCATGCCTTTCTCTGGAAGCAACTATCTTGAAGGTATCCTCCACCGTCCCCCGCAGCTCTTCGTATTAGATGCATTGTCTCCTGTAATCTGGGGCTCTGAAGACCGCAAGAGGTGCTGAGTGATGGGGCCCAGAAATCTTTACAGGTTGAAATCAGCCTTTTAGCAGCTACGGGGGAGACATCATTATAAGCTAACTGCTTGCAGTAGCTTGGTGCTCTAAGTTATGTTTTCTTGGAGCTCAAATTAAAAAAAGATGTATTTGACATGTCAGAAAGGAAGCTTTGTTTTATTTTGCCAACATTGGTGTCAGTTTTCATGGAACATGCCGTATATATTTACAACAAATAGGAGATAGATGTTAAATAACTTGGGTTGAATTCCAGCATGTGATAAACAGGCTAAACTTATTCTTACCCTCTCTTGTCTACAGATTTTTAAGACAGAGTAAACTTTTTTTGCATGCCCTTTGTCATTTTTTTGTCTTCTGACTTCAAAGATGTGGCTATAGGAGGAATAAATCATCTTGTCGTATGGCTAAACTGCTGACTGGGGCAACTAACATCATTTAAACATGGAATGAAGGAGTATAGTATTTTACTGAAGCCCAACTGTCATAGTATTTTTTATTAGATATAGTTCATGGTTTTAATTCTTGTCATCCATTCCTTAATGTGTTTTCCTAATACTATATATATATATATATATGTATGTGTGTGTGTGTGTCACAAATTAATAGGTAGTTGTTATACAAATATTATATGTAATTTGTATAAAATTTACATATATACATATAGATGAAAATATCTGTACTGCATTTAGCAGTCTTTCTAGGCTAACTCATGATGTTTACTTCTGGGACCTTTTGGTAGAAGTCACTCAGCAGCTGTTCAGGAAAAAGGGGTGTACAAGGCTGTATACTCACCTACGTTTAAAAAATTCTGCAAGTTTAATATAGAAAAGCCCAGCAACTGTTTATTAAAGCTTCCTAAAAGGCAAATAAATGTGGGAATAGATATAAGAATGTCTAGTTTTACCATGGTCATAATGAGTTGGTGATGGAGGGGTAAGATTCTATAGGGCTTCCCAAATCCCATGGTTTCCCACATTCTTTTGTTTTTGTGTTTGGATATGCTACTCTCTTAGTATCAAGCTTTGGGCTCACTTAACTGGAGTTACTTAAAAAATGACAATCCAGGGTTGACTTTAGAAGATGCCATATAAAATACTCACTGGGGCCAGCATCTGTTAATGAGATTGCTGCAACTTTGGTTTTCTAAAAGCCGGAGAGAGGAGGGAATGTGTGCTGAAATATGCAGGCCAAAGATAGGCTGTGACTTCCTCATTAAGGTTCACAGGTGGTGCTTTCCTCCCTTTGCTGTTCTTATAGGCACCAAGTGCTTTCTGTGCCTGATTCTTGGGAGCCCTGTGTGGCTGAATCCCCAGAGTCAGCCTTGGGCATTACGGCTTCAAAATGAGATACTCAGTTCCAGACTTCACATGGACCTTTTAAAAAAGATTTTACACTTAACTGTGGGGAAAGTCTGGTACTTTATCTTTGGATACTCCTCAAGGAGTTCTGATTGCATAAGATCCTGTTGTTTTCAGAGAAGTGACAGTGATTTATTTTCTAAGGTCCTGAGTGACAATTGGAATGCCATCTGGCTAATCTAAAAATCTAAGGAGTATATTTAAAACATACCAAATGCTTCATAGGTGTCACATAGCACAAAGTAGGGTCATTTAAAGCTGGTTATTGTCTAGTGTAACATTTTCTCCTCTCCTCGGGAAGATGAAACATTTTCCTTGACATTTCCTTCTTTGGCATTACCCCAAAACCACAGGACCAGAATCACTATCTTGAGACATAGATGTAGTAGGTGCTCAGTAAATATTTGGGTGTGGTCTTAACATAGACAGAGGAGGCACTGGCCTCCTTGTATGTTCCGTGTTCTGGATACATACAAACTTCCTTTCCTCCTGCCCCCATTCCCTCCTACTTCCTCCTACCCACACTCACGTTTATTTTCAGTGTCTGAAATTGCACCCAGGGATTGTTTCTTTTGTGTTAAGGCCTCTGGTGGTGACCCTTATTAAAATGGAAATTAAAAAGCCTGTGTCCCTGGGAAGCAGATTCAAGTTGTCATTAACACTTTAATATAATTTATGTTATCAGGTAGTCTAGCCTCATAGAGGTGAATTTGGCCTCTTGGGGGGTCTCTTAAGAGTCAAAGGGAAGGGAAATTGGGAGACAGATGAGGACAGATTTTATTCTCTTTTGGTTTTTCCCAGGTCTGGCACTGTCTGTGCAGTTCTGAACCAATTCAGTTTCTTTTTATACCCAAATTCTTCCAAGATCAGAGTGACCTTGGACTTCCCTTCTGTATCTGCAGGGTCCTTTTATCTATTTTTCCATGGTCATTTCCTATGTTGCTCTGGCTACGCTGCTATGTGAAATGAAGCCTGGCCAAGCAAATGAATTCTGCAATGAATTAGTTATCATCCGAAGCAGTGGTTCTCAAAACCACTGATGATCAAGAAACTGATCATTAGTATGAAATGGGGAAGGGGATTGAGGCTTGTACAAGGTTCAGTTTCCTAGGCGTTAATGCAAAGTGAGAACCTACAGTTGGCGATTATATTGGAGTCAGCCCAGTTACAAAAACTTAAAGATAAACCTTTAAGTCAGTGTTAAACTTTTTAGAAGCATACTAGTTATGTTTGTGTGTATTTGGGGAAGTAGTCTGGTTTGAAAATTCACATTCCTGGGCCTCATCCTCAGGGAGCTAGTGATCTAGTGACGCTGAGGTACAAGTGGGGCCCAAGTCTTTGCTTTTAATCAGGCTCCCAGGGAATGCTAATGCAAGTGGTTCTGGAGACACACTGAAAAATCCCATAGGAATTCAGGCTGCACCTCTGCATCTTTGCTCTCGGGGAACACAGGACTAGTGGGTGAATAGGAATCTACTTCCTGGCACAACCACATTTTATCTAACAACCCATCTGAGGCTTTTCTTCTCATTTACTCCAAATTAATAAAGAGAGCTTCTCATAGGCATTTCTTTCCCCACCATTATTCTAAGAAACAAGTCATTCTCCTCCTTTTGTGAGCCTCTGGAATATAAACTAAAGAGACTATTTGGTAGGCTCAGTATGGTGGAGCAGAAATGCCACAGGGGCTATACCTTCCACCTTAGACTCTGGGCAATTCCTTCACCTCTGGTATGAAGGTGGCCCCTACCTCATTGCACTGGCAGGCTTAACTGAGATGCTATGAAAGAGAAGGTAAGCGGTGAAGGTAATGTCCCATATAAGGTTTTCTTGTTTGTGATTGATAGAGGGAATAAAACTCCAAATAAGGAAAAGGGTAACAACCCTGAGCATTTCACAAAGAAGTTATTGCAAGGACAAATTATCCATATGTTGTCTGGGTAACAACAAATCAAGAACCCTGGGACTTAGACCCCCCAGTTGATGAGAACTTCAAAGGAAGTCATTTAATAGGGGTGCTGTTCACATTTTTTTTTTACTACAAACAATAGTAAGAAAAACATTTTATTATTTTATTTTATTTTAAAGAGAGAGAGAGAGAATGAGCAGGGGAGGGGCAGAGGGAGAGGGAGAGAAAGAATCTTATTCTCTGTATTATGTATATTATGACTGTGAGATCATGACATGAGCCAAAATCATGAATCTGGATGCTAAGCCATCTAGGCACCCCAAAAACACATTTTATAATGCAATCCAGCACACACATACATACATGATTGATTTAAATAAGTTCTGTGAAATACACTTATCCCTTATGATACTGATATTTTCTATTCTACTTCTCTAACAACAATAACAGCATGCTGGTAGCTGCTGTCTAATTTTAAGACATACTAATAGGTCACAGTTTACATTTTGAAAAGCATTGGACTCAGAGATACCCAGTTTTGAATATTTAAGGAGATCATTAAAGAGATTGGATTTAAATTCCCCTATTGGGGTTATACTATAGGAAGAGAATGCCAAGCCCAAGACTAGTAGGACACTTTGTCTGAGCTGATATTCTTCCAGGACTGGGGATATCTGGATATGGGTTCCCACTGGAGAATCCAGTTTTACAATTGTTTCAACATTGTACAGTGGGCTTCTGTGTAAGGAATTAGCAGAAGAGTCACAAAGGAGATGTTAATTCAACAAAACTTAATGGTCTTCATCAAAACAAATGTAAAATCCAACTGAACTAAACAAAGCTTGTATATGTGTTGTGTGTAAGCCAGTACACAGATCTATTTCATTGCTGTATCTGTGACCTAGGAATTGTGTTTCCTTGACGGGCTACTGAAATCATTCAATAGGCCTTAAAATTCAATCAGCTAATCAGGGTCTGGCCTTATACTTAAGAGAGCATGTGTACCTTTCTATGTTCTGGTGCCGTGTTTCCATTTTCACCTAATTGTACTTTGACAAAAAAGGTTAATAAACTAAGTGGGGGAGGGGGGAATAAGTTCTTGCCAAGTTCCCAAACAATAGCTATTGTTGAGCCCTAGGGTTGAACCTCTGATTGAACCCTAGTTCTTTGGAAGCAAGAATTCTAGATTTCTATTCTTTAATGATTTTTCTACTTTGTGAGATTACTTTTATTGGGAAACATTTTCATTCACATTACAAACTTTAGATGATCTATTAAAGTGAATGCCTTAATGGAGGAGAACAAGACAGTACTTATGAATTCAATTGTTGCTTACATAAGATGGACAGGGTGGCTTACTGACAGTCAAAAACATGAGAAAGCAAGAAAATTTAATTATTTTGTTAAGAAGAGCACTGTATTAAGTAGACAGATTTTTTTTTAACTGCCAGTGGGGATAGAATATTTCAGCAGGCCAAAAGAGTTAGAATCTAGGTGGCCTTTGTTTTAATTCATTAAAAAAACCATAATTTAAAAGAGACAGTGAGGGAAGAGGACTGTAGCTTTCATCAATTTGTTTTGTGGATAAGTTATATACCATTGAAAGCAAGGAATATTTAAAATTATAAATGATTTCATATAGCATGAATATTATTATTATATTATGGTGATATTATATATGTAGGTATTTATTTATTTTTGTCTATTCATTATACTTTGAATCTCTCAGAGCAGGGTCCAGGTGTTTTTCAACTTTGTGTCCTTTAGAAGTAGTGCTACTGAAAGTATGGGCCTCCAAATTGTTTGTAGCTTGTCTGAGACAAGGAAAGTACAGAAATAAGGAGTAAGCATTTAATAACTTTTAGGGGAATTTGGCATCCCTGTGGCATTTTTACCAAACTGCCATAGTGGATTGGAAATAGAAAACAAACTGGTCAGTCCTGAATCCCAAGAAGTTTGAGAAACACAGCTCCAATGCCTAATGAGTACCTGAAAGGCAGCAAATGTTCCATAAATGCTTGTTAAATTATTTCCAGTCTTGCTGAGGGGCCAGAATTAATGATTCCATTCAAGCATTTATTGGATGCTCACTCTGGGGTAGCACTGTGGGCACTGTGGGAGTTTATCTAGAAAAAAAATATCACTTCTTCTCAAGGAGTTAATAACTAATTCAAAAGATCTCAGAGGTATGAAGGCATTACATAGCAGTATGAGGCAAGATACAGTTGGTTACCCAAATCTCAGAATGAAGAGTAAACATTTATGTACCACAGTTAAAGTAGGTATGTGAGCCGTGGGTGAACTTGGTTCATGGAGCTTGTGATACTTCACTTGGGCAAGTGAAGGATGAGTAGGAGCTGGAGGTGGAAAAACCATTCCAGGCTGGAGTGGGGTGGGAATGACTGAGAACAGGAACAAAAGCTCCCTCCTACACTAGAGTGAGAGAATGGTCTTGCTCTAGATTCCCTCAGGCTGTGTGGAACACAGGAGACTTTTCATTTAGAAGAACCATGAATTTTTTACAGGGTTATTCCAGACGTTTTGTGATGAGGAAGGGGATTGAGAAAGTCTGGAGGCCAATGGAGGAAGCCAAATGGGAGCTGGTGTGGTTTAGGACAGTCTGAGGCAGAGGAAATTTCAAGAGACACAAGTGGAGTCTCCTTTGAGCCAAGAATAATTTACCAATTTTTGTGTTAAATGTCCCCTCAAGTGCTTTGAATACTTTGGTCCTTGCCAAGATCTTATTAGTTTAGGTGATTCAGAGCAGTGGATCATAAAGGAATGTTACCTCTATTTCTGAGATAACATGATCACATGACATGACATCGGTGTCATTACCTGGTGCACATGCTGGGAATTGGAGCTAGTTTGAGAGAGAGAGTGGTGAGGGTTGTTCTGTTTTTTAATTTACTGTGCTAAACTAAGATAATTTTAGATTCTTTTTCTTCTGCTGCTACAGACTCTTGGATTTGATGTGGCTTTGTTTCTTCTCTCCAGGTGTGACGAAGACACAATCTCCCTACATGAAGATCAGACTGATTGCTCCAGTCTCAGGTATGACCCACTATTGCTTGGTTCTTAATTATGGACAGAAATCATCTGGGTCTGGGTTCCATTGTCTCCTTTTTGAATTACAATCACTTGTTCTTGTGTCTATGATTTTCTAATAAACTATCAATTCTTTTTTTAAGGAATTTTTAAAAAATATTTTTATTTATTTCTAGGAGAGAGAGAGAGAGAGCGTGAGCAGGGGAGGGTCAGAGAGAGAGGGAGATACAGACTCTGCAATAGGCTCCAGGCTCTGAGCTGGCAGTCAGCACAGAGCCTGATGCGGGGCTCAAACCCACGAACCGCGAGATCATGACCTAAGCGAAAGTCGGAAGCTTAACCGACTAAGCCACCCAGGTGTCCCTAAACTATCAATTCTTAAAGGAAGTTTTGTCTTGTCCAGTTTTAGATACTTAGTACCAAGGCAGTGGTACTGCACTGAAAAGCAGTGCCTTTCATATGGGGAATGCTTGATAAATGCTTTCTGAATTAAATATTGATTATACTATCTCAAGGTTCCCATCAGAGAGCCTGTGGAAGGGATTACAGATTTATTCACCAAACATGTCATCGAGTGTTTGGAATATGGTCTTGGTCATCAAGGGTTCATGGTATGGCAAAACCTTCACAGTTAACTTTCTTACATATTTGCTTTGTTCAGAGCACTTTCATGTACATTTTATTATTTAATCCAAACAACTGAAAGGAGGCTGATGTTTCTCTCCTTATTCCATAGGTAGGGAAACTGAGGCTCAGAGGGATTATAGCTCATCCAAGCCAACATAGCTACTAGGAAGCAGAATTTGGACTCAGGTCTCTCTGACTCTCAAGTCCATTTGTTGGATAACAAATAATTGTTGAAGACCTATTTTTTGTGCCAGAAACTGGTCAATATAGATAATGATGCTGCAGTGCATTAAGTGCTATTTTACTATCTGTGGACAGAGGATTCGTTTAGAAGGACCAAGTAGCCCAGAGAAGTTTCTGGGATGGATTCTTTCAGAAAATTATAATAGTACATGATGTGTGTGTGTGTGTGTGTGTGTGTGTGTGTGTAATATAAGGCCAAGCAAAAGATGATGCAACCAAGCAGAGGGAGCAACTTACTGGAAGGCCAACGGAGGGTACAGAAAATAGACTTGGGAATAGCAGGCAGTTCAGGATGGCAGGAGTCTTGAGAACCTGTGGGAGTGAGGAGGCCAGGAGTGGTAAGAACTGAAGCTCCAGAGATAGACAAAGATGGATTTCAAAGGGTCTGTGTGCCTTGCTAAGGAGTTTGGAATTTATCCTGGAGGTATTGGGGAGACTAAAAAGAGCTCTCAGTTTTTTCTCTGCAAATTACCACTTGGCTAAAGCCCTGTGAGCATAACAATAGCTCCCATTTATTAGGCTGTGGCCTTGAGCCAGCTTCCTATGGCAGGCATTTCATAGGGACTGTCTTATCTTATTGAAAGGTAGAGAGACATCCATCTCAGGACGAGGGCCATAGAGGTGACATGCTGTGGACCAGGTGACACAATTAATATGTGGAAGGACCTTTCAGACTCTTATTCTTTTCAGAACACCACACTCATTCTCAGTTATGAATGATTCCTATAAGTAGTGGCATAAGTTATGCAACTTGTACTTTCCTGTTTTGGAGATTCTGAGGAACCATTAACAGGTTAGAAATACATTTCTAAAGATTACTTTTGTTTTAGGTTTTAAGTTTGTGTAATGAGAAAAAGATGCTTTTAGCTCCCCCTGCCCACGTTCTTTGTTTTTCAAGTCAAGGAGGTGAACAAGATGACATTTATAAATTGAGGGCACCTTGAAAATATGTAAAAATAAAGTCCAGGTATTATTTTAGGAATAAGTCTATCAAAAGAGTCATTTTAGATTTGAAAACTGACTTTTCCCCTATTATTCTTGAATTTTCTAGAATCTTCCTTGAATGAGGACCCATTTAGGTTTAATGTAAAGACAGCTGTTCTTTTCCTTTCTCACCAGGGAACACAGAATGTGTGAATGAACATCCTTTGTCTCCAGTGGTAGAAATTTCAAATGAATCAGTATAGTTCCAACTCATAATTTCATATTGGTTTCCAAATCCATTAGTGAGTTAGAATTTTTTAAATTGTAGCCGATCTTAAGGGGAAATATTAACCAGTGTCACTGACATTGACTTGTTAATTATTTTTTCAGTTACTAATATTGAAAAATTATTTCACTTGTTGGGGTCTCCTTTACCAGGCATTATGAAGTTTGCTCTGAGGCAAACATAGTCTTATTTCCACACCTTGTCCAACCATACCTGATTATGCTACAGACTTCCTATGCTGATGTTTGTTTTGATCTTTTCCCAGAGGCTAACTGGAGTTCATCCTTTTGATATCAGTTATGTGAATTTAATTTCTGTTTTACTTGTGAAAAGGCATGTTGAAGAGTGGGCTTAGAAATCCTTTCTTTGCTGGTCTTGTTTCTTAGCTTTATGTATCCTTGAACCATGAGGAATTGCTTCCTAGCTGACCTTGTCAAAATATCTTTTATGGGTGCTCCAATCAGGGAAAAACAGCAGGTGGGAAAACCAGCACCTGGGGAAAGTGGCCACTCCTAGAGAATTGCATGATCTAGTACCAAATGATTACTTGTGGATTAAGGTTGAGGATACTGATTGTATAAAGTGATTTATAGATTTAAGAGGGATTAATAACTTCAAATAAAAGTGTTATGTCACTACTTTGGAGGAAATTGAAACAGTGGAGTAATATTGTATGAATTTGCTTGCTTAGTGAAAATTAAAAGTGCCATTTGGCACTAAATGTATGCAGGTAACACCAGCCCATTCAGTCACCTCTAGCAATTCCTCACGGATGAAAGCCAGACAATGGGATTTTCGAGTGTGCACTGAGGGTATTGTTCAGATTGTTTGCTTGGGTAAAATTTGGCACTTGTTTTGTATTTTATCCAAGTAGCATGTTTCTTATCAAAGTGGACCCTGTTAAACTTCTGGAGGTCTTTGAAAACTGTAGAGAGTTGATTATAAACATGCCAGGGAAGAGGAAGTATCATGCCTTGAAACAAAGACATATATGCAAGAGAGACTGAAGACCTACCTACTACTCCAGGTCTGGGTGAATTAGCCCTTCTATTAAGCACTTCATTTAATCTCTGCATTAAAGAGTATTACTCTATAAAACTGGGATGATGATCTCTAACCTGAATCTCACATTATTATTGTGAGAGAAAAGAATATATACATGAAAGCATCTTGAGGTGGAAAATTAAAAACAGAAGTGATAGTATGCACAAAGTTAGAACTACCAAAGAAAATATATGTATCCACTAGCAAAGATTAGAAGGGAATATGGAGTGATCTTATGAGTAAAATTCACATTTCTTTGGTTCTCGTTCCTGTGAAACTAAGTCTACTCTAAACATTTTGCTAGCTACCATATAAATAGAGCAGCAATGAGTGTGCCAGCCTCACTTTCCCGCAGCAGTTTAATACTTTTTTGGGTGCTTTCTAAATTGAGTCTTTCCTGTTTTAGAGATGAAGACAATAAAGAAAATTACCCTGACGCCGGGGCTCTCCTAGAGGAGCCCACACTGCCCTCTCGGGAGCCGCAGCAGCATGTAGAGCAGACCTTGCTGGTGGACGGCGTGCTGCGACCCAGCATGGGCAACTTCAAGTCCCGGAAGCCTAAGACCCTGCTCAAGGCAGAGAGCGGAAGGAGCCACGGAGAGAGTCAGGTAGTGAGCTGTACTTCCAGGCCTTTGCCAAGTGGGTGCTCTTCCTGCGAGGGCATCGCTTTGGCAGGCTGTGTGAGCACCTTATTTTGCAGGAGGTGATGAGGCATCTTGAAGTGTCAGTGTCAAAGCACCCAGAACAGTTCTCTGAGCTGGCTGATAGTTTAGTGCCCTTTCAAACTGATACTCTTGAATACGGGGCTTTGACATAGGTTCAAAGGAGCTGCTGCAATCTTTGCAGGGTAGAGTGGAGGAGGGTCTCCAATTATCTTCACTTATCCAGTTCATGTAGCTCTTGCCCCAAATTTGGAGAGTCTTCTCAACAAAAGTCCCAAGTTTACTCGAAGCCATTCACCTTAGGCTGCAATTTAGTAGCCTTGGATAAATAGTCAAGTGTGTATGCATGTGCCATGTGCCCGTTTGTATGTGTGTACTGTAGGTGGTTCTTTGAGGTCAATAGGTGTTTAAATGAATGAACGACGCATTTTTTGCAACTTGATTTGGGTAATAAACTTACATTTTCTATTTTTTTCAAATTTTCTCTAATTGTAGAGGGATGTAGCAAAGAATGTGATGTTTTTAAATCTTAAAAACTCCACAAATGATTTATGATGCTTTTAACAAAAAGATTAAATGAATATAATCTACTTTAATCTTACTAGGAAGTTAATGAGATTATACTTGTAATGCACCTAAGATAGTTTTGGGGACACAGGTCCTTCATTAATATTAACTTTGCTTTTTTGTTAACATCTAAATCTTTAAAATAAAGTGGGAGGTTCTACATGTAATAGTTTAATTATATAATAATTTTAAGTCTTGTCCTATATAGCAAATGGGCACCAGGTGATCTTCCTATTAGAACAACTTTGGCTGAACACTTTATTTGGTCTTGTTATTTTCCTATTTGTCTTGTGATTTTTATCTAATTTCTTCCTTGACATTAAGACATCTTAATTCGACAGTTAATTTTGCAATAAAATGAAAATACCCTCTGCATTCATAAAGGTGTGTTGTAATTATTTTAACCTGAGTTGACTTTTATAGAGAAGTGAGGTGAAAATACTATATGAGTTATCATAAACTTGAGCCCCTACCTATTACTGAAGGCACCTGTGCTTAATCTGATTAGGAGTGTGGTGTTGGGGAGGATACAGGTACCCAAAAGACTGCCTGCAGAATCTGATGGGTTTCAGGGAGGCTCTGATCTTGAATCTCCTACCACTGGTCACTTGTGACACTTGAGCTTGAGGTGACCAGTCATTTCTGCTAGAGTCCCCTCTTTCTTATCATCTTTAACCTGGCTCACAGAAATTACATAGCTGACACTTGTAATAAGGTGCTAATGGGGCATGCAATTCCAACCCATTGCTCATACACAGGAAAATTTCTGGAGATATGCTTGTATTGTCTTTGCTGATAGTACAACAGTGGAGACCTGGAGTGCAGGTAGAATTTCCAGTTCATTCCTAACATCTCTACTTACACAAGGAGAACCCCCCCTCCAGTGACTAAGAGAACTGTTATAATATTAGATCGTTCATATTTGGGAGAAATTTGAAACACATTTCATTCTTCCTATATTCTTTGGGGACGGAGAATTTACACTGGTTGAGTATTGAGCAAAAACTGAATCTATAAATAATATTATTAATTAAATCAGCTAACATGTATTTCAGCATTTACTGTGTTCCAGGCATGTACCATATTTTACCACAATCCCATGGAATGGGTATTATTATATTTTTTTGTAAAGGAAAATCTAAGGATTAGAGGGATTACCTAATGTCTCTAAACAGATTTGGAAGAACTTGAGTGGAAGGTCTTTTCCATAAAAGCACAATGTTGCTAGTAAGACGTACACAGATCTTCCCAGATCTAGTGATTTACCTGATCTCTTATACAACTCACACCTTAATTTTTATATAAAACCTGTGATTTGACTCTGGAACTTTTTTTTTTTTTTGCTGATATGTTGTGCTGTGAATCAGTAATTACTTATTTAGAAAAGATTACTTTGGGGAGAATTTTCTTTTCTGCCTTAAAGCTTTGTAATATTGGTCACTGAAGCTAGATAAATATTGTTTGAGTGAATGTTAGCTCCATAGGATGCAAGTTTCTTAAGGTCAGTGATTCAGTCACTGTCTATCTTTGGATCTGTAGCATTCAGTAGTCACTCAGTATTATTTGTTGAATGGTTCAGAACTGGTAAGAGAGATATACATGATTGTATCATCTTTTCTTGTGAAATGTAAGTGTGTTCTTAATCAGTTGTGAAAGTTACCTTTTAAAAGAGAATATAATCATGACGCTTCTACAGCTATGATATAAAGTATTTCAAATATTTTACTTAAATTATTAATTAATAAGGGAATCAATAAGGTATAACAACTGGTTCAAATGAGAATGCCAAGTATCACAAATTTGTAGTCTGACAAGGAATATAGAAATATATTTACAAATGGACACAAAATTGGCAAAAGTTGTAATTTTCATTGGGTGGTAATCAATTACTTTCCCTTGGAGTCTAAAAATTATTTGTATTATGATCAATATCTACAATTCACTTCTATGGCAATAGCCTTGTAAAGTAGCCTATTCATAGACAGACAAAAGCAAAGATTATCCAGATGGATGATCTAGCCAAGATATCTACTAAATTTCTAAGTCATTTATAATTTTTCCTTACATTCTCCTCCTCCCCCTTATGATCATAATAATCTCAAAGAAAGATTATCTTAATCACAAAATAAGGCTAGTTTCATTAGGTTTGGCCTGAATAATTACATAGGCATAGCAAGAGTGTTAGTTTACCATATAGGTCTTATTAAGTATGCTTTGCAAAATCTAAAGCCATTCACTACTGAATAATTACAAAATAAACTTTTCTCTGGGAATTTTCATGAATGCCTCTATTTACAATCCCAAGGCAAGGAAGCCAAGTTCAAGAAACTCTGTCCACTACATTACTGCAGTACCTATGCGCTTGGATAAATTCCTCTCTTCTTGAGGTCCCCAAATAACACAAGGTTCCTACCTTGCCAAGAAGTGACCATCTTTATCACCTGTAAGGTTGGACCCTGTAAGCCATATAGCAGGCCAGTTATCCTAGGAGGACTCTGTAGGCATAGGCTTCATAAGTAAAATCACATTCATTCCTTAAAAGTGGCCTTTTCCCCCAATTCAGTGAAAATCATTCTTAAGATGACATTCCAGGCAAGATGTTAGTTGCATAACAGATTTTTTTTTTCAATTATATTCAGGTTAAAAGGATGACAGATTATTATTAAATATATGAAATAACCCTATTGCAATTGAAAGTAAGGATACAGAGTGAGTTTCTGGACTCTGGGGTCAGTGAGACTTAGATATCATTTTTAAATATTTTATTTCAATTTACATAATAGAATGGTTTTAAAATATAGTTTTTATTTATTATTATTCAGGTATGGTGAGGCTGATAGATGAAGAGATGACTGCCATTTGAAAAGATTACTACTCTTAGTTCTTAAGAGGAGAGGATGCATGCTATGCCATGCAGGGCTACAGAAGTAAGGCATCAGTGTTAGGAAGTAGAAGGGTAGGTGGAAAGTAAGGCAGAAGCCTTTATGTAGTTTTCATGGGAAAGGCAAGGTGAGGTTGGATATAGCAGTCTTAGTATTGACTAGTTTGAATCATTTCAGTAGAGTGTGAGGTAAAGGGGCTCTCTAGTACCTGGTTGAGATGATTAGGGCAGAGGAATATTGCCTTCTGGAGTATGTGAGCCAGGCAGAAGAGTTGGTTCCAAGTATGGACTCATTGGATTGGCTAGTTTGTATGTGAAAGGTTTGTTCTTGGGCAAGTCATTTAATATATTCTAAAAATTGGCTAGCCCTGGAAGAGGCATTTATTTCCCAATCAGTGAGGTTTTAGAAGCCAGTACATCAAAAATACAGAAAATAGTAAAATATGGTTAATAAAACAATCTACTAAATTGTGAGGTGAAGTAGAGAAAGGACTTTCATTTAGATCCAGTAAATAGAACATTAAGATAACAGTATTGCAGGACACCTGGGTGACTCCATCAGCAGAGTGTCTGACTTCAGCTCAGGTCATGATCTCATGGTTCATGAGTTTGAACCCCACATCTGGCTCACTACTGTCAGCACAGAGCCTGCTTCAGATCCTCTGTCTCCCTCTCTCTCTGTCCCTCCCAGGCTCATACTCTTTCTCAAAAATGGATGAACATTAAAAAAAAGATAACGATATTCCCAAAGTAACTTCAATAAAATTTCCCTTATCAGTCCATTCAGTTTTATGTAATTAATTTTTGTTCTTATTGATCTTGAATTAGCAGTAGCATAAAGCTGTCAGTTCCTTTTCTTTTTTTTTAATGTTTTATTTATTTCTGAGAGAGAGAGAGAGAGAGAGCGTGAGCAGGGGAGGGTCAGAGAGAGAGGGAGTCACAGAATCTGATACAGGCTCCAGGCTCTGAGCTGGCAGTCAGCACAGAGCCCAATGCGGGGCTCTAACCCACGAATGGTGAGATCATGACCTGAGCCAAAGTCAGACGCTTAACTGACTGAGCCACCCAGGCACCCCTAAAGCTGTCAGTTGTTCTGGCATCAGATTCCTGTACCCAAGAACCTGTTCCGGAAAATGTCAACTGTTTGAAGCATCTGGTCCTTTACCGTGGGAGTATTGAGAGTATTCTTTGCTGAAGACACAAACTGTGGGTTGATGCTGATAGCAGAGGCTATATGCTTCTACTATATCTGAAGTATATGAAGAAAACAAACATATATGGATAACTGAAACTGAAAATAGTTGTGATTATTTTACTATGAATCACTTTCAAATGTGAAAAGTCTGATGAGAGCTCATAATAAGAATAATGAACAGATGTGACATACAAAACAAGATAATAAAATGATTGTCCCCAGATTAGACAAAATGTTTCAAAGTATAACAGATAAGTCTATTTTTAAAGAAGTCAGGGAGTGTTTACTTATGATGTTATAAAATAGATGAATGTAATTTTTACAGAGGGAAAAACATGGAGATACAATAATCCTGAAAGAACATGCCAAGAATGTAAAACAAAATATTCATTAATCTGGTGTAAGTCATGGACATCTGCATTTTTATTAAACTCTATGGGAGAGTCTGATGTGCACCTTGTAAACTAATAGCTTGGGAACACCAGGGTGCTCAGTTGGTTGATTTTGGCTCAGGTCATGATCCCAGAGTCATGGGATTGAGCCCCATATTAAGATTCTCATTCTCTCTCTCCCTTGGCCCCTCCTCCACTTTTTCTCTCTCTCTCCATCCCTCTCTGTCTCTCTCTCCCTCCCTCTGCAATAAAACAAAACAAAAACCACTAACCTGGATGATGCTAGGTTCAAATGAAAGAAGTAAAGCTGTGAACAAGTCAGCATTTTAAATAATAACTACAATTATCCCTGATAATACTATAGTGTTCTTGGCTAATATCATCAGGCAAAATGCCACATGGACTTGAACAAAGATAGAAGTTGAAAGAACTATTTCTTAAGAGTTTTTGATCATGGGATAAATTAGCATTAAGCAGATTTACCATGCACTGTGGTAGAGACAGTTGTTCTGTTTGTAAAGCTGGACTTGTTTGGGGGAACTGAAGCTTATGCTTCAAATCCTGCCCACTGCACAGTTCTAACTGGTTTGTTATGATCATCATTCCCAAGAGCACCTGTGAGGATCCTGTAAGCTCAACCTTCTTGAACTTAAAAACAACCCTCTTTAAAGCTGGAGGGTACCATTGTAAGAGTCTACGTATTGCCATTTTGGGTTCTCTTGTCACAAAGTTTGTATTCAGCACCCCAGAGTGGGTCTTCAATCTGATCCTAACCAGGTTGAGAATGGGGGTATGGGGAATGGAAAAGGGGCCAGATGGTAGCCATTGAAAATTTTGATCTTTCATACCTTTCTTTTAAAAAAAATTTTTTTTAAACATTTATTTCTTTCTAAGAGATGGAGAGAGACAGAGCATGATTGGGGAGGGGCAGAGAGAGAGGGAGACACAGGATCCAAGGCAGGCTCCAGGCTCCAAGCTGTCAGCACAGAGCCTGATGTGGGGCTCAAACCCATGAACCGTGAGATCATGCTCTGAGCCAAAGTTGGACACCCAACCGACCAAGCCGCCTAGGTGCGCCTCATACCTTTCTTATCAGCCCCAAAGTCGGATTCAGAAATTTCATTTCTGGAGGATCAGATTCAAATCTCTCTAAGAGCAACTTTTCTTTAATCCTGGCCTGGCCATTTCTCTGAGGAACCCTGGGTAAAGTAGCAGAATCTTAGGTTTCTGTGCATGTATGAATGATTGATTATAGTTTTACACCCACTATATATGAATAATTTAAAAGAAGAAGGCTTTAAGTATATTTTCTAATCCAATAAAAGTCCAGAAATCAGGGACACAATGCAAGAATGTCCTTAAAGAAGTTAAGATATTTTAAATAAGGAGACTATTTGAACCAGGATCAATTGCAATTGGCTATCCTTATCTTCCTTAAACAGTAGGCTGTGAAAAGAAAATAATATCCAATAAGTTGCAAAGGAACCATTTAATGATTTGTCTCCTGGATGGTCAGCTTTTATTGATGCTAATACCAAAGTTCACTATTACGATTCACTTGGGGCTATAATAGAACTTGTGAGTTTGTGTTAAAGTAGAAATTCCTTATCAAAATAGTTTATTACTCTTTCTAGGGAAGAGAACATATTGAAGGCAATAGATTATATATACTGTAATATTTTGTGACACATTATACAAAATATGGGGGGTAAATGAAATGGGTCAAAGGCAGTCAAAAGGTATAGACTTACAGATAGAAAATACATAAGTCCTGGGGTATAGTGTATAGCCTGGTGACTATGAAAGGTGCAAAGAGAGTAGCTCTCAAGAATTTTCATGGCAAGAAAAAAAATTGTAACCATGTGTGTTGATGGATGTTAACTTGACTTTGTGGTGATAATTTCACAATATATACATATATTGAATTACTATGTTGTACCCTTGAAGCTAATATAATGTTATAGGTCATTTTTATCTCAATCAAAAATGTAGGTGTGCCTTATATCTCATTATGACTAATAGTGACCTCTGGAGGTTTCATTTCTCCCCATTAGTATATCTGGGCAATTCATCATCTTGGAAAACTTTGGGGTTGATTTATTGTGAGACTTCCTCCACACATACTTTATTGTGTGTGACCACTAGTCTTGACCAGTCTTTCCTGTTCTTGGTATAATATCTACCTTTTTCTGGAACTGTTTATCTTAAATTAATTTCTAATATTCACATTTCCCTGATAACTCAATAAAAATGTGTAAACCCACCATTTCATAAAGAATCCATATTTATTGACATTCCCCTACTGATTACAGTTAACATAGTAATATATTATTATAATATTTTGTGAAGAATTAAAAAGAACTCCATATTGCTATAGTATTAATCCCTAACAACCTGATTTTGGGATAATTGGACTTGACTAACAGAACCAACTTCCTGTATTGGACCTCATAACTGTCCAGAGGGCATGTAGATTTAGTGTTGGTAGATTAAGTCTTACCACCTTCACTCCCTACCAGCTGGCATCAGGCAATGCACCACCTTTTCCGTTCTCCCCTCTGGTGGCTATTTTAGCAGAAGACAAAAAGTAGGAGCCTATATAGCAAGCTTTTCTGCAGTGAGCTGTGTACTGCAATCATACTGCTAATCCACTTCCTGGGGAGACCAGCTGTTCTGTCTGGTGTACTTCAGCATTAGGTTTCCTTCACTTGGCTCCAATAGATGTGTTAAGAGGCTGGAAAGGGATCCAGGTCTGATTGTGAAATTTGCATTTTAATGTTTATGCAGCAGTGAAAAACCCCTAAGCACTTTTCAGGCAAAATAACCCAACTACAAAGTATTTACTATATTTCTGTTTTTGGAGAGTATATTTCTAATTCTTTGTGCATTAGACTCTAAATTAAAAAACAATAGTTAATTCTGAGCCATTTCCCCCCCAAAAGGAACTAAAATTCTATTAAAATTATAGCTGTCCTTTATGTACATTTTTCTTAACATATTAGTTAAACACTAAGCAAGTACAAACTGTAAAGCAAGAAAACCAGTACAGCTAATTGACTTTGAAATTGAGAGCACCAGAACGCTAAAATGAACTTCAACTAGAATTTCACTTGCTCTTCAGTGAAAGACTTTTAAGTTCTGAATATGCCTGTGAGGGCTTGCTTTTTAGAAGGTGTCAAAAGTATGAATTTATTGTGATCCTAACAATTTGCCTCAGATCATTGTTTTGACTCATGAGTTTCTCTCTCTTGCATAGTATTGCAATTACAGCATAGTGGTTTTACTTCAATTCCTGTTATGGATTTTTTGGAATATCCTTTACTGGTCAGAAGGAAAGATGATCCTCTGGGTTTGTTTTCCAAGTTCTCCTTTTCTCCTCTAAGGTAAAATTATTGCGATTCAGGGGAACAGAAATCAGAGATTCAGTCCTTCAAAGTGAGACCATCTGAGCTGATACTCAAATTCTTGGTTTCTTGTAGTGTATCAAATTCTGATACTCCTCTTTGAATTAATAACCAATCTGTTATTAAATGATTAAGTTGATGAAGAAAGATATTTTTAGGAATAAACCTGGAATGTTTGTAAAATAACTTTTACTTTTTTGGAAATATACAAATATATTCTGCTTTAATACTGATATGAAGGAATCTTAGAGTTAAGTGATGTGACTTGTTTGCCTAGGCCTTAAATCTCAAAACTTAAAAAACAATGTCACTCAGATGGAGTTTGTGTTCAAACAGTGTAACTAACTGGTTTGAGACCAGCAATGGGAAATTTGAAACTTTGGCATTGTAGTACTCAGATCTCCATTTTCTAAATCATATTTCACCTAAGATGGAAGTTACAAAATTCTTCTTAAAAAATGAAGAAGGTATTGGTGGTATTGGTTCTTTTGAGTGTAGCAACAGAGAATGGCAAGAACTGATCTCTACTTATATACTGCCTGGAATATTTACATATATGCAGATAGCTCCCACACAGAATGGCTCTTAAAATCATCTTGTTATGCCTCATCCTCTGCATCTTTTGCATAGATAAATAAATTCTGAATTAAGGAACTTCCGATTTTCATGACATTGTTCCAAAGAAGGTTTCTAACGTTATATAGCCTTATAAATTCAACCCATAGTCAAGACCTACCAATGCATGGAAAGAAAAATAACATCCATAGGACATCCTTGTCCCTATTGGCATCTGCTGCCTCTCTGTGGAGTTCCAAGTCTTATCCCCTCTACTAGGAGGAAATTTTCTTTAATAAATCCCAGAGCAAGAGAGTTGAATGGTGATATAGTGAGGTAGTGAAAAGTATGGTCTATGGGTTCAAATTCCTTTTCAGCCACTTACTTTCTCCATGACTTAAAGCATTTACTGATCAGCAATTCAAGTGTCTGTTGTCCATCTGTAAAGATATTTTGTAACTTCCTTAAGAGTTTGTTGAGACTAAAAAGTGATAATGATTTAAACTCAAACACTCAACAAGCTTCAGGGGGATAAAAAATGTGTATAGAATGTTTTATATATATTAAAACCTCAAAAATTGCATTTCCCCTGATTTAGGCCAGTCTGGGCTACGCTGCAATAACAACTCAAAACCTTAGCAGTTTAAACAAAACTACTTAGTAGTTAAAACAAAAGCACATTTCTTGCATGTTATATATCCTCATTGGTCACCAGGAAGTGTCTGATCATGGCAGTCAGTTAAAGACCCAGACTAACTGAACAATCACAGTCTTGACTATTGCTGGTTTCAAAGTCAGAGAGAAAAGTGAGCCCTGGGGGGCTCTATACCAATAATTAGAGGCTTCAGGCCTGAGTCAGCATACAGTGTTTACGTTCTTTACTAACTGACCAGAGCTGGTCATGTGCTTCTCCCATAACTACAAGTGTATGAAAGAAGGGATTAGGAAGTAGAGTCCTATAATGTATTCTAATGGGGGAGGGGGGATGAGGAATGAATTACTGGCCAGCAGCACTAACGACTTTCACAACTGCTCCTCAAACTAGCATATAACTTCAAGCAAGAAGAAGTTAATTGGTCTTTTTCTCTTCTAGTCCTTCACAGTACTGAAGTATTGCTATTAATGTCAAGTACTAGAAGAAGAAGAAGAACATTAGGTTAATGAAGTATCACCAAAGAACATACATACTGTTATTGTTTTGAGCAGAAATTGGAATTTTCTAGAAGCACCCCTTCGATTAAGCCCCTGCTTCATTATTATCAGGAAAAAGATACGTTTAGTTATTGATTTTTTTCTCTATAGCCAAATGAAACTTCAGAGTTTACTAATTTTATTATTTTATTTAGGAATAGTTGTGATTTTGCTCTTGCCATAAGAATATAGTGACTTTGGCTTCTGCCAGCTAAACTTGTGGTGCTGTGATTAAGAGGCATCTTAAAATCTCATCCAAAAATAATACTTTCTATAGAAAGTGGATTTGACAATTTGGATATTGTCAGATGTGGAAGCTGAGTTTCTGCATACACACAGATATGCAAATTCACATCCTTATGTACTTGGTGATATTTATCCAAGAGCAGGGTGTTCTTTAGGCAAAGAACAGAGCTTAGCAGGGACTTAGACAGCCTGTTTTGGAGCTTGGAAGCAAAGCTGGGAAGTCTGGATAGCAGAAACATAATGAACTGACATTTCGGGTAACTAAGAATTGCCAATCCAAACTTTATCAAACATGGTTAAATATCACTTTAGGACTGAGACATAACATATCAACCTCAAGCCTACAATTTTAGGCTCCATATTTTGTAAGTGATGTAGCTGCCAGATAAAATATGGGATGCCTGGCTAAATTTGAATTTCAGATAAACAAGGAATAATTTTGTAGTTTAAGTATGTCCCATGTAGATATTGTTTGGAATAGGAATGGGAGTTTTGTGCAAACAAATATCTACATGGGCCATACTTATACTGCAAAATTACTTATTGTTTGTGTAACATTCAAATTTAACTGGACATGGTGTGTTTTTATTTACTAAATTTGCTGACTCTATCAAGAATGAATCACATGTGCATCTGACCTCATTTACCTTTTTCTGGTAAAACATCTGACCTCACTTACTTTCAACCTGGTAGAAGTAACTAGTTGTGCCCATCTAGTGTGATGCATCAGGATCTTTTTTTTTTACATTAATCCTTCTAGAGTAGTAAAAGAAGGCATAGAAATGGAAGTCAGCAGCTTCTCCCTAAAAATTGGATAAAATGGCAAAAATGTTTTAAAATCTGCCCTTTGAAGCTTGCAGACCATTTATCCCACTGGCCTCTACTTGCCATAAACAGTTGCTGTCATTAAGTCCACAGAAAGGCTGACATTGATGAGCCAGTTTTGGTGTTAAAATGATAAAAAAACAGTATAACTAATGGAAGACACAGACAACAATAGTGTTGTATTTTGAACATTAATTCTACTGGACATAAGTGGCCAGGCAAGGGATTGCTGCCTTGAGAACTGCTGCTGTAGACTGGGGCTATTGTCACATACAAGGATTGCTTGACTATTTTGAGCATTATTTTATTATGTGGTTGCCTCCAGAGACAGGTAACCAGTGGGCATTGAGTCATGATGAAACTTTGCCTTCCCACCCAACATAGCCTAGCTTGGTTTTGTTATGAATCTTTTTTTTTTTTTTTTTTTTTAATATAACTAAGCCCTCTGCAACTTTTACTGCTCATTTGGTTATAACCACAATTAGGGGATTTTTTTTTTTCAGGAAGAAAGATGTAGAGTTCTGCTTCTTTTGTTCATTAGCACTCTGAAATACAATATTATGATTGCTTAGCTTAGTAATGTTACATGTGTTAGGGAAATTACCAGTACGAAGGGCCATTCCAATGTTAGATTTTTAGGCTTTTCAGCTGTAACTAAAATTAAATAACCAAAAGAATACTGTCAACGATTAAAGCTCTTTCAATCAGTACCTCAGTGTGGTGGGTGTGTGGTTGGATTTTAGTGTGTTTTACTCTAGAAAACACTAACTATACTGGAAGTAGGCCCTCCCAGACTTAAAAACACCAGGGGAAAATAATCAAATGTGCTTGTGGATCCACAAGAGGGTGTGGTTTCCTCCAACTTCTTCCCTCTGTCTGTTTCTCCCTGGGTATTGCCACAAACTGAAACTGACTCTTGATTAGGAGCCAGACAGCCTAGTCCTCTGAAGATCTGAATATTGCTCTCTCTGAAGGACAAAGGATTGAACAAAAGACTGAGATAGTTTAGCTCTAAATAAAACACAGGCATATACTAATGAGTTAGAGCTCCTTTTAAAATATTGTTCATTGTTTTACTGGTTACTAATAAAGACTTTGACAGTTGGAAACTTTTCTGCCTGATGTGAAACATTAAGGTGGAAATGGAAAAGAAAACAAGATACCCTATTAAATCTCTAACTATTCCACTTCTACCTCATGCTAAAAAGTAGGATGGGAGCTCAGTGATTGGTTCTTAATGTGATAAAGTGTCAGGAGGAACTGGCATCTGGACTTTAAAGCCTTTCCTGGGCCATGTACAGGGTAGGAATCTGGTGAGGTCTGTTGTAGCCAACATAACCTTGGGGTCTCCTGGGTTAGAGGCAAATGAGAAGCTTGGATAGAGTCCCCCAAGAGCAATCAACTCTGTGCAAAGACTGGAGCAGGCTCGAAGTAAGCATCAGATGAGGGGGCAGTAGGGAGCTCATGCTGGAAAAAAGACAGGGATCTAATCTCTGGGCAAAGAAGATAAAACTGTAGTTCATAAAATAATAAAAATGTTTGCAGATGCTATTTTTTAAAGATTTTTTAAATCAGAAAATGCACTAGATGGAATATATTTGAGCATTATTTTATTTTCTTGTCATTGAAATTTTTTATTATTTGGTTAAAATTTCCAAAATGACACATCTAGAATTTATTACAGTGTCTGGCTGTGGTACTAATACTTTGAACACATTTTGGCGCTAACTAGGGTAGTTTTGAAGTTTGTTTGTTTTGGTTTCCTCTTATTTATTTGTTAGCTAATTGCTAAATGTGATTTATCTCAGAGCCTTTTAATGTTGCATTCTTTAAAGGAGGTCTTCCCATTGCAAATATGACTAAAGAGATGTCTTTAACACACATTCAAATTACCTTTGTCTTCCTTAGTTCAAAATGGATGATTTATTTGAATGTCATCCCTTCAGGTTTAGTGGTTTGGGGACCTGTGTTCTATCTTAGAGACGGCCTGCCTTATGGACATTGACCTGGCCTTTTCATTTGCTCCCTGAACTACTAGTTTCACTAATATCTATTCCTACACAAAACCATTAATCAAGTTTGCTTGATTTGCCAAACTAGGCTCAGTCACATGGTGTGTCATCAGTGCTGCTGGACTGTGGATCCCTGAGGGGGCCTGTATTTCCCCTCTTGCTAAGTTGAGGAGTGTATTAGGTTGAATAGTGTCTTCTCAAAATTCACATTCACTTGGAACCTCAGAAAACGATCTTATTTGGAAATATGGTCTTTGCAGATGTAAGTGAGGTAAAAATTTGGATGAGATCATCATGGATTTTGGGTGGGCCATAAAGGCAATTATTGCTGTCCTTATGAGAAAAAGAGCCAACACAGAGGGACATACAGCCAGGAAAGCCATGTGGAGATGGAGGCATAGATTCAAGTCATAGTGCCACAATCCAGTGACTGCCAGAAACTACTTGGACTTGGGAAAGGCAAAGAAGGATCCCTCCCTAGAGCTTTAGAGAGAGTGTGGCCCTATTGACACCTTGGTTTTGAACTTCTGGCCTCCACAACTATGACAGAATAAGTTTCTTTTGTTTAAAGCCACCAAGGTAATTTGTGTCCTAGTCCTAGAAGCTAATATAAGGGGCTTTAGATAGACTATGAATTGGCTCACTCCCCAATACTCCAAGGGTCCCAGTGAGAGTCTGGGGGGACATGGGGAACTAAGCAGACTGGCAGGGCAGAGAGCCATGTGGATACAGGGTGACTGAGATCCCATTACTACAGAGGGAATCAGAGTAGGGATTGGGGACAGGAACAAGGCAGACACTCAAAATAAAAACAAGACGTGTGTTTTTGTGTTACATGGGCTGCCTTTCCTTTCCTTTGACAGAGGACAGGACCAGCCCAGACCCTGGGAGAACTGAAGCTTAATGCAGGCCAAGCGTCAGATGGACTCCTCTAGAGTTGGAGGAAGGGAGGGGGCCAAGCAGTTCATTACACAAAATGGAAAATTGGAAGTTTCTGGATGTACATTAAAGTGTTCTCTAGTCTTGTGGTTGGTTGGCACCATGTCAATCCTATCTGTGTCTTTAAACATGGCTAGTGGATGAGTTGGAGGCTTTTATCCTCAAGCTCCAGATATCTCTCTCAGGAGTCCTCTCCTTGTCAGTACTGCTGCTGTAGCCCTACTCAGACCTTCTGGGTCACACCTGGAGAGCTGAAATAATTACTTCTATAGTAATGACCATGCATAGCCTTGCCTTTTTTTTTTAAATTTAGTGAGTAATAACTGACAAATATAATTATATAAATTTGAAATGTACAATGTGATGATTTGATCTACATACATGGTATAGAATGATTACCAAAATCAAGATAATTAACACATCCATCACCTCACATAGTTAACTGTGTGTGTGTGTGTGTGTGTGTGTGTGGTGAGAAGGCATACAATCTACTCTCAGCAGCATCCAAGTATACAACACCATATTAAGAGCAGTCATCATGTACATAGCCTTGTCTTGAGTGTTCTCTATAATAATTCATTTGATTGTCACTACCATCCTATGAGTTGCTGGTACTCTTATTTTTTTATATAGATGAGGAAACTGAGGCACAGAGAAGTTCAGTAACTTACTCAAGGCCACATAAATTGAATGACTAACTGAACAGTATTCCTAGGTATAACTTCTTACAATTGCATTAAAATTGATTTATGCTTTCTGTTGATTTCAGGGTGGATTATACCTACATGTGTACCTCAAAACATACGTTGGATAGGTTACCACTGATTGTGAGTGCATTTGGGGCCTTGGAGGATAAGACCTAACTGGGCTCAGGATAAAATGGCTCAAACATTCCTCTCATTGGCTAGGATAAGAAAAATGTATAATTTTATTTTGGTTGTTTTTTTAAATTAATTTATTTTGAGAGACACAGAGAGAGCATGAGCAGAGGAGAGGCAGAGAGAGGGAGTGAGAGAGAATCCCCAGCAGGCCCCACACTGTCAGTGCACAGTCCAATGCAGGGCTTAAACTCAATACTGTGAGATCATGACTTGAGCAGAAATCAACAGAAGGACCCTCAACTGGCTGAACCACCCAGACACCATAAGAAGAATACATAATTTTAAACAAAAGAATAAATTGCAAGGAGACTTCTTACTGTGCTTGTTGAGGTGTGATGGAGGAAAAGATATTTTAACAATATATCTTTGTCACTAATGACAGGGCCTTTGTCAGCTGAGTGCTGTGGTTTGGATGTGGTTTGGTATGTTTCATATAACTTCATGTTTTTCAGATGGTACAGGAGCTGTTCTTAGGATTGGTGATTGGGTTAATCCTGTTTGAGTATATGCACATCAGCAGCAAGTGGCAAAATAAACAGGTGCTAGTTTTCTGCAGCTGGCATTTAGGCTTTTGGAAAGTGGTCACCTTGGAGCTGAGGCAAGTTGATAACCAACTTTTAGACTTAGACGTTGCATCAAGGATGAAGAATTGGCCTCAAAGCAGGGGAAACCAGGTGGAATGTATTCCCCTAAGCCTTGCTTTCTTATCATCATGGATGCCAGGTGTCATTGACAGTTTGTGCAGGTGATGGTTTCATTGTTGACTTTGGCCATGGCTAGATGGCAAGATACAGAGCTTATTGACCTTCAGATCAGATTTTAAATTAATAGATGAGACAGAACACTCTCTCTCATTCTATGACAACAGACATTGAGGCTCTCTCTGCATGAGAGGCCCTTAGCCAGTCAGTGTAGCTGTGGGCACAAGGAGGGGAGATTTGGTGCTTGTTCTTGAGGTGAGTGTACTGTCATTGGGGCGACAGCGACAACAAGTCAGTGGAGGCTTTACTGTGCACTGGGTAAGAGCACAGCCTGGACTGCCATTCTCTTTGTACCTGGATCCCAGTGAGGCTTGTAAGGTTCCCCACCTGTGAAATGAGGGATAATAACACCTATCTATCAGGTTCCAAGAATTAAATGAGATAATCCTTGTAAAATACTTACTGGAATGCTTGTTCTATAGTAAGAGCTCGGTAAACATTAGAATGCTAACTATTAGTGTGGTTATCATGTCCTAATATACTGTCCCAATTGTGAGAGTGAGAAGTTCCTAACCTTTTAGGAAAAGACCAATTGTGTTCTGTGGTTACCAGTAAATATCAGAACCTGTTTCATAGCTGTGGCAGCAATGTTTCATGCTTCTGTAGCTAACCCATCAGTGACAGCAGCCCCCATGCCCACCAACACACACAGTAGTAAAGCCAGACAGTCAGGAACAGCTTAATTCCAGTGATATGCTTCTGCAAGTCAGCCAGTCAGGAACATTCTCACTCCACCTCTGCTTCTGCAGCTGAAGGTCTGCTGCTGCTCAAACATGCCAGCTCCTGGACCTCTCAGCCCCTGGGCTAGAAGGATCTCCCAGCCCTATAGAAGATCAGTGCTCTCTGCTTTGCCCAGAGACACAGCTGATGTGCAGCTCTCCCTTGCTTTAGCAAGCAATAGTTCAGTTTTTTGTTCAGGTGTTGAGTGGGGTTCTCTTCCTTTAACAATGGGGACATGTAAAATATGCTAAGGGATCACAAAGATTGGGCTGTCTGAAAGAGTTCACACAAAGAAAGAGGTGAGTTTGAGTCCAGGGTGTGAAATGGGAGTTATTCAAGTCCAGAAAAATTGCAGGGCAGAGGTTTTCTAATTTGAAGGAACATACCACGAGTGGAGATGTGGCAATGGTTGAGGACCTGCCACCTAATCAGTCATCCCTGGACACAGAGTGGGTGTAGGGTGGGGTGTTGGATACTAGACTGGAACAGTTTGTAGGGCTGAATAGTAAGGGCCTCGGATTCCATCTGAAGGAGTTTTCCTGTTCTGGTGCTTCTCAAACGTTTTTCTCAGTTTCTGAATTCTAACCACAGAGGAGACTGAACTTTTACCATAAGAGGGAGTTTCTTTGAAATCTCCCTATTGGGGATATTTGTCATTCTTTTTTGGCTGCCCAGCCTCTGAACTCTGTTTTTGTGCTTGAAAACTCTCCCATAGGAGGAAAAAAGCAGGATCTGTTCCCTCCATCCCCGCTTCCCCCCCCCCCCCGCCCCGCCACACTCTACAAGCTGAAATGCCAGTACTTGCTTTTCTAGCCTCCCTTTCAGCTAGAACATGGGCAGAACCTGAGGTGAGAGTAGACGCAGCAAGAGACGAGAGCTGGGCTGTGTGCAGTGGTCATGGTCACAGCCTTTTGCCAGTGTGTGATGTGAGTATTGCATGCTGCAGAAGTGACCACTTTTAATCAAGCCTATGATTCACATATTGCCCAAATTTTAATATTGCTGAAATCAGGACACCCCTTGAAATCAACATTGTGAGTTTCATGAGCATTATTATTTACTTTTTTTCCTTAAAAATAAAATAATAACCTAATGGTTTTAGAGTCAGCAACATCAGAGAAACAGATTCCTCAGTGGTAGCAGAAATGTCCATGTCAGACCAGTTCTGAGCACTGATTTGGCCTCAGAACCTCACGTCTGGTTCTCCATCCCTTTGTGCCTTCCAATAAATTTATTATTTGCTTAAATTAGTTAGACTTTGTTTCTATTGTTTGAAACTACACACCTTGGTTGGTATATGCATGCTATCTTAAAAAGTTTTATAAATCATGCAGTTTATTAATATATCTGTCTTAATGGAAAAAGGATTTTTCTTCACTGAAATTTGATGTCTCAAGAAACTATGTCATGTTGATAACTCACAATGCAACAAGTATTTATTGAAAACTTCTAGGTGATATTATGGAGAATGTGTCTAGTGAGAGTGCGGCCCTCTGGAACTTTCACTCCGGTGTGTCCTTTGTGGGCTTGCAGCCCCCGACACATCATCACCTAATGCTTGCATTCCTATCCCTGGGTCTTGACTCTAGGGTAAGAAGCACTGTGTGGGCAATGGAGAGCTGGGAGATGCTTTAACTTAGAGTGATGTGACCACATTCACAGAATCACTTCTCTGGGCTTCCTTCACTTATTCTCACCATCGTTCACCTAGCGGAATCCTGTCTTCTTTCACAGTCTCCTTTGTCTTGAAGCTCTATGGAAACTAGTTTGGAGCCCAGAGATGTGGGCATTTGGCTTTGAAATGTCAGATATCTTTTGTATTCCAAATTTTTTTGAGTTCAAATGTTCTGAGTGTTAGTCCTTTCTTCATTCCTGATAATTGCTGGGTTTCCAATTTCAGAACAAACAAGCAAGCAACTTCTTTCAAAATAAAAACTTCCTCAGCATAAGCAATGTTACAATTAATATTTGGATCTAATAGAGGCCTTTCTCAGGCCCACATGCAAACTTTTCTTGAGTTACCTTTACTTGGAATATTCACTTCAGCCCACATGGATCATTTGCTCTTAGTGTATAGAGGGAAGCATGCCTTCAAAATAGAGACCTTTTCTGAAGCAAAAACTTTACATATTCTACTTGTGGTTGAAGAGCCTGATAGAAGATTTAGAGATAAACAATACTAATCACTGTTGATTGGGAAATTAGACACAGAGACTGTTTGGGGAGCATTTGATAAGACAAAACTCATCTCTGGAGAGCCGGTCCTGCTTTGTGTTAACACCGCACATGATCTTTGTAGAGGGAGCTAATATTTTGCACCTTTGTGGAATTCCCCCAAAGCCTTGTCTCTGGGGGATTACAGCAGGGACCTAACATCTAAGACTTATAATCCTTTCACTACTGTTTTGGTGGAGGAAAAGCCATAATGCAAATGAATGTTAGGTATCTATAAGGCCACTATTTGCAATATGTCTGTTCTCTTTAGATACCGTACAACAATTTTTTTGTCAGTATTTACTTTCTTACTGTTTTTAATTTATTTTTAAGTTGAGATAGTGTAGTACATAGTATTCTATTTTCAGTTCAGTTTATTTTAATTCCAGTTATAAAATGCCTTTTAAGATAGGTTTTTGTGAAATTAAAATCCATCTAGGTTTCTGAGATAATATTACTTCCCTTCATCCTTCTTCTTTCCTTCTATAATCTCCCACCAAAGATAAATCCAAAACTAAAACCAAAACTAAAAACAGAAAGATATGTTTTAAAGACAAGGGGATATCTGATACTTCCATGAAGGCCTTATTATTATTTTTTAAAAGATTTCATTTAAGTTATCTCTACACCAACACGGGGCTTGAACTCCCAACCCTGAGATTAAGCATCACATGCCTTTCCAACTGAGCCAGCCAGGTGCCCGTTCCAAATCTTTAAAAGGAAAATGTTGGAATGACATAATTCTTTTTTGTGTTGGCTGTTCCACATTTTGTGAGAATAGTTCTTAATGACTGACTAAACCGAGTGAAAGATACATGTCCCTTGTTATCACAGGAACAGGTTTGGAGCCTAATGTGGAAAGCTGTGTAACACCCTTGTCTAACTCTGTGTTTTGTTCAGCACTTGGATCGAGTTCAGTGTTCTATAGGAATATTTAAGTTTTTGTTTGTTCAGAATTTGTAAGAAAAAGTCTGGATTAAATTTTACATGACCATCTTCTATAAAAGACATAATAATGTAGATGGAGAAACACTTAAAACTCTGATTCTTTCTAAGTACTTAGATGCCCTCACTTAAGAAACATACTGGATAAGTTATGCTAATGGATGGGAAAGCAGTCTGAAAAGTTTACATACTGAAAATGCAAACTGCTGTTAGTATTTGGCAGTCTCTTATTTATTTAGTTAAACAGCTGTTCAAGACCCTTCCCTGGGCCAAACTCTCTTAGCCACATTCCACTTGCAGAAATGAGCATGCAGGCCATGAGAAACGAGCATTTCAGTAAAAATATTTTCTTGTTCCTATTTTCCAGAAATTCAACTGGCATTCTCCTTAAATTAATCCCAATCTTTAGGTTTCCCAAATCCATCAATGACTGTTCCTCATCATCAGACACTGGTGCTCAGTGGACGTGTTAGGACTGACTGAATGAATCAATAGATATTTTGTACAATGCTGAAGTACCTCAAGAAGGTAAAGGAAATACAAAATGCAGACATTCTCACTTGGGCTATGTACACTTTAGCTTGGGGACATAAACCAAGCACACAGATTCCACATATGCTGCAAAGCAAGCCTGTACAGGATTAAACACCAAGGAGACTGAGAGGAGAGTCTGGAGGGAGAGAGACAGGAGAGGGCAGTTGATGTGGCCTCAAGTGATCAGAGGAGACAGTATTGAAGGGACCACCCAGGCCCCATGGGATATGGTTTGGACTATATGTTTGTATATCCCCCAAATCCATATGTTGAAATCCATATCCCCAAGGTGATGGCATTTAGAGATAGGGCCTTTGGAAGATGAATTTGTGCTCTTATAAGAAGAGACAATGAGAGAGCTTGCTTCTTCTCTCTCTCTCTCTCTTTCTGGCATGCGAAGACATAGTAGAAGGTATCCATCTGCAAACCAAGAAGACAGCTGTTACTAGGAACCTAATTGACTGGCTTTTTGATCTTGGACTCCCAGCCTCAGAACTGGGAGGAATAAATTTCTGTTGTTTAAGCCACCCAGTCTATGGTATTTGTATTATTACAGCCTGAACTGATTAAGACAGGATAGAAATAAGATGGGATAGAAAAGGCATTTCTGGAATGAAGAGAGCAAAGGGTCTGAATTGAGGAATGCTCCGGTGCAGAGGAGCTCCTCACAAGCTATTTTGCATCTCAGGGGACTCTTATGCTTATTGATTTCATCATCCATTATTATAGAAGGTAGGATATAGGAGCAAATCTGCACTGACTTAGCAAAAACCTAGAACTTACCATTTCTTTTCCTTCCTCTTTTTTTCTCTCCTTCTTCCCTTCCCTTCCCTTCTCTTTCCCTCTTCTCTTAAAATTTTCTTTAAGTTTATTTATTTCTTTTGAGGGAGGGAGAGAATCCCAAGCAGTGACTGTCAGCACAGAGCCTGATGCGGAGCTCAAACTCCCGAACCATAAGATTATGACCTGAGCTCAAGGGACTGGTCACCCAGGTGCCTCTCTTCTCTTTTCTTTTTTCTTTCATGTTGTTTCCTTGAGTGTTTTTTGTTTGTTTGTTTTTGTTTTTGCCACTGCAGTCCCACAGCTAGAACTATCTCTGACACTGTAGAAAGTATTTGAATAAGTAGCTACTTAGGAACCACAGAGTTTATTAATAACTAGAATCAGAAGCCTTTTCCACCAACTCACTGAGTGTAGAGCTTTCTCTGAGTTTAAGAAAACCACAATGTGGTTGACATTAGTGGAGAAGATTGAGGGACTCAGGTAATTTTTATGATGGTAATTTTGTATTTTTCTCATGGTTGCTTTGGAGTAGAATAATTTTATTCTTGTTAAATGAAATAAAATAAACAAGGAGCTTGTGAAATGAAACACTGAGGAACATCAATTAATTAATTAAAAAATTTTTAATGTTTATTTTGGGGGGAGGGACAGAGAGAGAGAGAGGCAAAGTGAGAGGGAGACAGAATCTGAAGGAGGATCTAGTCTCTGAGCTGTCAGCACAGAGGCTGATGTGAGGCTTGAACTCACAAACTACGAGATCATGACCTGAGCTGAAGTTGGGAGCTTAACTGACTGAGCCATGAGGAACACTTGAAAGCAAAGAGTAATAGGCATAGTTTAATAATTTCAGAAAATAACATGATAGAGATTCTGTTTCTGTAGACTGTTCACTTTCTTAGTGAAAAGGAGATTAAAAGGTGTTTTTCTTAGGAAGGTAATGATCTATAGTAAGCACAGGTATTTAAAGGAGTTTAAATCTTAACTCAAAGGGAACTGACTTAAAATATATGTAAATATGTAATTTACATTAAAGTCACAGAAATCAGCACTTCTGATTCCTCAAATTACAGTAATCTTTTAAAAAATAAAAAATATTTTTTAAAAATAAGTGACTACCTTCTGTAATAGGTTAGAGAGTCCATGTGGCCCAGAAGGAAATATAGACTTCATGAAGGTTCCGTTTGCTTTTTTTTCTTGCCTGTGAACTGTGAATACGACCAAGTCCCAGTAGGAAGGCTGCAGCTTATCTTGCTATATCTACAGGTGCTGACTCACTCACTGCTCCAGTTGACCCATTTGGTCATGACTTTCTATTCCTTGCTGATGAAAACTATAGTTCTTTATTAAAATTTGACATAAATAGACTGTAAGAAATAGTGGCACCTATTTTAAAGATCATTATTTACAACACCTTCAGACAGAAGTCATATGGTTGAGTGCATGTCTACCAATATTTAATATTTTTTTTATTGCTTTACCTTGATCTTCCACATGGAGTTAAAATCCTTTGGCACTCTATTAAAATAAGATATAGGTAGGGTCAGGCAATAAGCCTCCTTTTCCCTGCATTTTCTTCCAATCTCTTTTTCTTGGACTTTGCAGTCTCCTATTCATTTGTCTGTCTCTTAAATGTTTTTTAAATTAAGTATTCTTATTTTAAATTGTAAAAGCAGTACTTACTCATTAAACAATTCAAGCAATGAAGAGTTTATAAATTAACATGTCCCACAGGGGAAAAAAAAACAAGTACACAATTATGCCCCCCCCCCAACACGCACATGATCTTCCCCTCTACCTCTCCCCATGAGACCTTACTAAATATACTATTTTGTACACTGATTTTTCATTTAACAATATGTCATCAATCCCATAAATACTGGTGTCTTCTTGTCCATATTTTCTTTTCTCTCACTGCATGTACTATAGTTTTACCCACCTTCGTGCTCATTCCCAAATATGTCTTCCTAGCCCTGATGTGGGTCTGCCACTCCAGCCCATCTATTGCCATTGCCTAATGGACACTAATGTGCAGCTCTCCCTGAACATTGTTTCTCTTCCTGTCTCCATCTTAAGGAGCAGGGTATTTTCACCTCATTTTCCAAGTCCAAATGTGGCATCATCTTCAGTCCTTCCTATTTCTCCTTCAGTCACATTGTGCCAATCACCAGGCCTATTGTTTCCACCTCTTTAATACCTCTTAGATGAATCTGTTTTTCCCCATTCTGACTACCACTCTGTGATGCCAGGTGAGCTTCATGTCTTGCTTGGGTGCTCTGCTTGTCTAACTGCCCTCCCTTTTTCCACTCTCTTTTCTCATCCTTTAATCCATCCGCCTCACAGGACTCAGATGATCTTTCTTCAGTGTGAATCTTAACATGTCTTATAATAGTTAGTGACTTGTCATTGCCTTCAGAATAAAGCCAAAACTCTTTAAGACTTCTAAGGTTCATTTGATATGGTGTCTGCTTATGCCTTGCCTGCCTCACTGCTCACCATCCCCACTTATGTTTGACTCTAACCCCATAGTCAAACACTCTGAGATCCTTGAGCATGCCATGCTCTTGCTTATGTTTGCCTTGCTACATTCTGTCTCTCCATCTCTCTGTTTCCTCTTTTAGGCTAGTTCATGGACACCTTCTTTCACAAGCTGGGTTTGGTGTCATTCCTATGTGTTTCCAGAGCATATCACACCTTTGCCCTATTATACCATAAATCATACTGTAATTACCTGTGTATGGTTTGTGCCACCCTTCACCCCACACTAGCACCACCACCACTGGTGACTATACTATGCACTCTCTGATGGCAGGAACTAGGGAGAGCACAGAATATAGCACCTGTCAGAAACTTCATATTTGAATGATGAATGAACATAGGAGCCCAAGAAGCCCATAAAACTGAAGGGGTGGCTTGTTGTTCAATCCTAGGAGTTATAATGGTCAAGTTAGAAATTCACATCTTTGAGGCTGGCTCAGGTCAGGATAAGCACTTTTAAGGGCCTGGATATGGCAGTTGGAAATATCAGTGCTATTAAGGACTAAAGCAAAGTTATCATGACCAGATTCTGTCTTCCTTTGAACTTCCTCCTATTTGGGGAATTCTATAGATTCAGAGTGAGCAGGTGAGGTGACCTAACTCCTCAGTGGGGCAGGAACAGAAATATGAGGGTTCTCAGAGAGAGGTACTACTTAGATATGGGGTAACCACAACACTTATGGTGGCTAATATCACCTCCCACATAGCTGGTTAATCTGGCTATTCCACTCCTGCCTCCAACCCTCAATGTGGGCAAGTTCATTAAAGGAAGACCTTCATTTCTTATGAACCCCTTTCTTACTTCAGAGTCCCCGTGTCCTTTATCCACATGCCACAGAGAAAATAAATAAATACCACTGATAACACTAATGTCTTATGACTCTTTTACACTTTCTTGCATGCTTTATTGATTTTACATTTGAACACCACCCACTCCAGCTGTTACAGTTTTTTAAAAAATGAGACTGTGTTTTGCTGATTTGCATGGAACACTTCTCAGCTTTATAGTGATAAAGTTAATTTGTATATTGGAACTCACAAAATGGAGGCCTCCTTGGTAGCCCTGCCCATATCACAAACCTAAACCTAAGTGACCCTATATTTATAGACTACCAATGAAACGTAACATACACTATCATACTCCTTCAACTCAGCTTTAGCTAGTTTATTCTAGAAAATAGAAACTCTGCTAGCCTTATAAGGGCCAGTCTCCTAACCTAGCATGCCCTGCTTCCACATTGCTTCTTGTTGTTTTTCTTTTTTGTTTGTTTGTTTGTTTTTAATTTCTGAGAGAGAGAGAGAGAGAGACAGCTTGAGCAAGGGAGGGTCAGAGAGAGAGGGAGATACAGAATCTGAAGCAGGCTCCAGGCTCTGAGCTGTCAGCACAGAGCCTGATGAAGGGCTTGAACCCATGAACCATGAGATCAAGTACTGAGCCGAAGTCGGATGCTTAATCGACTGAGCCACCCAGGCGCCCCCCACCCCCCACCCATTGCTTCTTGTAATGCTCTATAAAACTTAACTGTTGTACAAATTCCCTCAAGAAGGATGTTCCACTGCTTGGTAGGCATTATATTCCCCCAATATGGATTGTTTTTCCTTGAATAAAGTGTATCGAACTCATTACTATATTGTTTTAGTTTTGTCATTTGACAGTTTGGTGACAAGATGGGATTCAAAGACAACTGCTGAAGATTCTGAGAATGGCCCCTAGATGTAGGTGAAGGTATTTAGAGAGCCCTTTTGGATGCTGCCACTCTCCAGCATCTCTGGAAAGCTGCTTTCAGATATAGCTCTGCATATTTTGCATTCTGAACTCCTTGAATTTGTCCTAATCCTTCCAGCGGGAAAATTGGTATGTGCAAAACTCTAGATTTTCACCAGGTGGAAATTGGGTGTGAGAGACTCCAGATTTTCACAGCAAGACTCACAGGTTTCAGGAACTGTGCACAGGCAACCAGAAATAGTAAGTCTGGTTGAATTAGGGAGGATTACTTTAAGGGAGAATAATGAGAATTCCTCAACTGAAAGAAAGCAAGATGGCAGCTTTTAGGGGACTCACAAAGCCTCAAGGAAAGCCCACAGTGTAAACTACTGGGTGATTTGGGGATATAAATTAAGAGAGGACATTCAGAAGTTTTTGATCAATGGCATATTAATATGTAAGTAGACTATTAAGACCCATCACAGTTTCCTCCATTATAAAGGGATATTATTAAAGGAATGATAGATCTATTGCTAATGGGAATCTCAGAAGGTAAAACTGCAAAATTGGTGGATGCAGGTTGAGCATTTGAAAGCTGTTAGAATGATTGCCACCTAACTCTAAGAACCCCATGTTGGTCATGGAATGGGTTAGAAAGAGACTAGGTCCCCCACCAGCCTCAAAATAATTTTCATGTACCAAGGTACCCTATAAAATATTAAAATCCCCAACCTAGGTACAAATCCCTCATAAATATTAATTTGGCTCCAAGAGACCTAAGGCTTAGCTACAGAAATGGGATCCTCAAGTTTCAAAGAATTAAGCACATCACCTTCTGGCACATCTGTTTAGTTGATGTCTGAGGAATGTCCAAAAGCTACAGATGCATACAAAAGGCAAAGGTCTTACTAAGACAACTTAGAATTACAATGATCATTGTAGGGAACATTTAATTAGACAAGATTGTTAATTTAAGAAGTGCACTTGAAAGTAAAGTGTTAAAAGTTCAGAAATAGCTGACATAAAACCAATGAATGGCCTAAGTAGTAATTAGTAAGAGATTACTGTGCACACATCAAAAAGATAGTTTTCAAACTGTGAGCACTCAAACCAAAACATGGAATGAGGCTCAGGGGTATATTGTTATAAAGCCATTTACATAGTAGGAAGCACTCACTGTTTATTTTTCACAGTGATAACAATCACTTAGACTTTTCTTAAATTATAGGGAACTGGTTAGTGGTTACCCCATAACAATTTTGGAAAACTGTTTAAATTTTGCTTGTGATTTCTAGAGACATAAGCAAGAAATGACCCAGGTCAAGTAAGTCTTGAAAAATATTCTAAATAGCTCAGAGCCTGGAGCCTGTTTTGGAATCTGTATCTTCCTCTCTCTCTGACCCTCCCCTGCTCACGCTATCCCTTTCTCTCTCTCAGAAATAAATAAAACATTGAAAAATTGAAAAAAGAAAAATATGCTAAATTAAGCTTTGCTTGAATGGCTAAAGTGGTTTTTTCTGCTTAGGAAATTTTTGAGGCTGGTCTGCATTTGGTTTTTATTTTAACAATTCCTCCTTTTTGGCCATTCTTTCAGCAGGCTAAAAGTATGACCAATCAGTATGGCATTATTCTCAGTTACCATCATTGATGTAGTTGGGCCAAAGAACCACATATTTGCTGTTTCCACTAGTTGAATCATCAGGCAGGAGGGTCATGTAGTCACTCTCTACATCATTTGTGTAATTATTGTTGATTTCATCTAGTTGTATAATTCTAATGGATACCAGTAGGTATGTGAGTGGCTGCATTCAGAACCATCAAGAATATACTAACCTGGAGAGGTTATTATGACTAAAAGAAGAACAATAGCCAAGGATTGAAAAATTCCCCAGAACAGAGATTCCCAAGAGCCAAGATTTAACCAATTAAATGACTCAAGTGGGTTATAATCAAATTCAGTTTTAGCTAAATCAATCTATATGTATTTTTTTTGGATCATGTATAATTTGGTTTCAGTTTTTTTCTGAGTCATTTATATAGGTACAAGATGATATGTTAGCAAACACACATCCTCATCATTACTGAAGAAAGGATGAATATCAGGATGTTTCTTTTCAGGAAGTGGTATTGCAGGTGAGCTTCCACCTAAATTAGACCTCTATATGCTGTGAGCAATCAGGAAATTTAATGAGAGGCATTTCTATGAAAACTAAATAAAAACAAAGTTAATCATTGGAGAAAATTGTAAATTCAGTTTCTGAGTTTAGAGAGCAGCTAGCTGAGATTTCTAGACGTCAGTTTGACACATCTTCATATAGAGTGAGGAGGGCAAGTACTGGCACTGTGACCGATTTTTCTGCCTTGCAGTTTGAATGTCTGTGGTGAGTTTTCTGAATGGTTCCATAGGAACAGGCATGAAGATTATCCACACATGAACTATTGTGGTGATTTCTCTGAAAGTTATATCAAGTTGTCCAGCTTTATCTTTCATTGCTTTGGAAAGGGGGAAATTTTAGTTGTATAGTGATTCTAAGTCAAAAGAGTGGGGAAAAATTAGATATGTGAATTTGGAAAGTTCTAACCCAGTATTGGAGCAAACTAAAAGAATTCAAGATACTGTCCAGTTTACAGGTACAAAACGATATCTCAAAGGAAATTAACAACACTAGAATCTGATATCCACAGATAATATTACTGAAACGATATTTTTATTTCTACAATCATCCCTGTTTCTATCAAGGATAACCACAGTAAAATGAATTTGTTTGTAGGGTGCCTGGGTGGCTCAGTCGGTTAAGCATCCGACTTCAGCTCAGGTCATAATCACACAGTTCGTTGATTCGAGCCCCACATCCGGCTCTGTGCTGACAACCAGCTCAGATCCTGGCACCTCCTTCAGATTCTGTGTCTCCCTCTCTCTCTGACCTTCCCATGCTCAAGCTGTTTCTTTCTCTCTCAGGAAAAAAAAAAAAAAAAAAAAAAAAAAAAACGTAAAAAAAGAGTTTTTTGCAAATGAAACCTAATTTCAATAAACTTGGCTTGATTATTGACATAAATGCATCAAGAATAGTGATTGACCATGTAAACTCTTTTAAATCTGCTTTGCAAGGGCTTGTCTAATTAGGTCCTGTTACCTGGAGAACAGATTCTTATTGAACTTATGCAAATACATACATTGTCAAGAATATTTAATAAGAGTTTCCAAATTCTGGGGGGATCAGGTAGGGAGAAAATGATAAATGTTTCAACACTTGTTGCAAAGTTGCAAAGCAGTCTATAACTTACAGAAATTTGGTAAAGTATAGCTTTAAAGAAAGGAGAAAAGGGGTCTTTTAAATCTGGAAAACAAAATATTAAACAGTCAGGAATGTTTTAAATGAAATAATAAAAATTATGGTTGTCTTCATCTGTTCATTCAGTCTTATGTCATTCTTATTTTGGTTCATTTTGGGTTAGCAGCTTTATAAATCAATCAGTTTTGGGGCACCTGGGTGGCTTAGTTGGTTAAGTGCCCAACTTCAGCCAGGTCATGATCTCACTATTTGTGAGTTCAAGTCCCAATTGGGGCTCTGTGCTGACAGCTCAGAATCTGGAGCCTGCTTTGGATTCTGTGTCTCCCTCTCTATCTCTGCCCCTGGTCTGCTTGCATTCTGTCTCTCTCCCAAAGATAAACATTATAAATCAATCAGTTTTCCATTTTTGAAGTTCTTACTCAGTTTAGTGTTATGGTCTTAAACTTATCAGAAACCAGCATTTTAGAGTAATTCTCAGGGTCTTTCCCATGAATCCCTCTGAAGATGAAGCATTTTTGCAGGAACAATTACAAAAACAATAATGCAAAACAACTGTCAGTAAATGATAAAAGACTTAAAAATAGCTATGGTTAGAGATCTGGTGAGCAGTCACACACACACACACACACACAATGACACAAATGACAAGTAAATTTGGTCATTTTTGTAATACACAATATTATAAGATAATAGCTGAAATTATGAACTGATAAGATTATAGCAGGACATATCAGATTAGTAGGATTTTATCTAATATTTGAACTACCTATTTTAATGACTGATATCTCATATAAATACGATTTAAAAAGGTTTAACATTACTTTTTACTTGACAGTGTATCCCATGCAATGTAATATACCAAATAAACCTAAGTGAATTAACATTTTTTCTTTTTACTGTATTCAAAATTTGAGAAATCTTGTTTAAAATGTCAAAATATTTAAAACATTTCATCAAATAGGATAATAGGTCACTATGAAACAATCCTTAGTTATCCATTTAACAAAAATGACAAAAACTTTCAAGGCAAATATGGAAAGTTTATAGTTGTTAAACAAATAAACAATCAAGCAAACAACCTTAGCTTTATTTTAGTAGAGAAGGCTTAGTCTTTATTTTTCTGAGTAACCAGAGACCTGATAAAGACAACATGGAACACAGGATATTATTTTCATAAGACATGTAATCTTTGTTACAGAAATTGGTTGCATTTCTATACACCAGTAATGAAGCAGCCAGAAAAAAAATCAAGGAATTGATCCCATTTACAATTGCACCAAAACCCATAAAATACCTAAGAATCAACCTAATCAAAGAGGTGAAAAATCTATACACTGAAAACAATAGAAAGTTTATGAAAGAAATTGAAGACACCAAAAAATGGAAAAACATTTCATGCTCATGGATTAGAAGAACAAATATTGTTAAAATGTCAATACTACCCAACGCAATCTACATATTCAATATAATTCCTGTCAAAATAACACCAACATTTTTCACAGCGCTGGAATAAACAACCATAAAGTTTATATGGAACCAGAAAAGACCCTGAATAGCCAAGGTAATCTTGAAAAAGAAAACCAAGGCTGGAGGCATCTCAATTCCAGACTGAGCTACATTACAAGGCTGTAATCATCAAGACAGGTACTGGCACAAAAACAGACACAAAGACCAATGGAACAGAATAGAGAACCCAGAAGTGGACCCACAAACGTATGGCCAACTCATTTTTGACAAACAGGAAAGAATATCCAACGGAAAGCAGTCTCTTCAGCACATGATGCTAGGAAAACTGGACAGAGACATGACGAAGAATGAAGCCGGACCACTTTCTCACACCATACACAAAAATAAACTCAAAATGGAAGAAAGGCCTAAATTTAAAACAGAAAGCCGTCAAAATTCTAGAGGAGAAAACAGGCAACAACCTCTTTGACCTCAGCTGCAGCAACTTCTTATTCAACACGTGTCTGGAGGTAAGGGAAACAAAAAGAAAAATGAATGATTGGGACCTCATCAAGATAGAAAACTTCTGCACAGCAAAGGAAACAATCAGCAAAACTAAAAGACAATGGAAAGAATGGGAGAAGGTATTTACAAAGGACATAATCAAATAAAGGGTTAGTATCCAAAATCTATAAAGAACTTATCAAACTCAACACTCAAAAAACAAAAATCCAGTGAAGAAATGGACAAAAGACATCAATAGACAATTTTCCAAATAAGACATTCAGATCATTACCAGACACATGAAAAAATGCTCAACATCATTCATCATCAGGGAAATACAAATCAAAACCACAATGAGATGCCACCTCACACCAGTCAGGAAGGCTAAAATTAACAACTCAGGCAGCAACAGATGTTGGTGAGGATGCAGATGCAGAGAAAGAAGAACACTTTCACGCTGTTGGTGGGAATGTAAACTGGTGCAGCCACTCTGGAAAACAGTATGGAGTTTCCTCAAAAAATTAAAAATATAACCACCATATGACTCAGCAATTGCACAACTAGGTATTTACCCAAAGGATGCAGGAGTGCTTTTTACAAGGATCACATGCACCTCAATGTTTATAGCAGCACTTTCAACAATAACCAAATTATGGAAAGAGCCCAAATGTCCATCGATGGATGAATGGATAAAGAAGTTGTGGGATATATACAATGGAATATTACTTGGTGATCAAAAAGAATGAAATCTTGATATTTGCAACACTGTGGATGGGACTAGAATGTATTATGCTAAGTGAAATAAGTCAGCCAGAGAAAGACAAATACCATATGATATCACTTATATGTGGAATTTAAGATACAAAACAGATGAACATAAGGGAAATGAAGCAAAAATAATATAAAAACAATGATGGAGACAAACCATTAGAGACTCTTAAATACAGAGAACAAATTGAAGGTTGTTGGAGGGGTGTTAGGTAGGGGGAATGGGCTAAATGGGCAAGAGGCATTAAGGAGGACACTTGTTGGGATGAGTGCTGTGTGTTATATGTAAGTGATGAATCACTAAATTCTATTCCTGAAATCATTATTACACTGTATGTTAACTAACTTGGATTTAGATTTTTTAAAAAAGGCACATTATCTTTGTTTCCTAGGCAGATTACATTAAAAGTAAAGAAAACCCTTTTATTATAATTTCTTATTAACAGGACAGAAAGATAACCTAATTCTGGTGTGCCAGTATATTTTTTAAAAAAATATTTGTTCATTTATTTATTTTGAGAGAGAGAGGGAGAGCGAGAGCAAGAGAGAGAGAGAGAGAGAGCCCGTGCACATGGGGCAGGGGCAGAGAGAGAAGTAGAGAGAGAGAGAATCCCAATCAGCTCTTCACTGTTAGGGTGCGGGGCTTGATCTCAGGAACCGTGAGATCATGACCTGAGCAGAAATCAAGAGTGGGTTGCTTAACTGACTTAGCCACCCAGGTGCCCCTACCAGTATACTTTTGATATTAAAACTTTACTTTTTTTTAACTTAAATAAATTCATTCCAATTTTAGCCAGCCCAATCACACATAAAATTCCTTTCTCAGTTCATTTTCCACAAACCTTCTACAACTTTTCTGTATCCATTTAGGTTTTGCCCTTTATCCTTATTCTGGAACAATTATTTTACTTTAGGACAAAATGTTATTTTTTCTTACCAAGGAGCAAAGCAGAACAAAACAACAATATGTCCTTCATAATTTTCATTATCCCTTAAAACACATTCTATTCACCTTACCTACTTTTTATATACAGTTGTTTTCTTTAGTCCTTATTATTTCTAGTAGTTTTATTTATTTATATGTACTTAATTTATAATTGATGTATATTAGCTTCAGGTATAAATTGTACTGATTTGACTATTATATACATTATGAAATACCATGATAAAAGTAGTTACCCACTGTCACCATATAAAATTATTACAATAATATTGACTATACTCCCTGTGCTGTAATTTTCGTCCCTGTGACTGACTGACTTTATAATTGGAGGTTTGTACTACTTAATCCCTTTCACCTGTTTTGCCTATCCTCCAACCCCTCCCATCTGGCAACCACCAGTTTGCTCTTTGTATTTATGAATCTGCTTTTTATTTACTTTTCACTTTTTATTAGTTTGATTTTGGATTCCACATATTAACAAAATCATGTGCTATTTGTCTTTCTCTGTTTGACTTATTTCACTTAGCATAATATCCTTTAGGTTAATCCATGTTGTTGAAAATGTCAAGATTTTATTCTTTTTTATGGCAGAATTATATTTCATTCATTCATCTACTGATGGACACTTGGGTTACTTCCATATCTTTGTATTGTAAATAATGCTGCAGTAAACATAGAGGTGCATCTTTTTGAATTAGTGTTTCCTTTTTTCTTTGGATAAATACCCACTAGTAGAATTACTGGGTAGCATGATGTTTCTATTTTTATTATTGAGGAACCTTCATACTGTTTTTCATAGTAGCTGTACCAAGTTAGAATGCCACCAAAGTACACAAAAGTTCCCCTTTCTCCATAGCCTGGCCAAACACTTGTTATTTCTTATCTTTTTGATATTAGCCATTCTGACTGGTGTGAGGTGATATCTTATTATGGTTTTGATTTGCATTTCCCTGATAATTAATGATATTTGAGCATGTTTTCATGTGTCTGGATCTATCTGTTTGTCTTCTTTGGTGAAAATCTATTCAGGTTCTCTGCCCATTTTTCAATTGAAATTTTTTTGTTTTGTTTTTTTGGGTGTTGAGTTTTGTAAGTTCTTTATATGGTTTGGATATTAGCCCCTTATCATATATATTATTTGCAAATATCTTCTTTCAGTAGGCTGCCTTTTTGTTTTGATGGTTTCCTTCACTGTGCAAAAACTTTTGATTTTGAATTTGATTAGTCCCAATAGTTTATTTTTGCTTCTGTTTCTCTTTGCCTGAGGATACATATCTAGAAAAATGTTGCTAAGTCTGATCTCAAAGTCATTATTGCCAGGGAGTTTCATGGCTTTATGTCTCACATTTAGGTCTTCAATCCTCTTTTACTTTTGTGTTTGGTGTAAGCACTGGTCCAGTTTCATTCTTCTGCATGAAGGAGTCCAGTTTTCCAGCACCATTTATTGAAAGGACTGTCTTTTTCTCATTGTACATACTTGCCTCCTTTATCACCAATTAATAGACCGTATAGGTGTGAGTTTATTTCCGGACTCTTATTCTATTCCATTGACCAGTGTGTCTATATATGTTCCAGCACCATATATATTACAGCTCTGAAGTGTATCTTAAAATCTGGGTTCGTGATACCTCCAGGTTTGTTCTTCTTTCTTAAGATCTTTTACTATTTAGGGACTTTTGTGGTTCCATACAAATTTTAGGATTATTAGTTCCAGTTATGTTAAAAATATTATTGGCGTTTTGATAGGGATTGCACTGAATCTGTAGACTGCTTTGGGTAGTATCAATATTTTAGCAATATTAATCTTCCAATCCACGAGCATTAGTTATCTTTCCATTTGTTTCTGTCATCCTCAATTTCTGCATCAATGTTTTGTGGTTACAGAGTATAGGTCTTCACTTCATTGCTTAAATTTATTCCTAAGTATTTTGCTTTTTTTTTTTTTTAACTTTAAATAGAATTGTTTTCTTAATTTTTTTCCTGCTACTTTGTTGGTAGTGTGTAGAAATACAACAGATTTCTGTATATTAATTTTGTGTCTTGCAACTTTATTGAATTTATGTATTACTTCTACTAGTTTTGGGGTGGAGTGCTGGAGTCTTTAGAGTTTTCTATATATAGTATCATGTCATCTGCAAATAGTGACAGTTTTACTTCTTCTTCACCAGTTTGGATGTTTTTTCTTTTTCTTGTCTGATTGCTGTGGCTAGAACTTCTGGTACTATGTTGAATAAAAGTGATGAGAGTGGATATCCTTGTCTTGTTTCTGATCTTAAAGGAAAAGCTCAGTTTTTCACCATTGAGTATGACTTTAGCTGTGGGTTTGTGACGTATCGTCTTAATTATGTTGAGGTATATTCCCTCTAACTCACCATATTTAGACTTCTTATTATGAATGGATGTTGAATTTTGTCAAATGCTTTCTCTGTATCTACTAAGATGATCGTATAATTTTTATCCTTCATTTTTAATGTGGTGTATCACATTGATTTGTGGATATTGAATCATCCTTTCATTCCTGGAATAAACCTCATTTGATTGTGGTGAATGATCCTTTTAATGTACTTTTGAATTTGGTTTGCTAATATTTTGTTGAGGAATTTTGTATCTATTTTGATCAGGGATATTGACTTGTAGTTTTGTTTTGTTTGTAGTGTTTTGTTTGTTTTTGGTATCAGGGTAATGCTGCAGTAGGATGTATTTGGAAGCTTTCCTTCCTTTTCTACTTTTTGGAATAATTTGATGATTAACCTTCGTAAATGTTTGGTAGAATTCACCCATGAATCTGTCTTGTCCTGGATATTTATTTACTGGAGTTTTTTGATTACTGATTCAATTTTGGTACTAGCAGTTGGTCTGTTTAAAGCAGGAGAGTTTTTGAGGGAAATGGAGAAATAATTTTAGACCCAGTGGATTCCATCTTTCCCTTTAGATTCCCTAAGATCTCTTAAAATGAGGGGCCCTTTGATTTCAATAGCTGGACTCACATGCCCCCATCTCCTTTTGAGCAGAATATTATGACTTACTAAGGAATTTTAATAAACAAAGTTCAGGTATGCACAATAAAATTAGACAGCTCAAAATGAAAAGAGAAAAAAACTCAGATTGAAGAGATACTGTCAAATTTCAGTCAGAGTCAGCAAGAAAGCAGAGAGCTCTGTGGATTTTGGGTAACGTATCAGCACTTGTTTGCTCACTGTCCTTGGAGTCATTGGGTGTTTGGATTTCCCTTCTGAAGCTATGAAATGTCAAAAGTGCATAAATAACAGAAGTATAAACAATTTATTACTTAAGTAGTAGTCAGTAAAAGTTTATTGTGCACATATCAAAAAGATAGTTCACAAACCAAGAACACTCAAACCAAAACATAGAATGAGGCTCAAGGGTATATTATTATAAAGCAGCTTATATAGTGTGAAGGCAGTGACTGTTTATTCTTCACAGTGATTGGTTATAATATCAGCATTTTCTTCAATTATAGAGAATTGTTTTTGTCTGCTCGGGGAAGGTTCAAGGCAGGTCTTAGTCTATCTTTGATTTTAACAAAAGGTCCCCAAATCAAACAAACAGAATGAGATAACTATTTCAATTGCCATGCCAAAGTCATCAGAAGGCTTCAACATTCCAAAATAGCTTCATTGAAAGATTCATTGCATAAGACTGATGAAAAATTAAAGACCTAAGTGGCACGTAAAATGAAAGGCTTTTAAGACTGACATATCTCTTTCTACTTGCCTCCATCTTCCTTTTATTCAATAATGTATTTTTTGTACTAATCTCCTATTGAAATTGACTTTCTACTTGAAATTGACTATAATACCATAAACAGAAGTCCACCAAGTTTGTGGCCTTACAACAGCTCCAATTTGAGAAACCTAAAAGTTCTGATTTCACCTTCCTAGAGGCTCATCACCAACACACTGGCCCAGAAACCAGTATCTCATTTGTAATCAATGAGGGACAATGGAAAAATGATTTAACTCAAAGATTTTTTTTTTAATCAAATTCTTCCACACCAACTCAAATGCCCCCATATCTACCCTTGAAAGAGGGCTCCTATATGGACACATCTCAGAATTACCAGGACTTCCAGCAATTCTTCAGTCAACAGCTATCAGTTAGTTGTTCCCTTAAACAACCAAGGAGAAACTAAATTAAAATTAGTGGAAAAGCTTGCTAAATGCTGCAGATACCAGAACTATACTCTGTAAAGCCCACTCTCTTTGGAACCTGCAAATGGGATCTTGGGAAAACTGTCAGAAACTGATAGAGGGTAAGAATTCTTACTGGAGTCAGTTCTCCAGGATCTCTATCATGCCTGATTGGGAGAGGAAAGTAAGACTTCATGTTACCCCTTCCCTTGTAAATTCAGACTTTCATGAATTTGGTTTTGAGATCCCCATGGGTTGTCAATCCTTTGTCTCCCAGGGACAGCTATTGTCTTCTTGTTCACCTTGTTTTGTGTCCTAAGAACTTGGCTTAGTTTTCTGCCTGCCAGGGGCATGCAGGTTGTTGGGTTCTTGCATCTGTGGGCAACCTAAGAGTCAAGGCACCCAAAACATGGCCAGACAGAAATGTAGGTTGCAATCCATTTGCAGTTGAGGTCCTACTGGCTGTTGCCCATTCTCAGGGGGATTGTCTAAGTCTTTCTTACTTTTGGCAATTTTTGGAAGTGGCTCTGGATATTGGGAAGCTAGTGTCTTTGAGTTGTTTAATACTGACAGGAATGTTTACTGTTTGCCCCAGTTGAACCTTGACAAGATATTTGCAAGGATTTCTGAGTAGCTTTATGGTCAGAAGTTGGCCAGATTGTTAGCTGATATTCAGAACCTGATAGGAACTTTTTTTATTTTTAAACAAGGGCTTCTCCCCTAAGCTAAATGTACCCAGAAGGAAAGAAAAACAAAGACAAACTTTATCTAAGGTCAAAGCTCTAAATCTAGAACATAGAATCTTTTGATTTCTGTCTTAGTTGAAGATCTTCTCCCTGATCTAAAGAAGCAAATAGATGAAGTTGGATGAGTGGATCAGCATGGTTGATGTCATTCAGATTGCAGCCCAGTTTTTGAGAAAGTAAAAACAATTGTATTTGTCTTATAAATTGAGTCTTTACAGGAATATAAATGCAGCTCTGGAAGCAATTCACCCACTTTTCCTTTTTTAAAACCAACCCCCAAAACTTCTCCTATTCATCTCAAAAGATTGTAGGTATTATAAAATTTTGGATTTAGGAAACAAAAGTCTTTGGAGAAACATGCATTCTTTTTCTGTGTCTTTGAGATGTAAAAGTTCAACCTGATCATCTCTAGGAACTCGCATCTGTAGAAGCCATCTCTTTGAAATACAAATTTTAGGGAGGCTGTTTCTATCACAAGGGGCGGGGCTTGTGGAGCTTCAATTTGGAGCTTAACCAATTGAAAAAATCTTAAAAGTCTTCTCCAATATTATAAAATTCTCCAGTATATAAAAATGTGTAAGTTATCTGAGCATGTAACCTAACATATTGAATCTGTCAGAAACCAATTTGTATCCAACTTTTCTTTTAGAGGCTACAGAATTTTGCATTATTGTACCTGCCTTTTGGCTAAGACTTGAAGTTAAAAACTAGAAGATCTTTCTTTACATCTGTAAAGAATGTAGAAGATCTTTTCTTTACATTTGTATGTTTATGTATGCCTATAAGTATTTTATAATGTGTGATTTTTTTCTATCTCTGGATGATATTGCCAAAATTAGTTTGTACAGAGTTCTGTTTATATATAAACATATATATACATTGAATATACTCATAGACCTATAGGAAGTAACACTAATGTCTCTCAAATTTGTTTTAATCTAAGATAATATTTGGTAAATAAACATTAATTTAAGTTTATTGGTTTAATTAAAATTGGCATGTCTTTAGAGCTGTCATATTAAATATAATGCAGATCTACAACTTTTATTCTACTTAAGTTTACTAAAAGTTAAAGAGCTCATGTTATCTCTGTTACAGAATTTGTGAGCAAAAAAGATAAATTAATTTCATGAATCATTAAACAGCAAATCATCTTTTCATGAGTAATCTCAACATAATAGTTAGAAATAAGTAAATTAAACAGAAGTTAAAAAATTTGTAAATAAACTTTTCAATAATAATTATACTTTTTTGTATATCTACTTAACAGTAGTTTCCAAAATCTGTTTGGTAACTTGAAACTTTAATATTATACTGAGATAGGTTAAACGATGGATAAATATTGCATATCCAGATCATTTCCAAGGAATATAAAATATGAATCTTTAATGACTGACCATAGATTATCTACTTTTGATTTCCTTTTACAGAAGAACTAAGGATATTTGGTCTATTAATAAGCATTTTTTGCCCACATTGAAAAATTTGCTGAGGAAGAAGATATTTCTAGAAATTCTGAAATATATTTGTAAATTTGCCAGTCCACACTTGCTTACTTCTTAGTTTTCACTAGGAATTTAGGATTCTAATGGTAATAATTATAATCATACATGTTAATAAAACTACCAAGAAATAATAAGGGTGAAAGTAAACAACTGTGAATGAAAAGTAAGTGAGGAAAGGGGTTCCTGGGGGGCTTAGTTGCTTAAGTGCCTGAGTCATGATCTCAGGTCATGATCTCATAGCTTTGTGGGTTTGAGCCTTGCATCAGCCTCTGTGCTACCAGCACAGAGCCTGCTTGGGATTCTCTCCCTCTCTCATTGCCCCTCCCCCACTCATGCTGTCTCTCTCTCAAAATAAATAAACTTTAAAAATTAAAAAAAAAAAGAAAAGTAAAGAAGAAGTGACTGTTTCAAAATGAGAAAGGAGGAAAAAATACAGTAAAAAAATTGAATGGTTATAATAAGTTGTAGAACTTTTGTAGAAAAGGAATCTTAGGAAAAGAATTTTAGATGTGGTCAAGCTGGCTAAGATTAGAATGGATTTAAGGGTTTTTTCCCTAAAAAATGAATTTTGTTATTAAAAGTGCACTGATGCAAAATTCAGATTTGAATTTGGTTTTCTCTCTGTGAAAAAGATTTTCTTGTTCAATTCAATCTGCTCTGGATAAGTGATTGTGAAAGGTTTGTTGTTTGTTCACTTTACTTTCAGAGCAATCTGCCTGGAAAACAAAGATTTTTTTATCTTAGCAAAATAATTTCCTGTGTTTCATGCTGTTTTTATATCAGGTCTTTGATTACTTAAGAGAACCCAGTTTTCTTAATATTAGGAACTAAGTCACATTCGCTACAATGTAACCTGTATTTGCCTTTCAAATCTTTTATTGTCAATTTAGTTAAATAGATAATCAAGTATTTGATAATGATCTGTGGTCTTACCTAGTCAAATGTTCAAACCTTTTCCCATTTTGACGACTTCCCCAAATCAAATTGTAATGGAATCTTTCTGACCTTAAAGTAACTTTGGTACATTCTAGAGGGTCCCTGGAAATCTCAAAAGATTTGAATCTCACCTTGGAAAAGAGAGATGTTAAAGAAATTAGGTTTATTTGATATGTTAAATTATGTGGGAAACATTGTCAAATAACTAATGATAAACCTTATTAGGTTATATGTGTGTGGATACATGTTACTAACATAGGTATTCTAGAAATTATGTATAGAGTTTCTAGAAATTTATCAAAATTTCAATGTCCAATTATCATTCTAAATTATTGTATGCCACAGAAATAACTCCATTTAACCATCAAAGGAACTCTCATCAGGTCTTTAACCATGTGCATCTTTAAGTATTTTGTTATTTTAAGACAATCACTTTTTATTCTGATGATTTTGCAAAAGTAAATTAATGGAAAGGACTCTATCTACCAACTACTCTCATTCACAGACACCATTGCCAAATACGGTGTTTAAACTTGGATCCTTATTTTGCAACTGAAGAAGGCTCCACTTGATGTCTGGTCTTGTGCAAATGCTAGAGACATGAAAATTAAATTGACTAGGAAAAGAATTAGCTGAAGTTGAAGCAGACTGCTTCCTCACAAAACACTGAGAATATTCTTTCCATTTCTCCTTCCCTTTCCAATAATTCTTTTCCTTATTTTTACACCATGAAGGTCTTTGTCATTCTTTTGTCAACTTATTGCCTTGTGCTGGTCTAGAAAGACAACACCATTGTTCATACATCTCAGACCATTACAAAAGTGGGCTATCCAGCCTCAATGGATTTACTCTGATGCTGGATGTTGGATTTACTATGATGCTGGTGATTCTGTAATTCCTCCCATCACAAACTTCTTCCCTCATTTTCAACTCCTCAGTTTCTTTGGAACACACTTGTGGATAAACAGTTCTGGAGAAGTGTAGACTTATACAAAATATATAAACAAGCCATTTGGCTTCAGAAAGTGACTCATTCAATGAAGTCTTTCTTTGATCTACTCAATCTAAGTTGGTTTGGGCCATGGGAATTGTGGCTTTGGAGTATTCTCCAAATACTGGGTATTATTCAGTTTATAGCCGTTCTAACAGTCACCCTGCTACACTGTGTTCTCTCAAAACCTTTAAAGGCATGCATACAGCCACTGATAATGAGACAAATGATCTTCCTGTGCCTAGAATGACAAAAAAAAAAAAAAAAAAAAAGGATGAACAACTGCCAACTAATGGACCAAGACCTTGATATCTTATACTATGAATTATGGTCAGAGATTCATCCTGACTCCAATATCGACAAGAAGTAGTAGCTCAGAGTGGCACCAATACTTTAAATTTTGATCAATACTTGCAGTACAACTGAGAGTATATCAAAAGGAGGAAGTTGATGAAGTTAATTTGTATTTTGGGATCCACAAAATGGAGGCCATCTCAGTGGCCTAGCCCATGTCACAAATCTAAACTAAGTCATCCTGCACTTACTGAAAACACCTGTCAAGAAAACTTAACATTAGTTACAGTCATTCAAGTTAGCCTTAGCTAGCTTATCTAACCTAGAAAATAGGACCTGCTAGCCTTATAAGGAAACCCGTCTTCCTAGCCAATCATGCTGTTTCCATGTTGTCTCTTCTCACTCTATAAAACTCATTCTTGCCCAAAATCTCTCAGGAAGAGTGCTCCACTATTTGATAGGCTCTGCACTCCCCAAATACATGGATTCTTTTCCCTTGAATAGTTTTAGTATTGTCACTTGACAATAGTAAATTTAGGATGTTGAGAAAATGGAAAGAATTCTGAATTTGAGTTTCGGAGATTGCACTTAGGATCTGAGTTCTATAGCTTAAATGATTCAGTGTGGTCCTATTTTATACAATTTTGAATTAAATATTGAATATAAAGTATTAAGCCTCTCAATGGAAAAGATTTGAAATAATGCAACTACCCCCAAATTTATCAAGATTTGCATAATTTCAAAGCACTTCAGGCCTATTGAATAAAAGTTGTGTTTATTGTATTGAAATATTTCAACTTTAGCTAGTTAACCAAAATACTCACTATCTTCTGTCATGATAATTGAGATATCCCTTGGTTTTTGAAAGTTCATGTTATGCCACTTGAAAAAAGTGCAAAAAGTGAAAATAGGGTTCAGTGTTTGTTTTGCAGTGAGCCATTATTTCAGGGTAGCATGCACCCTGAAAACCTAGTGTGGTGCCACCAGGCTGCTTCCCTGGGAATTCTACTCAGCATCTCAGCATTAAGCTGCCATAGTTTTGTTTTTTGTTTTTTTGTTTTGTTTTGTTTTTTTATTTTTTATTTTTATTTTTATTTTTTTATAAATAGTTTATTGTCAAGTTGGTTTCCAACAACACCCAGTGCTCATCCCCACAAGTGCCCTCCTCCATGCCCATCACCTCCCCTCCTCTCCACCCCCATCAATCCTCAGTTTGTTCTCAGCATTCAAGAGTCTCTCATGGTTTGCCTCCCTCCCTCTCCCCCACTATTTCCCCCCTTCTTCTCCCCCATGGTCCTCTGTTAAGTTCCTCCTAATCCTCCTATACATGCCATAGCTTTGAACTGGGCCTGTGAACATCTGTGCTTTATTTCTATTTATTTTGTGTGTCCAGTAGCAAGATGTGTCTTAAGGTATCAGAAACGTGTAAGAGAGGTTATTTTTTTGGGTCTGAGAATACTCAATTTTTTTCCATATAGATTAATGGTAATTGCTGCTTTGCTTTATACCACCGTGTGGCTTCTAAAAAATTTCATAGGAACAGTGTACTTTCGATAGTGGGGAAATGTGTAGTCTTAAAATGCATAAATCTCAGTCAGACTGAAATTTTCAGAGTCTTCTGGGAAGCATCACTTGCATAGAAGACAATATTTCTGGCCTAAATAAGTCATCTGTATTGTCTTAACTTGATTATTCTCACTGGGGGAAAGAGAGAGAGTGAGATCCACCTCCTGGTTTTAAATGAGGAAATACAAGTTAAAGGTACCTAGTTTAGAGCTGGGTATGGGTCAGGCACTCAATGAATGTTACTTGATTTGGAGAGTTGACAATATAGCATAATTTCAAGATCTGTTTTGTACTAGAAATTCGTACAAATGTAAGCAGTAAACTGAGTGATATTGTAGGTAAGGAAATAGGATCAGAGGAGATGCTACTTTGTGGATATGTGTGGATTTTAAACTTATACCTGTCTTCCTCCATAATTTATTTTATTTCTTTTGAAATAGTGACCAATGTAGGCAGAAATTATTTTATTTTATTTTGGTTATTTTATTTTATTTCAATTTATTTATTCACTTTTGAGAGAGAGAGAGAGCACAAGCTGGGAAGGGGCAGAGAGGGGGCCTGGGAAGACAAAATACAAAGCAGGTTCCAGATTCCAAGCTGTCAGCAGTGATGTGGGGCTCAAATTCGTGAACTGTGAGATCATGACCTGAGCTGAAATTAGACACTTAACTGAATGAGCCACCAGGTGCCCCCAGAAATTATTTTTTAAAATTATTTCTTTATTTCTTTATTTTACAAATAGTTTATTATCAAGTTGGTTTCCATATAACACCCAGTGCTCATCTCCACAAGTGCCCTCCTCCATGCCCCCCCAGAAATTATTTTAAAAATAGGTCTGAAACAACAGTTCTCTAAGTACTGTTTCTTAAAGATCCAGAATACTTAAAATAATAATAGTCAGACACACATTTTTAAAAGACCTTCTAATCAGCTCTTCCAGAGCCTCCTTTCCCCCAATTATAAAATGAATGTGATAATCCCATAGTTCTTTTAATTAGGGAAAAGGTCTTTAAAACCCTCAAAAGGACTTTAAATAATTTTCAGAGATGTGTGCAGATTTAAGGTAAAAGGAAGTCTGGGGTGACACAGGATAGGGTAGATTAAAAAAGGTGTTCTAAAAGATGAATATATATGTTTTTTTCCAAACTATGGAGACATCAGTTTATTAATCATGTAGTAATTAGAGCTCTTGGGAAGAACATGCCCTCAAAAATGCAAGGCATTTTTATTAGCAATGGAATGATTAGTTATAAATCTATTTAATTTAAAATTTAAGCCAGTAGTTGAAGAAAGTAAATTTTTAATGTTTATTTATTTATTTACTTACAAATAGTTTATTGTCAAATTGGTTTCCATATAACACCCAGTGCTCATCCCCACAAGTGCCTTCCTCCATGCCCACCCACCCTCCTTCCCCCCACATCCATCAGTCCTCAGTTTTTGTCAGCATTCAAGAGTCTCTTATGGTTTGCCTCTCTCCCTTTCCCCCACCATTTCCCCCCTTCTTCTCCCCCATGGTCCGCAATTAAGTTCCTCCTAATCCTCCTATATGTGCAAACATATGATATTTGTCCTTCTCTGACTGACTTACTTCACTCAGCATAACACCCTCAAGGTCCATCCATGTTGCTACACATGGCCAGAAAGTAAATTTTTTAAATCAGTTTTGCAATAGAATGGACACAGTAAAACCTCAGCTGTGTGAAGATGAAAACAGTTAATGTTTTGATTGATCACATCTTGAAAGGAAGATTTAAAGGATGCATATGTCTTTGAGGTCTAAGGACAGTATTCTGATTTGGCAAGCTAGAGTAGATGGGAAAAAACTAGGACTACGATGGAAGAATTTTTTCTTTCTTCTGGGTTTTGGATTTAAACAAATTGGGGGACTTGGAAGGTCCTGAAGTTGTGGCCATGCCATTGGATCAAAACTAGATTCTGTCAAGTTCTGTAAGAGTCAGCTGAATTCACTAAAATCTCAACAAGGACAAAATATTATATTTCACTATTCCTACTTTAAGGGCAGCTAATTTTTCCTTGACTCAGCTGAGGTTCCAAGCCTCTCAATCAATCTAACAGACAGTCTCGCTCTTTTCATTGTGTATATTGTCCTGGCCTCTGCTCATGGGTCAGAAAATGAGTGAAATAATGCTTGTTTGACACTTGCCTTACTCATGAAATATATCAGAGCTAAGTCAATTTGATTGCTCCTGTATATAGCAGAGCACCAACAACTCACTCCACTGAGGCTAGAATTAGGATGTACAGGAGGTGAGGTCAAAAGATAGAAAATGTCTGGGAGCAGAAGATGTAGGATGACTCATTATCCAGATTCTGCCTAGCCAGGTACCAAGGAGACAAGATTGAAGGGGAGGGAATCCCTTTTGAGTAAAAAATATATCTCTTGTTTTAAGATAAATGCTCTGCTTTAGTGTTCTAGAATTTTTGAGGTGGCGGGGGGCAGGGGGGAATGTCCTAGCAGACTCCAAACAAAGATATAATGAAGCTTAAATGAGCAAAGCTAATTAGATGTATTATTATTGCTCAGATATTGTCATTTGTGGGGGTTTGGCAGGGAGAATATGTTCACTCTCAATCATACACAAGTACATTATCTATTCTAAGAACTTTCTTTGGCAGTCCTAGTTAACCTTGTCACTTGTCAGGTGGTGGAGCCCAACTGAATAGGGATGGGAACTCACCAAGGGGGGTGAGTCCTGTTCTCTCATGTGTCTGGCTAAATCTCTGTTATAAAGGCCAATAACTATGACTGGGTATTACTGTTATTGTTATATATTCTTTCCCTTATGTCCTTATAAATAAATGATACCTGGCAGCACAATACTTTTGGAAGCTATTGTTTTGTTAATTTATTTAGAATGATATCTTTTTCCCCTCTGCCTTATCCCTTTAAGGAAAGTCATGAAATTATTTTTAAAACTGGAGCAGGTAAGAATTGGGGTTTACTCCTCTATTTCTTATGAGGTTCTTGAGTAATTTTTAGATTTGACTCTTGAAGTTACTTTTTCTGGTGTGTCCTACTGACAGGACTCCTTTTGTGTCACACATACTACTATGTTCTGTTGGGCGTGATCTGAGTATCCTTGATGCCAAAACACATATTTTTCACACTTTAACTTGCTTATATCTGATTATACTTTAAACTTGGTGGATGCATTTAATGTGTCATTTTTCCCCTAAAATGTTATTTAAGTAAGCTAATGGTGGCTTTTATAATTGGTATGTCTTAGATTAAGAAAGAAAGGTAGTGGTGTTTTAGTTATCTATAGTTGCATAACAGCCCCAACACTTAAAACAAATAATTTTTTTCTTATGTCTTGTGGTTTCTGTGGGTTAGGAATTCATTTAGGGAATAATAGGGAGGTGTTGTTTCACTTCATGATGCTTGGGGCCTGAGCTAGAAGACACATAGCCTACAAGTAAGAATCAGCTGAAGGTTTTCATTCCCATGTAGGGTTGCTGAGGCTATTGGTCCACCTGGGGCCATTCCATTAAGAGATAATAAGGTGGAAGGGACTAAACTGAAAATACTTATTCCTTTTCTAACAAATGAGATTTTTCAAACTCATAGGAACTTTGGAAGGAAGAACCCATTCAGCATTTTCAGAGAGGCTGGAATTGTTTATGGTTTGAGGGGGTTTTAGAGATCAACACTTGGAGAATAACCTAACATTTTGTCACTGGAAAGTACAGCATCCATCATTACAATTATGCTTGTATTTTACAACAGAGTTTGTTCTTTTGGTTGATGTTCAGGATGATTTATACCAAACTCCTTACTTACTCTTTCCAAGTTCTCCATACCATCTTGAAGTTTCCAAACTCTTAGTGGGCAGAAGCAGGGCTGACAATGCCATTTTTTTCTCCTCTTGAATCAGGAACTTGATTGTCAGCTGTCACCAAATACTTTATCCAACTATGCCAGGGAAAAGTGTTGCTCTTGCAATGCTTCTCAAGTGACAGACTCTTATGAGTGAAAGATCTCTTATGGCACTTTCTCCAGAGCCCCATTTATTCATCTTTTAAAAAAGATTTTTAATTTTTTAAGGTAATCTCCACACCCAACATGGGGCTCCAACTCACATGTCTAAAATAATGAGCTGCATGTTCTTCCAACTGAGCCAGTCAGGCACCCCTTCTTATTTATCTTTAAGATAAATCATAAAATCTATGGGAGTCCAGCATGTGTGGCCTATAACCCTTCTCAAATTTTTGTGGCTTCAAAGGATTAGATAAGATATTGTCTTTGAAAAGAAAAAAATTCCTACTTTTTAATAAAAGGAAAAGTTTTAATAATATGGAAATTCATGATTTAAACTTTTTAGAGATTAGAAGAGTCTTTCCTTTAGGCATACAAGTACTGAGGCTTCTAAATATGATGTTTAAATGATATTAATAATATAGAAATATGCAACAAGCATCCTGCCACAAAAATAGGCTTGCTTTTGGTGAACTTATTTGGGTTAAGTCTCTGAGGATTTCCTTAACATTACTTTAAGAATATTGAGCTTAGGATGCCTAGGTGGTTTAGTCGGTTAAGTGTCTGACTTCCACTCAGGTCATGATCTCATGGTTTGTGAGTTTGAGTCTTGTGTTGGGCTCTGTGCTGACAGCTCAGAGCCCGCTTCAGATTCTGTGTCTCCCTCTCCCTCTGACCCTCCTCTGCTCATACTCTGTCTCTCTCTCAAAAATAAATAAACATTAATAATTAAAAAAAGAATATTGAGCTTCAAGGGAATTTTTATAAAAGCAATATTAGCATTCAAAGCTCCCATCTGCTGTGTGCCTCCAGTTGACAGGCACTAAGAGATGTTCTTGTGACATCTTGTTAACAACTTTGTGACCTTGGAGTAATATCCCCATTTTACAAACAAGGAAACTGAGACCTAGATAGTGGTGTAACTTGTCTAAGGTCACATACCTAGCAAGTAGTAAGCAGAGCTATCTCATTTGAAAGCTATTGTTTGGGGAAATTTGCCAGTATTGGGGTAGTTGTAGAATTTTTCATAAGCAATTACTACATCCAAGAGAGTTTTTGGCCTGAAGCTGGAGACAGAAAAATGAAATTTAAAGATTATGGTGGTATAATTAATCCCTTTCCTTATCTGTCCCCACTTTAACCCTTTTATAAAAAAGTGTTCATATAATTTTGTTTTAGAAGCTTGTGATGAATACTTGACAAAAAGCCCCACCTCATTATTCTAATGTTTTAGAAAAGTGACTCTGAGACCTGACATATTGCCACTTGTACTGATTTTAGCCCACACTCAGAATAAGAAATCTTGGTCTCTATCGCCACCACACTATACTGCTCAGTACGACCCAAATGTGTTTCAGCACATGAATTTTTTTCACTGCATGACAGTAGCCATCTGTATTTACTGAATTTCTTACTGATTATAGTTTTAGTATCTTTTTAATCAGGTAAATAGGGGTTATTTTGCTTTAAGTAAAACTTGTTAATTAGACGTTTGGCATACCTCAAAGACTATAGTGGTTTAGCTGTTGAATGTATATAAACCTTTAATTTTTAGTGTATGTGTCTTTATAGTGAATCCAGATTCATTTTATCTTAGATGTGTTTATGATATTCTCTAGAGAGTTTGGCATTCAGGACTTCTAAACTAATGAGTGGACTGCAACATGAGTAGATAACCAATATAGTGGTTTCTTTGGATGCAGTGTAGCTAATGGCAAGTGTGTGTGTGTGTGTTCTGTGTGTGTGCATGCCAGAGAGAGGGAGTGGCAGAAGGAAGATCAAGCATGTTTGGAATTTATAGAAATGGTATGTTCCTTAAATTTTAGACTAACTTAAATTTATTTTTTATTATAGGAATAAAGTGTGTTTATTGTAAAAAATATAGATGTGCCCCCAAAAGAAAAAAAAAGAAATGACATCTCAGAGTTAGTCACTGTCAAGATTTTGGTATCTCAATCTGTGTGTGTATACATTCATACATATGTTTGTTTTTACAAAAATGAGCCAATCCTATAAATATTCCAGAAATTATATTTTCAGATATATCTATTCAATACCCTTTTATAATATTTTTAATGTGAAAATTTTAATGTATGGTTATATTATATCTCTTAAACATTAGATTTTTAATTATTTTTCTCTTTATTCTGTAATCTTGAAGCAACTGACTGATAGAGTTTTCTTGAATTTCAAATTACTTATTAGCTTCCTTCCCCAATTATAGTTGGCAGAGTGCTCCCTGCCCTATGACCCACTCTCAGCTGAAGAGCACTATGGAACACTAGAACTGATAGCTTCTGACAGCTCCTCTGCTTTTGCTGTTTCTTCTTGCAGGAGACAGAGCAAGTGGTACCCAGCCAGCCGGAGTGTCGGGGGAGAATAGGAACACAAGCCCACGAGAGTCCACAAAATCACCCCTTCAGGCACGAAGAAACAGTGCGAGTTCAACAAAGGTGAGTCATTTGCTGTCAGAAGTTGTGCTGTGCCTGGTGTTGCTTTCCCAGAAATGCTGATGCTGGTACTTGTCACCCACACACAAGAGGCAAGGCTTTCTACATCAGCTGGCATTCCTTACAAGTCACAGAAGCTGCTTTAAGGGGCTGTAAGAGAGTATCATTGAGTCTGAATTAAAGGGAAATGTAAATAACCTACTGTCACTGACTTCATTTTGGAGATAATCAGCCTTACAGCTAAGAGAGGACAGGAGATAGTCTTGGAGAAAGAAATGCTGATTTCATTTTGTACTCTTTCATTCCATGCTAGAAATGATTAGCTTTTCCTCCATGATAATGATAATTAGTGATGACAGTGTAGACATCAAGTCAGTTTCTTTTTACATATTATCACATTTAGCCTTCATCACTTCCTCATAAAGTAAGTACTTATAGCCCCATTTTATGGAGGAAGAGCCTGAGGTCGAGACTCATTGAGGCACTGGCCTGATGTTGCCCAAGTGAAAAAGCTCAGCCAGAATTTGAACCCACAAATGTCTGATTACAGTATACCAGGTGAGCTTATGTGCTTATCCAAGTAGTATCTTTGGGGCAGCTGAAGCAGACCAGGGGCTGGCCTCTCTGGTCTGCTAGACCTGCTGGAGACAGCGCTGGGTCCAGGGCAAGGATGTGGGTATAAAGCTGTCTACAGCAAGTTGGCATGGCATCCTGATAGGAGCCTGGCATTGCAGCTGTCTGTGTTGAAAATCTCTTCTTGAAATAAACAGAAGAAAGAATTCAGCTGCTGGTTATGTCAGCTGTCTTTGTAGGATCTTGTGTACAGTGTAATCATAGCCCTCACTCAGTGGGAAGAGAGTGCTATGCTTCTGAGCATGACCTTTAGATATTTTTTTATGGAAGCACAGCCTAAATGAATCAACAACTACAGAGAAGTTGGCTGTGCTATATAATTTTGCTTTAAAAGATTCAAATACTAAATTTAGAATCATAAAACCTTAAAAGATTGAAGCAACCCCAAAAGCAAGATGACTCGCTTTTCAACTGTATTCATAGGTGTCTTGTATTACCGTTCTCACAAATTGCCCTCTTTTCTGTTTATTCTTACGTGACCTCAGGTGAGGTAAGACTCAACCTTGTCATTTCTCTGCTGATTGGGGCATTTCCCTTCTTATGTGAAACTTTATTATAAATTAAGCTGTTTTAGACTTACTAGAACCAAATTTGTGTAGTGACCCTGTCTCCCCTCTACCACACTGGTAACCACCTTCCTCAGCAAGAATATCGCCAACTATATACCCATACATATTTCAAAATAATAAAACAAACAAAAAACCCTAAATTGCTTTTTGTGTGTATGGAATGTATGGTGGCTCTTTGGGGAGGCTATTCCACAAAGAATGTTAGGGGAAAATGATATTAGCAGTTAACTTTCTCAAGGATACTTGGTGTTTGGTAATTTTAAACCATTTAATCTCTCATTTACCATGGGAAAAGTAAGTGGTAATATTCCTGTTATCAGAGGGCAAGTCAGAAATTTAATAGGGTTCTGTGTTGGGAATCATTTACATATGATTAGTAAAAGCAAAGAGAATGGAATTAGAATAGTCTTGAGGAAATGTACCAGGCAGTAATTCTTACATTTAAGGATGGGTGGGTAGTTACAGCTGAATTTGGATTTTCAGATCTATGACACCTTTTCTCAGAAAAGCAGAGATGCACATATACACAAGTTTGTAACATCTTAGGAGGTTCTTAGACCTCCTCTTCATGTCAGCAAAAGGAAAGGAATACAGTCAGGGTCACTGGTCAGCCTTCATTAAGTCAGCCTTTTCTCTCCCCAACACATTGGCCACTTCTACATCTTAACAAACCTTCATAGGACCCCAAATACCCTGTTTTCCTTTTCTTCTCTTCCTTTCTAGCCTCCAGGTTCCACTTTGATACGATCTAGCTTTCTGAACTAGCACCATTCCATAATATTCTGCACCCCAGTTTTAGGAACCACATGATCTGGTGTTAAGTCTCAGATCAGAACACCATGTTAGACCACTTATATCTGGTACTGTTAAGTTTAGTATTTAGGTTGGGTTGGTAACTTTTAAACTACAGAGTTATTTGTCACAACCCTGGTGGCATCACCTAGGGACATTGTAATGAAACCTAAAAAAAAATCAAAATATTACAGGGATTCTGAAATTTGATGAACTGGTGAAATGAGATCTGAGGCTAAAAACGACTTTGAGTCAGGTAGCTCACATTCCTGATAACATTCCTTTTATGTCAGCATATGGCCAGGTTCAGGCATATGGTGCCCAGTGAGATCTTGATAGAGACATGATTCTGTAACAGGACACTCCAGACCTAGGTCTGACTCGAAGTGAGGGAAGGAGCCAACCTAAATCTCAACAGGTGTAAAATGCCACCTTCTTGGGGCTGAGGGTGGGGGGAGGGGTATTTTATTTGCATAATGAACACTTTGAAAAAGGGAAGAAAGATCTTTCTGCTTTCAAGGGGTCACATGTCACTTCAGCAAGACTCAAAGGAGTGGTTAGTCTTCAGAGAATTCATCCATCCTTGTAGAAGTTTTGGAGCTAATTGTGTTATGAGATGGTATCTGATCTTTGCATTCATACCTATGAGGAAAAGTTTCATACCTTTAGTTCTTAGAGTATTGTATCATAAACTCTTTCTCACAGAGGGAGTTTATATCTATGTTTATGGATGAGCTTCAGAGAGGATTTTGAATGTTTTTGTCTAAAGCTTGAGTATGTATATATCATATTGGTTTTCTGTTGCTACTGTAACAAGTGACCACAAATTTGTAGCTTAAAACAAGACACATTTATAAAATCTTACAGTTCATGTCCAACATGAATATCCTCGGGCTAAAATAAAGATGTCAGTAGGCCTGCCTAGAGTCTACAGGGGGGAATCCATCTATTTCCTTGCCTTTTCCAATTTCCAGAGGATGCCTACATTACTTGACTTGTGTGCCTTCTTCCCCTGAAAAGTAAGCAACATTGCATCTCTGAGCATTCTTCCATACGTGTCTCTCTGGCCATGCCAAGCAAAGATTTTCTGATTTAAAGGATTCATGGGATTAGATTGTACTGACTCAGATAACCCACATTAATCTCCCCATCTCAAGGTCCTTAACTTAATCATATCTACTGAATCCCTTTTGTCATGTAATGACATGTGGAGTGGGACAAAAAATAAGGACATGGGTAACGGTGTACGTGTGTTTGTGTTTTGTGCCATTATTCTGCTTACTACATAAAAAATGTTTTCCAGGGAAGATCTTTAAAGCATTTATCAGAATCTTGGAGGATACTCATGACCAAAAGGTTTAGAAACATTATTCTACCTACTTCCAACCTCCCAGTTTGCATGTTCTTCCAGAAAGCCAACCACAGATACTGATTTTGCCCCCTCCATCTTCTTTTATTGCATCGATCCTCCTCTTTGCCATGCCCTTGTTATCTTCCTTGTACAGTGCCCCAGAGCAGAGATCTAAATTTGGTATCCTGTGGTTTATCTAGTGTGGGGATACATTTGACTTACAAAATGTTTTAAAATATTTTGATTCAATATTTAAAAATTAGGAGGTTTTGGGGTGCCTCAGTGGGTTAAATGTCTGATTCTTGATTTCAGCTCAAGTTATGATCTCATGGTCCATGAGATCGAGCCCTGCATGAAGCATGAGCCTGCTTGGGATTCTCTCTCATTCTCTCTCTGCCCCTCTCCCACTCTCTCTCTCTCTCTCAAAATAAATAAACTTAAAATCAGAATGTTTTCTAGATTTTGGAGATTCTTTTTGAAAATCTGAAGCTGGGATAACACAGGGCCCTACAAGCCCCAGTTAACAGGAGCTGAGGAACAGCCATCAATTTTTCCACAACTCCTACCCGGCTCTGCCCACTTATTTATGCTCTTTGCCTGACTCAGATAGGCACTTGATTTATAAGGCCTGCTTCAGTCTTTTTCTTCTCAGTAACTACTCATCCTGGGTACTCCAGCTGCTCAGAGCTAAGCCCTAATAAGGTGATGTCTGATAATGACCTTTGCCTCCTTTCCAAGATGATGTCTTTATATTTTAACTTGGATTTCATTGCATATGAGTGGAGGGGCTACATATTACCCTACTCTGACATACTCTTCAGTACCTGGAGCTTTTCAAGACATATAAAATTATAGAACTGCCTTTGGTTAGAGCAAGAATGAAGCCTTAATAATCATTTAATACAATCTTCTGATTTTCTTTGGTGACACCCAGTGAGGCTGTGATATGCTTAAGCCCTTGTTCCCCTTATAACAGAATGAAGACAAATGCCATCACTCTGTTCAGAGCAGTCACTTTATGAATATACATCAGTTTGATTGATTTTTTATATAGCTACAGCCAGTGCCAATCCTGTGAACCCTTGGATATGACAAAGGAGGATTTATTAATGTAACAGAATACTAATGAAGCTGGGGATTTCTTACCCAGTTAAGTAAATTTACTTTTGAGAGTGATTAACTCACTTGTGTTTAAAATATTATATTAAAATTTATGACAGCATTAAACTTTTAATGTTGTTAAAGATCTTGTCTGTATAAACAGGAGCTATTCTATGGCATTGTGTTACTACTAATTAAGTTGGTGGTTACATTTGCGAATTGGAGGCTGTGTGTATAAACACTCTTGGAAAATACCATTATAAGTTAAGTACCTACTAAAATTAATTTTAAAATGATTTTGCTTTGCAGAATTCTAGTACTCTAGCCCTTTGTATTTCTTCTAACATATTACTGTCTTGTAGACTTTACACCAATCATTTGATTTCTTTTGTGTGTGTGGGGTTTTTTATTTTTTTTACATATAGTTTATTGTCAAGTTGGTTTCCATATAACACCCAGTGCTCATCNTTTTTATTTTTTTTACATATAGTTTATTGTCAAGTTGGTTTCCATATAACACCCAGTGCTCATCCCCACAAGTGCCCTTTTCCCTGCCCATCTCCCCCCTCCCCCCCACCCATCAGTCCTCAGTTTGTTCTCAGCGAGAGTAGCTAATTGTTTCTTATTTAAGTGTTTTACATAGAAGTCTTAATGAGCTCTGCTAAAAAGAGAAAGAATGAGTAAGAGAATGAGCACCCAGAGATTTTTAATAACATGGTAGACAAGAACTGCCTTCTTGGACACTACCAGAGTCCAAGGAACTCTACAGAGTCCATGCAGGAACTCTGCATGTTGCCAGCATGTTCTTATTAGTGTGTTGTTGGGATTTCTTCTCTCTCTCTCTCTCTTTCTCTTTCTTTCTTTCTTAATAGGGTAGGGGCAGAACAAAAAAAAATTTAATAGGGAGGTATAGAACAAAAACTTAGTTGGTTTTCACAATGTTTTGAGACTACTTGCTATATGGTTGGGTGACAAGTGGGTTCTGGAATAGTTTATTTTGCCTATATTGCATAGGAAGGGAGCTATATAGTAAGGGCTTTTCTTCATCCCCCGATCCTGCCTCCATCCTGATGGGCTCAGAAACAATCTGGTAGAATGGAAAGAACATTCAAATTAAGAAATGCAGAGTACTATCTTATGTCTCTCGGGTGACCTTGGTCACTTCATGCAAATCCCTCAGTCCCCTTTTCTAACGATGATTTTGTAGTCCCCTTCTGGCTCTAACACTAAAAATGCTCAACATTCTAGATGTTTAAAGGATTAGAGTGGAAAGATTGTAGCTTAATAAAACAAGCTCTTGCAGTCACAGATAAAAATAATTCCTCCTCCCTACTGTAGAGCACAAAAATTATCCTACACCAAATCACCAAATCCTTGAACTGATTGACAACATAGAGCCCACACTTGATTATTCTGAGAATGAAACACTCCTTTTTAAAAATTATTCTTTTTTTGAGACTGCCCTTGGTTACTTTATAAATTATTAGCACTTCACTGGACAATGATTAGGCATAAAGATAAAAGGGAAACTCAGAGACATTCTCTCATTAAAAATAATAATAAATGAAATATGGTTATATTGGAAAATATAAAATATTCCAAAGAAATAAAAATCTCTTGTAATCTTACCACTCCTTTATAAACATGGTTACCAGTGTGGTATATGTTTTTATATTGTTGCTAATTTTTTTCTTAGTTTTCATTTTAATTCCAATTAGTAAACATACAGTGTTCTATTAGTGTCAGGTGTACAATATAATAATTCAATACTTCCGTACATTACCCTGTGCTCATCACAAGTGTACTCCTTGTATTGTTGCTATTGTTTTAATATGGTATAAAAAATTGTGTATGAAAGGGACTTTCTGATACATTCGAATTGAATTCATTTTAAACAGGCTCCAGAGTATAAAGCTTGACCAGAACGCATTCTCAATATAATCTTAAAGATTATAAATATAAAGAGATATATATAGTTATATAAATATAAATATAAGATTATAAATATAAAGTGGAGTAAATATAAATATCACCAAGCTCAGCTTCATTATGGCTAAGGTGATCAAATCTGATTTTTATCAAAATACTCTAATACAATTTTCTTTAAGAAATTTTGTTTACAAACTTTGGTATCATTATTTTTATAAACTTTGGTATCATTATAGCTTTGTGTTAGAAATAACATTTCTAGGAGATGGAACAAAAATTTGTCCTTAATATCTCAACATCTTGTAAAACATCTTGGCCTAACTTGGACTAGGCTTAGGAGACAAATTTCAATAGTGATTATAAAAGATAGAGTGTGAATATAAATTTAAATTGAATTTAAAACTGACCAGCTTTTTAGGCATTCCGTGTCCCTGAGGCCATGGGAATGAGGCTATTCTTTTTTTTTTTTTTAATTCAAGTTACTTAACATTAAGTGTAGTCTTGGCTTCAGAAGTAGAAGCCAGTGATTCATCTCTTACATATAACACCCAGTGCTTATCCCAACAAATACTCTCCATAATAGAATCACCCATTTAACCCATTCCCCCATCAACCTCCCCTCCAGCCACCTCAGTTTGTTCACTGTATTTAAGACTCTCTTATGGTTTGAGGAATGAGGCCATTCTTTAACTTACTCTTTATCTTCCCAATGAGGCAATGGTTACTCTGGTGCTTCAGGGTTATTCTTTTTCAAGACTAATGTTCAATGCTACACACAAACATACCACATCCACTCACATCATATATAGTGACATATACAGCTTCCACCCAGCCTTTCTATTTTTCTTTTATTCTTAACCAAGTTATTTAATTTGTATATGTACATTTTTTCATATATATGAAATCTTAGGCATGTCTGTGTAACCCATTTGTCCTACTTATATTGTATTTTCCCGTACAATGTTGGGTGACTATGAAGTATACCATCATTTTTGTAATTTCAAATTGGTATTTATTTTGCTTACTTCTGGAACTCATATTTGTAGATATTGCTGTAGGAAGAATTGTTTAAAAATATTTTTATGTACTTCCATTTTAGTTTCCTTGGTTTGTGCTTAAGGGCAAAGCTGTGCATACATGGGATTTGAAAGGATAAACCCAAAAGAGATGCGCTGTATAAATTTTTCAGGTATCTGATTATGAAAGAAGATAGGAATAAAATGGATAATTGATAGTTTTGAGAGACTTAGAAAGTCATGTGACTGGATTTCTCTATATGGCAACATCTTATGATACTGGGTCTAGGTGAAATGTTTGAGGCAGTTCAGTCCAATCCCCTTCTCCATACTTGTATATTCTAGATATTTCTATTTAGCCCACTAGCCTTTATAGTTTTCTCATTCAGATTGTGCTTAGGGCAAAATGCCTTTGACTCTAACATTCCCAAATCACATTTGGAAGGCATGCCAGGTGTGGAACAATTCTTTGATGTATGGAACTAACCTGCACATCTCAGGGGCTCTGGTGTCTTTGGTTGTTGCCTGCAGAATGTCAGTGGGAACCCCCAGCCTCTGCACCAATCACAAATAACCTCTAAATTTCCTAAATGCTTTTTAGAGTGTATACCATCACCCCCTAGAGAAATGCCAACCTCATGGGTACATATTCATGATGTATTTACACATGGAGAAAGAAGCAACTACATAACAGAATTATAAGTTTATCTTATTTTTGTTTAACATATACTTATATACAGAAATATATACTGGAAAGACATAAATCATTATTTTACTGGTGGTTAAATTTTCAGATGGAATGACTGTGGGTGGTTTTAAAAATATTCTTTTTGCTTTCCAAATGTCCCCCCACTAAGTTCCTCCTAAGTTTATAGTTGGGAAAATTATTTATAAATGAAAAAAAGTGGTATGAACTGTTCAAGATATAGAACCATAAATAAATTTATTATAATTGCTACAATCATCTTAAGTAATTTTATGTTCTGTTTCTTTGAACTGTTGTGTATCATTTTGAAGTAGACAAAAATATTAGGAAAGTATAGCAGAGAATGGATTTTTAAAAATTATTTTTGTTAACTAGAAGAAACCTAAGAGGCATTTTCAGTGGTGCCTGTGGCTTTTACGGTGGAGGTCAGTTGGGATCAGAAAGCACATATTAAAGGTGATTTTTATAGGGTCAGATGACACTTAAAACCAGAATTTTTATCCTAGAAACCTCTTAATTTGAGTGTTTTATTCTGTGGATAAAAGCTGAAGAAAGTCTTTTTTTATACCCTCTAAGCAGTGCAAGCCTTTCAGGGGTCCACTAGCATAGAGTTCTAATCAAGAGAACTCCTATGACTGTAGATGCCAGTGGAGAAGGAAATACCAGGGCCCTTTAAATGGGTATGGGGCCCAAGAGGTGAAACTTGAGAAGATGTAAGCAGGAATAAGGCCGGATTTCTGGAGATTTTTAAACAATGCCTTGAATTTAATACCCATACAATAAAACAACTTTGGCCACGCTAAGCCTATTGAATAAATCTAGACACATAATAGAGGCCTTGGGATTTGCATGTGGAGGGCTAGTTCTCTGGGAAGGTTGTTGTCAGAAGTGGATCTGAGATAAAAAGTGCTGGGAAGATGAAGTTACCACACTGTTGGAATGACCTGGGAGGAGGGGCATGGGAAGAACTTGGAACTGAAGGAAGAAGAAAGTTAAGAACAGGCTTTAAGGTAACTGCCAACAAATTTGATGTGCCTCATCAAACTTCAATGAGAATAAAGCATTCAAGAACTAGGCTCCTCTGACTTTTCTGATCATTAACTCACCCTTGCCCTTCAGACCAGCACTAATCCAAGTTCTGTTCATCTTGTGCCAAGACCACATTGGTAAAGAGAGGTTAGTGTTGCATGTGTATATGGCATTTGTTGTTTGCTTTAAAATGGAATGATGTCGAGAATCCTAACTAGCATGAGTACTCTGGGAATAGCAGGTATACAGATGGTGGCTTATTCAAGACATAGACAAAGGGCCATAAGGCTGGAGAAGTTGCACTGTAGAGAGAATATATCACACGGCATCAGGAATGTTGGCAGTGCTCAGACTGCACAGGACCTTGTAGCCAGGGTATGAATCTCAGATTTTGTTGAAGTACAGAGGGAAGTCATTGGAGATTATAACCAGGAGAATGACATGCTCAGATTTACATCTTTAAAAGACCCCTCTAGGTAGTGTGTGTTGTAGAGAAACAGAGAGACATATTGGAGACAATGCATTATCCACGTGGGAGATGTTGGTGGCAGTAAAGATGGAAGAGGGAAGAGGAGAGGTGAAGATTAGAGACTCATAATTTCTTCTTTTTGGAAGAGAAATAAAACCTTTAATAGGTAACAGTTAGGATTTAGGCTTCTTTAATATTAATGCTTATGTAAGTCTTCTGTGTTGTTTCTTAAGTTCTGTTGTTCCTAGAGCTATATTGATTCATAATTTAAAGAGAGAATGTTGGAAGCTCAAGTACCAGATGTAATATCACAGTGCCCAGGGCAATGAAGATTTTAATATTCATCAAATATTTACCTGTCATTCAAATTAGCTACCCTCCCCCACCATTATTTGGGATCTCCTGTCCCCTTCACTTTATCTGTTCCTGGACTAAATCTTCATTTGGGTGATTTTTTTTTTTTGGTCCCTGACTTAGAAAAACAGGTATTGTGTTTACTTTGTAATGTTGCTCAGTTTCTTATATTAGATTCCTTCAGAAAGCAGAGTCTCATAGGAAGCCTTGAGTAGAGGGAGGTGATTCCTGGAAGTAGGAAGTGGGGGAGGAGGGAGAGCTGACTGCAGATATGTAACTGAGGTTTCTACTCTTATCAACTGGAGATTAACCCCCTGAGGACTCTCTGAGGACCCTTGTAAATACACCTGTGGGTATATCCCTTTGGAATTTTGGGGGTTGAAGTGTTTATTCCCACACTCCCTTCTTTGCTGGCAGAGGTTGTCCCCAGAGGAGGTAACTCCCCCACACTTCTAGGCTGAGGGAGTGGACTCTGCCTCACAAAATCCTTGAGGCAGAAAAGTGAAGAGACTTGGCAGGGAGATAATTTGAGTGAGAGAACTGTCCATGGAGCTAATGCATCTTCTATGACCACTGTGTCTCCTGGGCTGATCACTGCCTGGTACAGGAAGCAGATGTCTCATAAATACTTACTAAGTGAATGGAATAAATGAGATGATGGAAGGAAGTGCTTTGTATACAGCTCAGCAGACCAGGTGCTGCTGTCATTAATAATAATGTATTAGGACCTCTGCTCCCAAAAGATCCTTTGTCCTCAATATCCCTTCCTAAACTCTTCTTTTTGATTCATAGGAGTTTTTGACCACACCCATGGCTACTCTGCCTCCTTTCTTCTCTCAGTACTGATGTTGGCCTCATGGGCTTGACTAACTACTCGCACATTCTTTGGGCATTAGCACGGTTCTGGCTGTTTCTGGGCTCTGCTCCAGCCCACCAAGGTGAGGAGTGGTATCTATTCCAGTGCTTCTGTGCTGCCTTGTGTTCAGTGTTTTTTTTTAGAGTCTCTTCAGGGACACAATTTTTCCCTCTTCTGGAATGTGTCTCCCCGGACCCCAGGCCAGAAACACCCAGAGCACTCCTGTACTCACAGAAGTCCCTCACCTGTGTCAGCCACTGGTATCCTCCCAGGTTGCTGTACCTGGACCTTTAAGATAATGTTTCCCCATTAGGAATCTCCCAGAGTGCTTGTTAAATACATGTTACCAGTATATTCCTTTGGGAATTCAACTTCAGTAACTGTGGGGCCCAGGAATCTGTTTTTAATAATACTGATTGATTGTAATCTTCAGAGAAGTATGAAAAGGGGTGGAGCTTGGGTTCTAATAATTAGTAGCAGGGCATATTATTAGAGATCAGCATTCTGCCTTTAGCCATGACTTCCTACTCTCCTCTATGGAAAGTCATTTACATGGACAAGTACATACATACATGGTTTGAAAAGTCAGTTCATGAACATCTACTGACTACAGTTTCTGTTTGTCACTGGTCTCTTGGGGGTCATTTAAAATTCAGTGCCTTGGTTTCTTTATCTTTGAAGATACGTACTGGGCTGCCCAGTATGTAACCTTAGTCCTTTGGCACAGAAATTTGGTTAAAAGAAAAACACCAATAAGGGAATGTCTTTAATATAGCTTAGACTCCCTACAGAAAGGAATTTTATATTTACTGGTATTGAAGATTGTTATTGTTGCTAATAATACTACTGGAATTTATTGGCATCTTGTCTCTGTCTGCATATAGAGCTATTGTTTGTACATAAAGAATGTTTTGCTCAGATGGTTGTCCTCTTGGGATATACCTTTTGTTTTTAAAAGAGTTTCAGGAAACAACAGTCATACAGCTAGCCAGTAGTCATCCGGGTATACATTAGTGTTTCCCATGTTGCTTTCTGAACAGAGGCTCAATTTAATTCAGTGGAATATCTTGAAATCTTAAGAATGATCCAAAGTTCAACTTGGTTCGGACTTAAGGTTCTGATTTTATATGAAGCATTCTGAAAAGTGTACTGGCTGCTTTCCTGTACTCTTTTTGCCCAGGTTTTCTAAATGTGGATTAGAACACCACTTGCTAATCTTCACCAGGTCTCCTCAGGGAAGAAATGTAACTGTCTGTGGGAATGAAAGTCATCCCATTCTGCCAGTCCTGCTATTATGTTACAGGTCGGGAAGAGAGCATGAGTTTTATCATAATTATTGTCCACACTTGGGAATATACCAGAATTGACAGCTGTCCGTAACCCTAGGATGAATACTTTATTACCAGACATATGAGTGCCTAGTATGTGCCAAATGTCAGGTTTAGCCCTAGAGTTAAAAATAACAAGCAAGGGTCACAGGGTCTCTGCTCTATAGAGTGTATCATCATGAGAGAGATAATCAGATAATTATACAAATACAAAATTAGGGACTATGCTATGGAGCAGATGTAGGTCAGAATACAGAAAGAACATACAAAAGGGAGACCTGGTTATGAGCTACTTGGTGTCTATAGGATGGCTGTGTTAATTGGGAGAGAGAGTGGAGAGGGAACAGCATTATGGGCACAGGAACAGCACATATGAAGGCTTGAGGTGGAAGGGGACATGGAGCATCCAAAGAACTGAAAGAGTGTCAGTGTAGGAGGAGCAGAGAGGGAGAATGGTATGAATTGAAGTTGGAGAAGCTAACAGATGATAAATCCTTTAGGATGTCCGAGGATACTTTAAGAATTTTGATCTTTAGCTTAATTTTCATATGCAAAAGGGTAATGACAAGATAGTTGTGTAGAAAATGGCTTGGGGGAATAGAAGGGAACTAGGGAGACCGTGGAGGTTGTCCAAAAGACAGAATATAATGGTTTAGCCTGAGGTGGTAGTGGTGGAGATTGAAGGGAAGAGGACAGGTGCAGAAGTTACTCGGGATAAGAAATTGAAGGACTTTCCATGCCTAAGTGTCCATCAACAGATGAATGGATCAAGAAGATGTGGTTTATCTATACCATGGAATACTACATGGCAATGAGAAACAATGACATCTGTCCATGTGTAGCAACATGGATGGACCTTGAGGGTGTTATGCTGAGCGAAATAAGTCAGGCAGAGAAGGACAAATAACATATGTTTGCACGTATAGGAGGATTAGAAGGAACTTGACGGAGGAACAAGGGGGAGAAGGGCGGAAATGGTGGGGGAAAGGGAGAGAGGCAAACCATGAGAGACTCTTGAATGCTGACAAAAACTGAGGACTGATGGATGTGGGGGGAGGGGGGATGGGCATGGAGGAGGGCACTTTGGGGATGAGCACTGAGTGTTATGTGGAAACTAATTTGACAATAAACTCTTTGTAAAAAAAAAAAATAGCATAACAGAGATTCTGAAAACTGAAGTAAATTCCTCACAACATAAAAAAAAAAAAAAGAAATTGAAGGACTTCATAATATAATGGCTATTGGGTTAGAAGAAGAGGAATGTGTCAGGATAATTCTCAGATGTCTTCCCTGAGTAAAACATTGGATAGAGGGGGAAGTTTTTCAATTAGATAGGGAACACTTTCACCTGCTAATTTAATTATAGATAATTGAAAGGTTGATATAAAAAATTCTATGCTAAGATATTGTTTCTTCACAAATTATCACATCTGTGGCTAGACGCCATCCTTAGGCCAAGAAAAATATCTTAATGTTTTGTTCATTTTTCTATTTGAATTCCAGTATACATTCTGAGGGAAGACCACTGCAGGATGACCCGATAGATTGACTCAGCACATGCTTTAAGGTCCAAGCAAAGTGGAAACACCAAAAATTTTAGAAAATTTCCACTTCAGTGAGTTATCCACAGTCTTGCAGTCACCGAAACTGGATGCAGCTCCATCCAGGAAGAAGCTCTTCTAATATCAACACACAATTAAGTTTTCTATTTCTCTGTTAGAAGTGCTTTTAATTTGAAGCATATAATGGTGGCAATGATGATAGTGGCAGTGGCGGTGGTTATGATGTGGTGTTGGTGGTGGTCATGGTGATGACAATAGTGGTGATGGCTGTAGTGGCAGTGACAACAGTGGTGGTGATGACGACAGTGGCAGTTGCTGTGATGGTAGTGGTCGTGGCAGATACAGTAGTGGTCATGGGCAATGGTGGTGGTGGTGATAATGGCAGCAGTGGTAGTTACAATGATGGTGATGGCAGTGGTGGTGACCATGGTGGTGGTCGTTGGTGGTGATGATGGTGGTGGCAGTGATGACAGTGGCTATGGCAATGACGCCAGTGGTGGTCACACAGTAGTGATTTTGGTGATGGTGGTGGTGGTGACAATAATGGTGGTGATGATGACAGTGGTCGTGGTGGTGGTGACAATGACAGTGGTGGTAGTGGTGGTAAAGCTCAAAAGCATGACACTCCTATCAGTGCTGAGGGCCATAATCGTGCTCTAAGGAGTCCAATCTGCATTTCCTGTTGCTTGGACCAGCGGGCAGGGCTGTCCTGGAGCTGGCAGAGTGCTCTGACTAGCCTTCTCCTCACTGACCTCTCCAGAAGCATGCATTTGGTAGAGATGTGCTTGGTTCCTTTCCTATTTTTATTTGGATGAAGAGAAGCAAGAGAATTGGAGGGAATGTTTCAGTGTGACCCAATGTTTGTATTTTGGCTAGCTTCCAGGAAGAATTATAAATAGTGCAAGCAGTATCTTCAAAAACCTTTTTAAAAAAAGAGAATTTGAGACATCAAGCTACTGTTCCAGTTCTTTTTTCATTGCTAAACTTCTCTAGTGAGAAGCTTTCATTTCTGTTTCCTCTTCTGCCATGAACTTTATCTTGTTCAATCCACTGTCCTTTTGTTTCTGTGCTTTCATTCTCATTATCTCCAGATGACTGAGATTTTCTAGCAGTGTGAGCTTGGGCAATCCCCACACATGCCCTGTTTTTCTTGAATTTTCTCCATAATACTTAGAATCTGGTGTACCATAGCTCATTGGTTTATTTCTTTAGTTTTTTTCTCTTCGTATGAAAATTATAAGTTCCATGAGGGCAGAGACTTTGCTTTACTGTTTTATTCCAAAAACCTGCAATCATACCTGGAACATAATTGCTGGTTCATAAATATTAGTTTAATGAATGTAAAAAGTTATTTAAGTTCCCTGTTTCTTGTTAAGTCAGATGGTATGATAATACTAATCTCATATAATCACTAAGAAGATTAAATGGAATAATGTAAGTCAAGTACCTGGCATTCCCAGCCTGACATAGTAATGGCTAGTGAGTTGTTATATGGTCCTTGACACTTTTTTTTCCTTATAAGTCCTTTCTCTTTAATATTTAGCATGACATTTTAAGCTTCTTAACTTCTTAGTGATGGATCTATACTTTCTTTATTCTGTCTACTAATTGGCCAGTTTCTGAGACTTACCCAGTAACCCTGGGTAAGAAAGTCCCAGGTTTTGTCCCTTTCAGATTGCTTATTCACAAGACTTTTATCATTGTTAATTAAATATAACATTAATTATCATCATTTTAAATTCTATTTTGGTATTTTTCATATATGATTCTAGAATCCATGTGTGATTTTTAATATTGGTAGCAGTAATTATACTACGAGGTAGCTGCTATTATCCTCACTTTACAAAATGAGGAGACTGAGGTTTTATAGAGATTGATATCTTACCCATGGATACACTCACTTAGTAAGTGGTCGATGAAGATCAGCTTCCTTCAGTTTCTTCATTTGCCCATCCATCTGAAAGACATGTCCTGGGCGTATGCCATTCTAGGCACCATGCTAGGCTATGACCACAACAGGGAAAATATCAAGGCAGAACCTGTGACCACAACACAGCACTGTTACCATCACTGCCACACCACCACTAAACACACTGTAGAGTGCCAAATCTAGGCTGAGCCCTGCTCAGGGATTATTTCTCTATTTCAGCCTTGCTTCAAGCTGAAAATATCTAAGAATTGCCTCTCTTTCTGCCAACTGCTTAATCTCCCCACCAAAATTACATATATATTTTTTTTACTTCCATTGTAAAAACCACCTGTCATCTTTCCAGTTACAAGGTCTCAAAACTTGGGAATGATTTTGATTATCCCATCTCTTTTATTCCATACTTTCAATACACACCCAAGACCTCTTGATTGTTTTTATCCTTGAAAATATCTCTTGTTTCTACATCACCAGTTCCTTTCTACCATTGTACTATCAGCCTTAGTGGTCTGATCCCTGACTTACTGAAATTAGCCTGCATTTTAGCTTTATACTTTGCTTCAGATTCCATTAAATCATAAGCCTGCTAAAGGGTTAGAGTCTTATTGACTCTTACCTCCCCAAGACTACACCAGGCACAGAAGAGACATTCAGATGGTTATTGAATTAAAGACCCTTGATGCTTAGACCACAGTTTTCAAAACTGATCTTGAGGTTTATTTGGAGATTTTAGGTAGTTTTCCTGGAAGAACATGTGAGTGTATATTACAAGTGGGCTGTACTCTGTTTCTCAGTAATACATATTTTTAACAAAGTCTATTTCTGCTTTTCCCATTAATATTTGCTGCCTGTGTATTTGTTTTACTTTCTTCTAGCATCGAAGGCCTAGACAAATTTATGTTTAAACTATAAAGTGGTAAATATTTTTTCCATTAAAGAATACCACTCTTTCATCTTTCTGGTGCTACTATAACTCTATAGAAATGCAATTTGAGGGGCACATGGGTGGCTCAGTCGGTTGGATGTCCACTTTGGCTCAGGTCATGATCTCACGATTTGTGGGTTGTGGATTTGTGAATTGTCAGGCTCTGTCCTGACAGCTTAGAGCCTGGAGGTTTCTGTGTCTCCCTCTCTCTCTGCTCTTCCCCTACTCTCTCTCTCTCAAAAATAAATAAAAACATTTTAAAAAAAGGAAATGCAATTTGAGAACCACAAAGAATTACAAAGAAATTATAAAACACTCAAAATTTTAGATGTTACTGGATTGGATAGGTTCATTTATATCCCCCAAGAGGGTTTCCCTCATTTGGATAGAGCAATTTAGTATTTTCTGATGCCCTGAAATTACTGTGTTTGCAGGTGAGGGAATTGATGAAGATAGGATGGGCGTGCCAGTAGTGTTCTTCCTCACTTTGTTTTCTCACTATGTGATCTCTCCCTGAGCTCATTGTTGGACCCTTAACCTTCTCTCACACTCAGGAGAGACATGCTGGTTTGTGCAGGTATAGTAGATGTCAGTTCATCTTAGACAATTTTGCTTTTTCATAGTCTTACTTTTTTATTTTAAGAAAATTGTTTGCACAGTTAGCAATGCCCTTACACTGCATAAATTTTATAATATTAAGAATATTTTGAAGAAGTTATGCTTGTGGCATTTTTAAATGTGTATCATGACTTTAAAAAATCATTAATCTTATTGACCATCCAGAGGACATATATGCTTTCTTCCAGACTCAAATTGAAGCATAATAATAACTGTAAATAATTATGTCCCCAAATAAAACTTTTTAAAAATTACTTAATGGTGGCTAAATATTTTATTAAGAAAGCAGACATTTTTATAAGGATAATAACTATAACTTAATATGCTTATTATATAATATGCAAACTGCTATAGAAAACCTTGAATGTTATGTAACAGATACTGTTGGATCATAACATTTGACAAATCATGATTTGGAACTTAGCATCGGTCAGCAGTGAAGCTTTGCTGTTTTGTATTTAAACTTAAAAAAATAATTCAGAGTAGATTTGCCTTATTTTATTAGAAACTATGTAATGGCAAAACCTAACTTCACCATGTTACCCAGAAATTGGTATGTTTATTGTGTTAGTTAAGAGACAGGATGAAATTTTCAAATGCTGTCTTCAATGAACAAATGGTATCTTTCTGTGGTAGCTGTACCAGATCTGTCAGATCACATAAGACTTTTTTGAATGAATGAAAAATAATGAATTTGTATTAGGTACTCAGGATTCAGCAGCGTAGAGAATGGACATAACCACTAATTTTTGGTGCTTACATCTTAATGTGGAAATGCAAATAAACAGGTTTTTTTGCGATAGTGATAAGTGCTAAGAAGAAAATCCAAAGAAAGTGTAATAGGGAGTTCTGGGAGGACTAGTTCTAGTTAGGGACGTCACGAGGGCCTTGTTGGGAGGTTTCATCACAACTGAACTAACTTTTACATGCTGAGAAGAGTCTGTTTATGAAGATCTGGGGGATAACAGTTTGGGACAACAAGTGTAAAGGTTTGGATGGGAACCAGCACTATGTGTTCAAGAAACCAAGAGAAGGCCAAGAGAGGCTGGAGTGTAGGGGGCCGGATGTTGAGGGTTGGGACGTGGGGCCAGGCAGACTAGCAGAATTCAAGCACTGTAATATGTTGCACACTATTATAAGGAATGGATTTTATTCCGTGGGCAGTGGGGCACAGCTGAGGGTTTTGAACAAGGATATAACCAGATCTGTAGCTGCCAGCTTCAAATTGTGCATTTTTGAAAGCTTTCTTTTAGATGGAAATCAGTTTTCTTTGTATTTTATAGAATCGACCAGAGGACTACCATTTGGTCAAAGGATGCTTTTGAGACTCAGCAGGAGTTAAATGAGGTAGGTGCCATCATTGTTAGTTACATGACCATGAATTAGCTAATCATGAAATGTATTATTCTTTTTCTTAGTATGAGGAATTCTTTCTGGTTAAAACTTTAAGTTACACTAACAAGTGAACTTGTTTTTCCTGTAGTTCTTTGGGTAAAGTTTTTCCTTATTCTGGAGCAAACATATTTAAAATATTATCTGTGAGATTGCTCAGTGTATCTTGGATATAAACCAAGTCCAGTGGTCATTTTATTAAACTCTTTTCAACTTTGCATTAAGATTGTATAACCATGGCTATGGCAGTTCCATTTGTAAAATTTTCTCTTAATTTTATTCTCCCTCTCTTTATTTCTAATGACTTTTGTAGTCTCAAATATAATCATGCTTACTATTTATCCATGAAGTATAATATAGTTTGATGTTTGCAGTATGGTCTTCTTAGTATGCTTTGAAACATTGAAGTCTTGTTTTCCACTCCAAATGGTTTCTCACCAAACCAGACATCACTATGTTAATGTTTGTTCTAAATTTCCTTTGAAATAGATAATTTAATTCTGCTGCTGGAAATCAATATAACATAATTAGGATCTGTTATTCTGAATGTCTTGGCTTAAGACCTTGGTTTGAAATGCTGTCTAGTTTCCCTGCCCTCATTTTATAATTAAGGAGCAGTGGGTGGTATATCTGATTAGGACTGTAGCAAAAGGAATGAAAAGATTTGATGCTCAGATGCCAGGAAGAGAGATGATGGACTTGAGGCAAATTGTTTATAAGTCATTTGAAGATTGATCTCTTTTCCCCCTCTAAGAAAAATGTAATTAAGTAAATTTAGGGGATTTTCTTTTTCTATTTTTTACTTTAGAATTTTGCAGAAATGAATAGACAAAGGTAAACTAGCTGCCTGATTAAATCAAGTTGGGTAAATAAATAAAGTTGTGGAAAATGACCTAAAGTGAACAACACAGAACCTGCTTGTTATTTATTTGTGCATAGAGACAGCCTTCAAATTCCTCAATCTCACTCATGGTAACCAGAGTGACAAAGAGTTTAAGAAAACAGAGACAAGAGCCTGAATCAATGAATGCATTATGAACAAGCAAAATGCTAGCTATAAAGAAGCACTGATTTGTTTTGACATAAGTGACTAGAAAAATGAGGTGATTGTAAGAGTCAACTAGTGATAGGTTTCAAGCATTTGTGAGAAACTCAGATTTATGAGCTGGAAACCCATGAGAATGCTGAGATTACTTGAGCATTCTCAAAGCACAGCTGTAAAAAGCTTTTTTGAAAAATCTGCTTTCCTGTATTTCTTTCCTATATTGTATTGGCAAATTTCATGAAATGTGCCAGTTCACTGCTCTGGGATTACACGGGTGCAAGAGCATTGAAGGGAGACATGATTTCTAAAAAGGAGGCAACACCCTATTTGAAATATGTGCTCTTCCACAATAAGGTGGTGTTGCTAATCCACCCTGGTTGATAAGAGTCAGTGTGTGTTCAAAGTGGTTTTGTTCCAGTCAGGGGGTAAACTTTGTGGGATTTGTACAGATCCACATACCTTCATGCAGTTTCTGTTGTGACTGAAATTTGGGGGCCAGACCAAACCTTAGAAAAACTTAAATAGAGGCAGCATGAATGGATCCAAGGCCAGGTAGGGAGAGTTAATATTATTAAGGAAGACATCCTATAGTGTGGAAATATATTTAACTGGGTTTCCCCAGCACTTCCCAAATGTATGGAAAACCAAACTCTCTTATGGTAGAACTCCATAACATAATGTTTCTTTAGGCAACAGAGTCCTATAGAACAAAGGTGGGAAACACTGCTTTAGTATTTTTAATAGAAATAGAAATAGAAAACATATATAGAATAGTGTGTATATCCCTAATATACAGCTGGATAAATTCTCATAAAATGTGTAACTAGCACCTAGATTAATAAACACTATTATCAGCATCCCAGACACTTTTTAGTAATTCCATACTAAGTTATCCTCTCCAATAAGGATAAATCTTCTTCAGACTGAAATAGATTTGTTTTGTCTGTTGTTGAGTTTTTCATTAATGCAATGTATGTACTTTTTTGTATCTGGTTTCATTCACTCAGTATTGTGCTTCTGAGATTCATACATATTTAGCATGTAGTTTTAGCTTTCATTCTCCTTGCTATAACCCATTGTATGTTTTTCCCCTAGTTTTTGACTATTGTGATAAGTTGTTACTAGAATAATTTTTTTAATGAGTTGTGGTTTGGTTTCTGTACAAGTGGCTCTTTATACAAGTATTCCTTCCATCTGTAAATGGAAATAGAAGGCAGAGTTTTTGTTATGTTAGCTCCCTTCATTGCTCTCCATTTCTTTTTTTTATGTTGTTTTTTAAAAATTTTATTTATTTATTTCTTAAATAGTTTATTGTGAAGTTGGTTTCCATATAACACCCAGTGCTCATCCCAACAAGTGCCCTCCTCCATGCCCATCACCCCCCTTCCCCTCCCCCCCACCCCCATCAGCCCTCAGTTTGTTCTCTGCATTCAAGAGTCTCTCATGGTTTGCGTCCTCCCTCCCCCCAACTATATTTCCCCTTGTACCACACACTTACAGCCATCTAGTTTTCTAAAAAGAACCCATTAGTTCCATATGTGTTTTCTTTCTTCACCCCAATGGCAAATCTAAAGTCAAAAGAGTTTCTTGAGTTTCATGAGAAGATGGTCCACAAATATTTTCCAGACATTTTCATAGACCCTAATGCTGTGTATATATATATATATATATTTTAATTATATATATATTTTATTATATATATATAATAAAAATTTTCAGGTGCTACATATGTGCTTTATTTATATTTTCCCCAAATTTCACTCAGTAATTTTATTCTACTTTTGGAACTTTTTAATTATACTTGCTCTGTCACAGATAGATGGTGCTCAGCTATATTTTGGTTCCAGAGCTGGTACTTGATCTAAGGTGTCCTCTACTCAGTGATACATGGTGTGATAAATATACATATAAACATCTGTCTTTGGGTGTATTCCCCTACTTTACGAGTGAACTGGAAAACTCACTCACTTATTATTTCCACTTGGCATGAGTACAGATTTGATTTTAGCTAGTATCATTTTTGTTAAGCCAGTCTCAAGCTACCAGTCTTTGACCTTGGGTCTCTTGTTAAGACTTGCGTCTGCATCCCATGAGTTTTGGTGTCTCTGAGACTATGTTAAAGGAGTTTGTATCTGAAAAACTGAATAGGTCTCCCTGTTGCCATTGACCTGGGCTGTCAGATTCTTCATCTGTAAGACAACAATAGGTTTTATTTGTTGGAGTCTTCTGGATTGTGATTGGATTCTAGACTTGAGATCTATCCACTATCCATGTCTCATCCATCTTAATCCTTGGTTTTAGTTATTCCTCCATGTCCATATAATTGATAAGTACTCAGTAGATCAAAAAATTGAAGGATAAAATGAGAACAAATATTGTTTTCTCTCTCTACATCTTAGTAATCCCCTTCCTGGCTTGCTTCAGTTCCAATTAGAAAAATAGCAGATGTAGGGGCTCCTGGGTGGCTCAGTTGGTTAAGTGTCTGACTTCTGCTCAGGTCATGATCTCACGGTTCATGGATTCGAGCCCTGCATCAGGCTCTGTGCTGACAGCTCAGAGCCTAGAGCCTACTTCAGATCCTGTGAGTGTCTCTCTCTCTCTCTGCCCCTCCCCCAATCACACTGTCTCTTCTCAAAAATAAATAAATGTTAAAAAAAAAGAAAATGAATTTATTTAAAAAAAAGAAAAATAGCAGCTGTATAAAGAAAACTAGTAGATCTCCCCTCCTCTGAGAAAGCATGCCATATTGTGTCTTCAAACAACTTTTTCTATTATAAGCCACTGATGATAAAGCATCATATCAACTTCTGTTAGATTATCATTTGTAAAATTGAGGAAGGAAGTTGTTTTCTTTTAAATTTTTAACATCTATTTACTTTTGAAGGAGGGAGATAGAGTGTAAGTGGGGTAGGAACAGAGTAAGAGGGAGACACAGAATCTAAAGCAGGCTTCAGGCTCTGAGCTGTCAGCACAGAGCCCAACACAGGGTTCAAACTCATGAACCATGAGATCATGACCTGAGCCAGTCAGACGCTTAACCCACTGAGCCACCCAGGCACGATGTGGCAGGAAGTTTTGAATTGGGTTAACTCTAAGAGCCCTTTCAATTTTAATAATTATTGATTCTCTCCCCCTCCAATTCCCACTTTTATTTGTTTTCCCAATGCTTGTAGAATTTAGTCACAAGTTATCAAAGATGGAATGAGGCAGACTGTCCCAGAGTTACTGAGGGTAAGGCTTCCTCAAAGCCCATCACCTGCTAAAGGCCTGGTTTGGGGAGCAAATACTAGATTTTCTCTGTTCCTTTCTTTCCTTTCATTCTTCTATCACCACAAATTTGCTTTCTTTAGTGATATGCTTCGATTCCTTTCTCTTTATTTTTTGCATATCTATTACTGTATTTGATTTATGGTTACCAATAGGTTTGCATATAACATCTGCATATAGCAGTCTATATTAAGTTGATGGTCACTTAAGTTTGAACCCATTCTTCTCTTCTCCCATGTTTTAGGTATATGGTGTCATACTTAACATCCATTTATTTTAACTAATATTTTTGGATATACTTATTTTTATTGGTTTTGTACTTCCTACTTTTTCTACTCTTACTTATGGTCTTTCCATTCACAGGCTCCCCTTTCACGTTTCTTGTAAGGCTGGTTTAGTGGTCATGAACTCCTTTAGCTTTTGTTTTTCTGAGAAACTCTTTATCTCTCCTTCTATTCAGAATGATAGCCTTGCTGGATAGGAATATTCTTAAGATTTTTCCCATTCAGTATTTTAAATATACCATGGCATCCTCTTCTGGCCTTTGAAATTTATGCTGAAAAATTTGATGATAGCCCTATGAGGTTTCTCTTGTATGTAACTGTCTTCTTTTGTCTTACTACTTTTAAAATTCTGTTTATTACTACTCTTTACCATATTAATTTCTGTGTGTCTTGATGTAGATCTCCTTGGGTTGATTTTATTGGGGGTTTTCTGTGCATCCTGGATCTGGATATTTGTTTCCTTCCCTGGATTAGGGATATTTTCTGCTATTATTTCTTCAAATAAATTTTCCACTCCCTTATCTCTCTCATTTTCTTCTGAGATCCCTATGATGTGAATGTTATTACACTTGACAGAGTTGCTGAGTTCCCTAATTCTATTCTGATTTTGCATAATTCTTTTTCTCTCACCTACTCAGTCTGATTATTTTCCATTACTCTGTCCTCCAGATCATTAATTCATTCTTCTCCTTCCTCTAGTCTGCTATTTATTTAATCTATTGTATTTTTAATTTAATTTATTGAATTCTTCATCTCTGATCAGTTCTTTTTTATTTTCTATCTCTTTGTTAAGAATCTCACTGAGGTACTCCACTCTTCATAAGTCCAGTGAGTATCTTTTTGATCATTACCGTAAATTCTCTAGCAGGCATATTAGGTACCTCCGTTTATCTTCAGTCTCTTATTGTGGTTTGGACCCATTCTTTCATTTGGGTCATATTCCTCTGTCTCCTCATTTGGCTAACTTTTTTTGTCTGTTTCTCTGTGTTAGGAAAGTCATCTGTTTTCTGCTCTTGAAAATAGTGGCGGGTGTGCATTTTTAACAAGGGGGTACTTGCCCTTTTCCAGAAGCAATGCAGCCATTTTTGAGACTGGGCCAGCTGGGGCCACTGCAAAATGTGCAAGAGTTGAGTGGGTACAATGCCCATAAATTTTACATGCTGGTCCTCTTCCACAGGGGACATGCCACTGCTGCCAGGGTCAGGGCCAGATGGAGCCTGATCCACAAAGTGCACATGGACAGGGCACTCAGTTTTAACAAACTGTGTGCATCCTTGCAGGAGGTGATCTGCTGACACCACAGCTCAATCAAAGCCTTGCAAAGCATGCTGTCTGGAAACATGCTGTTGGCAAGGTTTGCACTGGTCTTCTGTCCCAGGACAGGCTGGAGGGGGAAGGGCATAGTGTAAGCAAGTTTTGTAGCATATGCTGGTGGCACTGCCCTGATTCCCACAGATGGCCATGTGTTTATGCTGAGGGCAGGAGACGGAAATGGCACTTGCTAGCTCCTTTGTTCCTAGAGGAGTCTTCTAGCAAAATCTGTACCTCTGGAATATGCAATTAGTAAGTAACTCTCCGTCTGATATGCCCTGGGCATTTTTCAAACTGCTCTTTCTATGCTATATATCTCCATGGGCTATTTCTTGTGCTATCTCTTTAAGGGCAGGACTCAGTTTTCTATTGCCCTCTTGGCTCTCCCAGAGCTGAGTCTGCTGATTTTTAAAGTTCCAAGCTTTAAGTCCTGCCAGTTGTAAGAACACACAAAATTTGGCCCCTCTGCTTTGCAAAGCCAAATGCTATAGGTATTTGTTTTCCCCCATGCAGGCTCCCTGGTATGAGAGTCTGTTTCTCTTTTCTCTCTATACTTGTGGCTCCCTTCTACTGGCCAGCCACAGCTTGTTTAGTTCCCCACTAAGTTTGTACCCTTCCTACCCTCTCCTACATGGCCTTTATACTACATTTGGTTGTGGAGTTTGTTTGCCAGTTTTTGGATCATTTTCTGGGTTATTTACACTGGTAACATAAGTGTCTAGTATCTGTAGGGTGAGGTGAATTTAGGGTCCTTCTACTCTACCATCATCCCTGGAAGTCTTAAGGAACATACTGAAGCTCTGGCTCAATTTCAACTTTGCCATTATACTTGCCTAACCCAGCTCTTCTGCTATCATCTTAAAGAAGGAAATGGTCACTTCCAAAAATCCCTATGACTTCTGTGCTCAAAAAAAGTGTTTTTATTTTCTTATTTGATAAATATTTTGAAGGTGTTCTGCACTTAACTTGTGGATAAAGCAAGTTTCTGAGTGAATAAGAGTTTGATTCCATTTCACTTTTTGCCTGGAATTCCAAGGTCCTAGAGGTAAGGTCAGCTACAAGCCAATGGGCCCTGAAAGAGAAATTTGTCTTAATTGCTTTTATATGGATTCCTTATTTCCTTTCCCTCTGAGGCTTGTTGGCTATAAAACTATCTATCTTATACTGTCATGGAGCAATGTACAGTTAACCTCTCCAGGCCTAAGGAACCAGTTTATAAATCTAAAAAAAACAAAAACAAACCCCCCCCCAAACTTTGCCATTGGTTAATGTTTACCCAAAAGAGATATATTAAACACAAAGAATCAGTTATTCAACATTGGAGTTAGAAAATGAATACATGCCACATTAGTCTTTTCCCTACAACTTTATTGTGAGGATTTCAAGGTGGCTAAGTCTTAAAGGATAATTAAGGGAAATACTTCTGGCCTTTTCTGTGTCCCCAGAATCAAACTTTGGAGACATATGATTCCTACTAAGTAAAGAGTCCAAGTGAAGTGACTGATTGTTAAAGCACAGAAGAACCTAGAACCTTAATATAATTAAAAGGCTAGCATAAGTTTAGCTATATGGTAAAGTAGAAAAGATGGAAGATATGGAGAATGTTCTTAGAAGGGTTGAGATCCTGCAAGTTTAAGGCAACCTACTGAGAAGCCAGCCATAGTTAAATGGAATTGGCATTATGGTTGAAGGGACTGAGGAATTTTTGGGCCAGATATTAGCATGACTATCATCCTGACACGGGAGTAACTGAATATGAAAGGGGCCTCTTATAGAGAGGAAGAAACTAACCCAAATGAAAGTCACCAAAGCATGTACATCCAGGTCATAGGTCATAGGATGCCTTTAATAGAGGAAAAGAAATTGATAACTAACAGTAAATGTCAAAATGGTAATGCTAATCTAATCTTTGTACCCTATTTAGCCCTTTCTAACTCTGTGGAGAGTAGGCAAGGGAAATGGCTTCTGAAAGTATAAAGAAAATTCTAGTCACATTATGTCAATTTTTCTAATGAAAGAACTGTCACATTGGCTATGCCATTTTACCTGGTAACCAGTAAAACCTAGTATATCTGAATGAGTCCAACAATCACAAGTTCTTTGGTACCATTTTGGACTCCTTATATGAGTGCTTAGAAAAAGAGGATAATAGAATCTTTTTAGTGGAATAAATATTCTGAGGTACAGTACTATTCTGAAGATTCCATTAGGACTCCACTGAGTTTACAGAATACAGTTGGAACATTTTAGGTGTTAATTGACCGTACAGGGCATCCTAGAGATGTGTTCTATGCCTTATGGCTTCTTTGATGTTTAGTTTTGACCTTATCAAAAATAGTTAGGATGTTTCCAGATTTGTTTGTGGTATCATCACTCTCAGTGATTGGTGAAAAACTAGAGAATGAAAAATATGCTCAAAGTGCAATTGAATTCTGTCTTGTCCTGTGCTACAGTCTGACTGAGGTTCTATCATAAAGAAACAATATCTTTAGGAGCACCATTGGAATTTTCAAGAAGGGTCTATGTTATCAGAAACAAGTGTAATAAATTAGTCGCATGCAGCAAATGTTCAGTAATGACCTAACATCAACAATAAGTTGTTATTTCACAAATAAAACCTATTTTACATAGCTTGCCATGAAAGAGAGCATTTATCTACCAGAAATCAGTATGAAAAATTCACAGTTCTTTACATCAGTATTGTTACCCCTTGTTTGTTGAGTTATGCTAGTCAAAATAGTTCAACATTAGCTTCATCATTAAAGACACCTGTCTCTTTACAGTCTATGAAGAATCCTTTAATACTTTAATTTTATTAAAAGTAGACCAATTTTCACATTTGTAATGCCCCTTTCTGAGCCTATATCCATGTGTCTGTATGTGCATCTACATATGAAGAATTGATTGTCTTTTTATTACCATTGAAAGCTTAGTATATAGATATTTTGGCCTCAAGTTGTATCAGACCTAAAGATGATACTTACTGTTTCATTTGAAATATTTCTCCCTCAAAATTGTTTAATTTTGAGAAAATAATATAATGATTGGCTGCTTTAGGTCTTTGATATTCCTCAGGTAGCTGAATGGTATTATTTCTGAAGGAATAATAATAAGCTGTATTTTTCTATTAAAGTGCAAATCCAGATTATAGGGGTTTGTCACAGTTCAGAATTAATTGAAAAATTTCCTTTTTTTCTTTATCTTTTTTTTCAAGTACCTGAGATGTTTTTCCTTGTGACTGAAAGTCACTTCAACCTGGCCCTAATAATAGGATTTTATTTACTTATGCAGTTGGAACTTTTAGGATTAGGGTAGGCTCCATGCATGACTAGATTCAGGGATTAAAAATTTGTCATGTAGATGCCATCTCATTCCATCTCTTAGCTCTGCTTTCCTATACTGGCTTTATTTTTAGATTGATCTCTCAGTAGGGATATTATTCTTAGAGTTAGCAATTCCAGTGTGTATTAGTTTTTTTTTTTTTTTTTAATTATATTTTTTTATTTCTAGGAGAGAGAGACAGCGTGAGCAGGGGAGGGTCAGAGAGAGAGGGAGACACAGACTTTGAAATAGGCTCCAGGCTCCGCGCTGGCAGTCAGCACAGAGCCCGACGCGGGGCTCGAACCCACCAACCGCGAGATCATGACCCAAGCGAAAGTCGGACGCTTAACCGACTAAGCCACCCAGGCGCCCCATATTAGTTTTTTATTACTGTGTATCAAATTAACAAAAGCTTAGTGGTTTTGAATGCCTATTTATTAGCTCATAGTTATGTAGGCCATAAATCTGGGTGGATTCACTTGGATTCTCTGCTCAAGTTCTCATAAAACTGAAATGAGACATTAGCTACAATAGGTTCTTATCTGGAGATTCTGGAGAAGTTTCCATGTCCAAGTTCATTCAGGTTGTTGTCTGAATTTAGTTTTTCAGGATTGTGGGATTATGGTCGCTGCTTCTTGGCTAATCATCAGCTGAGAGCAGCTTGCAGCTGCATTCCTTCTCACATCTGTGAGCCACCGATAGCACACCAAATCTATCTGTGAGCCACCAATAGCACACCAAATCTTTCTGTGCTTCAACTCTCTCTGATGTTGTCTTTTGCCACCAGCTGGAAGAAACTCCCTGCCTTTAAAGGGCTCACCTGATTGGGTCAGACCTACACAAATAATCTCTATCTCTTTGGTCAACTGGGTTAAGATTTAATTAAATCTGCAAAATCCCTCATAGCAGCACTCAGATTAGTATTTGAATAACCAGGGTACTTAAATCTTGGGCCATTCACAGAGTGAAAGAGTAGAAAGTCCAAACCTGAGTTTCATTTATGTAGGTTGTGGCATGGAACTTCTGGCTGAACCAGTCACTATGACCTTGGGGTTTGGAATTAACTGATTGGCTAGATGTAGACTATATTTCCCACTTTAGATCTGAGAGTGCTGTCAATAAAAGATGTGTAAATGGATGCTGGACTGCATAATATTTGTCTCTGAAAGCATGATATCCAAGGTAATTTTCCTGTGTGCTGGACCACTTAAGGATGCCCTTTGGATTTTTTTTTTTTTTTTTTTTTTTGGTATGGTTTTCTGAGTTGAAATAAAGTGACCTTGCTTCCTTACCAAGGTTTCTTCCTCAGTTGGAACAGTGTCCTATTATTCATTTAATTTTAGCCAACTTCTTGTAAGTTGTCAATGAGGACATCCTGTAGCCAACATGTTCTTAGTTACAGTTGCATGAACTACCCAGCAAAGAAACTTAGAACTGTTTCTGGGCTGGTTTATTCTGTCCTGCCATTCAGAGACAACTATCCAGCTGACTGCTTATTTCTGGGAGAATCAGATCTAAGGTCCTCACTCTCAGGAGAATCCTTAGATGCTGGCAGGAAAGGCAGAATCTATGCCAACAATTGCCTGTATTCTTCCTCATCTGAGAATTAGAAAAATCACAGAGACGTTGAGCTGAGCAGAGGAGTTGTAGCAACCTTTACCATAGCTGATCCACCCGTGTTTAAGCTTTGTCTACTGGCCTTCCCAATCTCCCACTCTCCATTGGCATTTTGTCCCATTGGCTCCTGATCTTTCTTCTGCTATGCTATCATGATTCTTCTCCTTGTTGTGCACTTTCATTTAATTCTCTTCATACTACTAGTTTCCTGCTCTCTCAAGGATAACTAGAGCAGGCTGTGTCTACTGCAGTGACTCTCAGGTATGCTGTAGTTTTTACTGCTTCATAGCAAAAAAATGAAAAGAAAAACAAGAACAGTGTATTCAGTTTTTTCCATAAAGCTAGGATGCTTTTATTTAGACATTGGGCTTTCACTTAGAGATTGGTCTTAAAATTTCTATTTTGTGATAAAATGATGGGGAAGGTTTGTTTATTTATTTTCCCACATGATCTTACTTCACAAGGCATAAAGCTGATGAATATATATATATATACACACATATATATATGAATATATGTGTGTATATATATATACACACACACATATATGGAATATGTATGTATATTCCATTCCCTGACCCCCTAGTAGCTTTAAAGAATATTTCTGCTGATTCTAAGACTGAGATTTTGCCTGAAAGCTTTTTGAATATTTTCCCTAAGGTGTAATTCTTTCTTTTAACAGCATTTATTTAGAAACAAATAGGCACCCAGCTCTGAGTCTGGTATAGGATGGAGTGTGGGGCTGTGGTAGAAGAATGAACTTTGTCATCTCCACTTTCCAGAAAGATAGGAACACACATCAACTTAATATCTTAGTGTCTTCCCTTGCTAGTGTTGGTATATTTTGCTTTTTTAGGATATTCTTGGCTTTCTTAGGGCTATAAAATGTATTTTTAAAGTAGACATTAATTTTTTGGTTTTCTAAAAAAATTCGTATTTGAGGAAATAGCTAATACTTTCCAGTGTGACCTGCCACCTTCAAGGCATAGATAGGTAGTATATTTCCTCTGACATGTGATTTTATGATGTTTAGTGGAATAGTTATTGATTTCTAATAGTCACTGAATTTTAGAACTTGAAATGGTTAAGGTAGTGTCATCAGGAAAAACAAGGGGTCTAAAGCCCAGCATAGTTGTATGGTTTGCCCAGAGACACAGAATGAGCCAGTGATAGATTTATGATTAAAAGCTCCTATGGGGCCAGTATTGTGCCACATTTTACTGTGCTTAGTTTTTCTTTTTTTTTTTTTATTGAAGTATAATGGACATACAGCATTATAGTAGTTTCAGATGTGCAATGTAATGATTTGGTACTTGTATACCCTGCTAAATGATCATCACAAGATGGTTTAGCCATCATAAAAAATTTACAAAAAATTTTTTCTTGTAGTGAGAATTTTCAAGATACACTCTCCAGCAACCTTCAAATATGCATTACAATACAGTTGGCTATAGTCACTATTTTGCACCCCATATCTCCATAACCTATTAATTTCACAACTGGGAGTTTGTACCTTCTGAGCCTCTTCAACCATTTTGATCGGCCCTAAATCTCCCAACAGAGTGGCAACCACCACTGTGTTCTCCCTATCAATTAGTTTTGTTTTCTTTGTAGATTTCACACGTAAGTGAGATCATATGGTATTTGTCTGACCTATTTCACTTAGAATAATACCTTCAAGGGCCATCTATGTTATTGCAATTCTATTGACTCATTCATTCATTCATTTTTATTTTAATTCCAGTGTAAATAGGCAGTGTTATATTAGTTTCAGTTTTATAATATAGTGATTAAACAATTTAATATATTACTCAGAACTCATCAAGATAAGTGAATTCTTAATTCTCAAGATTTTATTCTTTTATATGTCTGAGTAGTATTCCATTTGGTCTATAGACATATACACCATATCTTCTTTATCCTTTCATTTATTGATAGATACTTAGATTGTTTTCATATTTTGGTTATAAATTAATCCTGCAATGAATATAGGGAGTGTACATATCTTTTTGAATTAGTGTTTTCATTTTTTTGAGTGAGTACCCAGAAGTGGAATTACTGGATTATATGGTATTTCTGTCTTTAATTTTTGAAGAGCCTGCATATAGTTTCCATAGTGAATTTACATTCTCACCAACAGTGCATGATGCCTCCCTTTTCTTCACATCCTCAACAAATGTTAGTTCTTGTCTTTTTGATAATAGCTATTCTAATGGGGTGAGATAATATCTCATTGTGGTTTTGATTTGCATTTCCCTGATGATTAGTGATGTTCACCATGTTTTCATATGTCTTATCCATTAGTATGTCTTCTTTGGGAAAAAAAAGTCTATTCAGATCTTCTGGATTTTTTTGCAATTGAGTTTTATAAGTTCTTTATATATTTTGGATATTAACCCCTTATCATATGTGGTTCACAAATATTTTCTCCCATTCATTAGGTTGCCTTTTTATGTTCACCAGAGGTACTGGCATATAGTTTTCTCTGTTCGTCTTTTCCTGGTTTTGGTATCAGGGTATTGCTGGATTTGTTAGATCCCTGTGCTATGCAGAAGTGTTTCAGTTTGATATAGTCTACTTGTTTATTCTTGCTTTGGTTGCAGTGCAGGACGGTTCCCTTTTCTCTGTATCATTGTCAATACTTATTTCTTGTGACACTAGGTGTACTAATTGGTGTGAAGTACAACTCATTGTGGTTTTGATTTGCATTTCTCTGATGATTAGTGATGTCAAGCGTCTTTCCATGTGTCTGTTGTCCATCTATATGTCTTTGGGAAAATGTCTATTAAGATCCTTTACTTATTTTTTAATTGGATTATTTTTTTGGTGTTGACATGTGTAAGTTTGTTATATATATATATTATTTGCAAATATCTTCTCCCCATTCACTAGGTTGCCTTTTTGTTTTCTTGGGTGTTTTATTTGCTGTGCAAGATATTTTTATTTTGGTACAGTAACAATAGTTTATTTTTGTGTTTTTCCCCTATCCTGAGAAGACATATCCATGATATGTTGCTAAGGCTGATGTCTAATAAATTAGAGTTGCTTTTTTGGAAGTTTTTTGATTACTGACTTAATTTCATTACTAGTAATCTATTCAGATTTTATTTAGGTATTGTATGGTTTCAGGTCTCACAAAGATTGTTTAATCCATTTTCAGTTTATTTTCGTGTATGGTGTATGAAAGTAGTCAATTTTCATTCTTTTGCATGTAGCTGCCCAATTTTTCCCAATACTGTTTTACTGTTTGTTGAAAAGACTGTCTCCCCCCATTGTATATTCTTAAACTTTTGTTGTAAAATAATTGACCATATAGGTGTGGGGTTTTTTTTTTTTTTTGGCTCTCTCCTGTTTCTTTGATCTATATGTCTATTTTTGTGCTAGTACCATATTATTTTGATTACTATAGCATTGTAGTATACCTTGAAATATGGTATTGTGATACTTCTAGCTGTGTTCTTTCTCAAGATTGTATTCACAATTTGATGTCTTTTATGGTTCCATACAAATTTTAGGATAATTTTTTCCAGTTCTGTGAAAAATGCCATTGGAATTTTGATAGGGATTGCAATGAATCTGTAGATTGCTTTGGGTAGTATGGACATTTTAATGATATTAATTCTTCCAATACATGAGTTTGGTATATCTTTTCATTTGTTTGTGTCATCTTCAGTTTCTCTCATCAGTGTGTTAAAGTTTTCTGGGTATAGGTTTTTCACTTCCTTAGTTAACTTTATTTCTAGGTACTTTATTCTTTTTTGTGCAGTTGTGATAGAATTATTTTCTTTATTTTTCTTTTTGCTACTCTGTTTTCAGTGTATGGAAATGCAACAGATATCTATATATTAGTTTTGTATCCTACAACTTTGCTGAATTAACTTACCAGTTCTAATAGATTTTTGGTAGGGTTTCTCTCTATATATAGTATTATGTCATCTATAAATAGTGATAGTTTTCCTTACTGATTTAGATGCTTTTAATTTCTTTTTCTTGTCTGATTGCTGTGGCTACAATTTTAAGTACATTGTTGAATAAAGCTGGTTAATAACCATGGGCATTCTTGTCTTTTTCCTGATCCTAGAGGCAAAGCTTTCAGTTTTTCACCATTGAGTATAGATGTTAGCTGTGGTTTCTAAAAATATGGCCTTTCTTGTGTCGAGGTATTTTCCTCTAAACCCACTTTGTGGATTTTTTATTATGATATTGTATTTTGTCAAATGCTTTTTCTGTATCTATTAAGATGGTCATATGGTTTTTATTCTTTATCTTGTTAATGTGATGTGTCACATTAATAGATTTCCAAATACCAAACCACCCTTGCATCCTTGGAATAAATCTCACTTGATCATGGTGAATGATTTTTTTAAATATATTGCTGAATTTGATTTACTAATATTTTGAGGAATTTTGCCTCTATGTTCACCAGAGATACTGGCATATAGTTTCTCTTTTTGTAGTTTCCTTTTCTGATTTTGTGTATTAGTGTATCTGTGTAATGCTGGTATCTGTGTAATGCTGGCTTTGTAAAATGAATTTGGACGTTTCCCTTTCTTTTTTATATTTTAATTTGAGAAGAATAGGTATTAACTCTTCATTAAATGTTTACAATTTACATATGAAGCCATCTGGTTATGGACTTTTGTTTGTTGGAAGTTTTTAAATTACTGATTCAACTTCATTACTAGTGATCATTCTGTTCAGATTTTCTCTTCTTCCTGATTCAATTTAGAAAATTGTATATTTTTAGAAATTTACCCGTTTTCCTAGGTTGTCCAAGTTGTTGGCATATAATTTTTTATAATGTACATTTATAATCCTTTGTATTGCTGCAGCATCAGTTATTTCTGCTTCATTTTTGATTTTGTGTATTTGAGTTCTATTTCTCTTTCCCTCAATGAATCTGGCTAATGGTTTATGAACTTTGTTTATCTTTTCAAAAACCAGCTCTTGGTATAATTGATCTTTCTATTTTTTTGTCACTATTTCTTTTATTTCTGCTCTAGTCTTTATTATTTCCTTCTACCTGCTTTTAGCTTTGTTCTTCTTTTTCTAGTTCTTTTAGGTGTAAGGTTAGTTTATTTTTTTGAGTTTTGTTCTTGTTTTTTTAAGGTAAATTATATTGCTATAATCTTCCATTTTAGAATACTTTTGTTGTATTCCAAAGATTTTGAAGTGTTGTTTTCATTTCAATTTTTCTTTATATAGATTTTTATTTCTTATTTGATTTCTTGGTTGATCCATTAGTTGTTAAGTAGCCTGTTGTTTAACCTCCATGTGTTGTGGTTTTTCCACATTTTTTTCTTGAAATGGATTTCTAGTTTTATACCATTATGAATGGAATGATGTATGACATGATGTCAGTCTTCTTAAATTTAGTAAGATTTTTTTGTTTGTGGCCTAACATATTATCTATCTTGGAGAATATTCCATGTGCACTTGAAAGCAATGTGTATTCTCCTATTTCTGGATGGAATATTTTGTATGTATCTGTTAGGTCCATCTGGTCTAAAGTGTTGTCGAAGCCACTGTTTACTTGTTCTACCTATTGATGTAAGTAGAAAGTTAAAGTTCCTATTAGCATTGTATTCCTGTCTTTTCTTCCTTTATGTCTGTTAATATTTGCTTTATGTATTTAGGTGCCTCTATGTTGGGTGCATATATATTTATATCCTCTTATTTGATTAATCATCTTATCATTATACAGTCCCCATCTTTGTTTCTTGTTATAGTCTTTGTTTTAAAATTTATTTTGTCTGATATGAGTACTGATATACTGATTTAAGTACTTGGCATTTGTTTTTGCTTCATTGACATGATATATTTTTCCATCCCTTCACTTTCGATCTTCATGTGTCTTTAGGTCTAAAGTGAGTTTCTTATAGGCAGCATATAGATGAATCTGGTTTTATTTATTATTTATTATTATCTATACGGTCACCCTATGTCTTGATTGGAGCATTTAGTCCATTTATATTTAAAGTAATTATTGGTAGGTATATACTTATTGCTATCTTGTTCATTGTTTTCCAGTTCTTTGCTCTCTCCCCTTGTGGTTTGTTGGCTTCCCTTAGTGTTATGTTTGGATTACTTACTTTTTTGTATGTGTATCTATTACATGTTTTTGAATTGTAGTTTCCATTGGGCTTTTATATAACATCTTATGTGTATAGTATATATATATTAATTTGATGGTTGCATAAGGTTGAACAGATTCTAAAAGTACTAAATTTTTATTCTTCTCTTTGCATTTTATGTATATGATGCAGTATTTTACATGTCTTTAGTTTTTATATTCCTGAACTATTTTTTGTAGATATTATTGGTTTACTAATTTTACGTTTTAACCTCCATACTGGCTTTGTAAGTGACTAATCTACTATTTTTACTATATGCTTCCTTCTACTTGTAAGTTTTTTTTCCCTTTCACAGTTTCCTCTAGTGATGGCCTTTTTCTTTTCACTTAAAGAATTCTCTTTGGGGCGCCTGGGTGGCTTAGTCAGTTAAGCCGACTTTCGCTTAGGTCATGATCTCGCGGTTCGTGGGTTCGAGCCCAGCATCGGGCTCTGTGCTGACTGCCAGCTCAGAGCCTGGGGCCTGTTTCAGTCTGTGACTCTCTCTCTCTCTGACCCTCCCTGCTCACGCTGTCTCTCTCTCTCTCTCCTAGAAATAAATAAAACATTAAAAAAAAAAGAATTCTCTTTAACATTTCTTGTAATGATTATTTAGTGGTAATGCACTCCTTCAATTTTTGTCTGGGAAACTCTTTGTATCTTCTATTGGGAATGATAATCATGCTGAGTCCAGGATTCTTAGTTTTAGGTACTTTCCTTTCAGCCCTTTGAATATATCATGCCTCTCCTTTCTGGCTTACAAAGTTTCTCCTGAAAAATCAGCCAATACCCTGATGGGGTTTCCCTTGTATATAGCTGTTTCCTTTTTCTTGCTGCTCTTAAAATTCTCTACTATTATTTTTTTGCCATTTTAATTATCATGTGTCATGATGGGACCTCTTTGGACTTGTCTTGATATAGGTTTGATACAAGTACTTCCTTGATCTGTTGTCTGTTTCCTTTTCCAGATTAGGGAAAATTTTACCTATTATTTCTTCCAGTAAGTTTTCTGTCCCCTTCTGTCTGCTTTTTCTGGGATTCCTATATTGCTAAATGCTCAATGATGTCACTGAGTTCCTTAAACTGATTTTCATTTATTATTATTTCTTTTTGCTATTAAGCTTGATTGCTTCCCATTATCCTGTATTCTAGATCACTGGTTCTTTTGCATCCTCTAATATGCTATTGATTACCTCTGGCATATATTTTATTTTAGTTACCAAATTCTTCAGTTCTGATTGGTTCTTTTTTATATTCTCTCTTTGTTGAAGTTCTCACTGAGTTCATCCACTCCTACTCAAGTCCAGTGAGTATCCTTATGACCATTCCTTAGAAATATTTATCAGGCATATTGCTTATCTCCATTTCATTTACCTCTTATTACTGTGGTTTTATCTTGTTCTTTGATTTGGGACATATTCTTCTGTCTCTTCATTTTGTCTAACTCTCTGTGTTTCTATGTATTAGGTAACTCAGGTATGTCTCCTGGTCTGGAAAGTTGTGGCTTTCTACAGAAGAGATCTTTTGACTGTCGTGAGATCCCCCCTGGTAACCAGACCAGGTCTGTGCCCTCCTGTTGTGGCTGTGTGTACCCTCCTGTTGTGGCTGAGCCCCGATTGCCTTCAGCCCAGCTGGTTGCAATGACCCACTTTACCTGCCCTGGGTACACTGGGCAGGGTTTGGTTCCCACACTGTTGAGAAGCCTGTATGAGGATGCTGTGGTCTTGTTGGTGGATAGGACCAACAGTCATCCCAGCTATCTACAATTAGCTTCTCTGTCTACAGTTGTGGGTACATGGAAGAGCAACACTTGTTCCCTGCTAAGCCAACTGAGAGGTTCTCATTAAGAGATTGGGCTGCTGAAACTGTGGGCATACTAGTGTGTGAGGTTATCTCCCTCATTTCCCAGGGCAGGAGGAACTTTAGAGTGATGGCAGTTCCCTCTGCCAAGGCTACCTGCAGGGTTCAGTGAAGCAAGAGCTGCTTAGGAGGGATGCCTGCTGAGGCAGGTAGGTTGTGTTGGGTGTGTCCACAGGGGAATTCTGGGGTTGGACATGCATTGCTAGAAAGGACTGCAAGCATCCGGTTATCTAGGCTGGGAGAGTATAGAGTAAATGGCACCCGCCAGCACTTATATTTCCTAAGAAATTTTCTGATGTTCCCTGCCCCTCCATCACATGTGCTAAGATTTGTCAATAAATCTCTTTCACATATACCCCAGGTCGTTTTCAAAGGTACTTCTGTCCTGTGTCTTAGACCTGAGCTATTCATTGTGCTGGCTCTTATGCAGTTTCTTACCACAGCTGGCTTTCCCAGAGTTAAGCCTACTAATTTTTTAAAACTATAAAAGTTAAGGCTTACTGTTTTTCAAAGCCAAATGTTATGGGGCCAGTGTGGGTCCTCAGTGCTAAGGGCACCTGGTGTGGAGTCTGCTCCTCTCACTTCTCCATATTTGCTATGTCTCTCTTATTAGTGGTTAGTCTCACCAGGGGGTTCCAACTATTTCTCTGCCATCCTACCCTTTTCAATGTGCCCTCTCTATAATTAACTGTGGGATATCTGTTCTGCCAGTCTGATGGTTATTTTCAGAGTTGGTTTCATAGATGTAGCTTTTATCTCAGTCAGTCAGTAGGATGGGGTGATTTTATAATCTTCCTACTTCACCAACTTCCTGCCTCACCACAGCTCTTACTTTTATTAATATTTTCTATTGATTGTTTCATCTCTATTTATTTATGATCTGATCTTTATTTTTTCTTTCCTTCTACTAACATATGGCTTTGTTCTTTTTTTCCTAGTTCCTTTAGGTGTAAGATTAGATAGTTTATTTGAGTCCCCAAATTTCTTGTTTCTTGAGATGGTTCTGTATCACTATAAACTTCCCTCTTAGAACTGCTTTTGATGAGTCACATATTTTTGAGCATTGTGTTTACATTTTCATATGTCTCAAGGTGTTTTTGCTTTCCTCTTTGATTTCTTTATTGACCCATTGGATGTTTTGTATCATATTGTTTAGTCTTTACATGTTTGTACTTTTTCCAGTTTTCTTCTTGTAGATTTCTAGTTTCATAGCGCTGTGGTCAGAAAAGATGCTTAATTTGATTTCAGTCTTCTTCAGCTTATTGAGATTTCTTTTGGGGCTAACATGTGATCTGTCTTGGAGAATGTTCCATGTGCACCCAAGAAGAAAACATATTCTCTTGTTTTTAGAGAAATGCTTTGTATATATCTTTTAAGCCCATCTTGTCTAATGTGTTCTTCAGTGTCAGTGTTTCCTTATTGATTATCTGTCTGGATGATTTATCCATTAATGTAAGTGGGTTGCTAAAGTTCCCTACTATTATTGTATTATTGTCAATTTCCCCATTGCATTTGTTAATATTTGCCATATATATTTAGATGCTTCTATGTTGGGTGCATAAAGTGCACAATATTTTATCTTACTTTTATTATTAATCTCTTTATCATTATGTAATCTTCTCTGTCTTTTGTGACGAGCTTTGTTTTAAAGTCTATTTTGTCTAATATAAATATTGTTACTCTAGCTTTTTGTTTGTTTACATTTGTATGGAACTTATTTCTATCCCTTCACTTTCAGTCTGTTTTTATCTTTAGATCTAAAGTGAGTGCCTTGTAGGCAGCATATATATATGGGTATTGTTTTTCATTTGTTTGTTTCTGTTTTCCCTTCTGTTTTCCATTCAGCTACCCTATGTCCTTTGATTGGAATATCTAGTCAGTTTACATTTAAAAGACTTATTGTAACTTGGTGGGATGAACACTGGGTGTTATATGGAAACCAACTTGACAATAAACTATTTAAGAAAAAAAAATAAAAGAGTTATTGTTATTGCCATTTTTCTAATTGTTTTCTGCTTGTTTTTGTAGCTCTTCTTTGTTCCTTTATCTTTATTTGCTAGTGATTTGATGACTTTTTTAGTGTTATCTTTGGATTCCTTTCTGTTTATTTTTTATGTATCTAGTATAGGCTTTTGGTTTGTGGTTACCACGAGTTTCATTTATAACCACTTACGTATATAGCAGTCTATTTTAGTTGGTGATTGTTTAAGTTCAAATGCATTCTGAAAGTGGTAAATTTTTACTCCTCCCCCAACATATTTTTATTTTTGATGTCATATGTCACATATTTTTATTTAGTGTGTCCCTTATATAATTATTGTAGATTTAATTGATTTTACTGCCTTTGTCTTGTAACTCTCAGACTACCTTTATATGTACCCTCATAGTAGCTTTATAAGTGGTTGATCCATTTACCTTTACCATTTATTTTTTTTTAATGTTTTATTCATTTCTAGGAGAGAGAGAGACAGCATGAGCAGGGGAGGGTCAGAGAGAGAGGGAGTCACAGACTCTGAAACAGGCTCCAGGCTCTGAGCTGGCAGTCAGCACAGAGCCCGCCGCGGGGCTCGAACCCGCGAACCGCGAGATCATGACCTAAGCGAAAGTCGGACGCTTAACCGACTAAGCCACCTAGGCGCCCCTACCTTTACCATTTCTATACGTTTCCCTTTACCATTCAGATTTTCTCTTTCAAATGTTTTCTTATTTCTGGTTATGACCTTTTCCTTTCTGCTTAAGGAAGTCTCTTTAATATTTCTTGTAAAGGCAGCTCAGTGGTGATGAACCCTTTGTTTTTGTTCTTTATTTTCCCTTCAATTCTGAATGATAACTGTGCCATACAGAGTATCTGTGGTTGCAAGTGTTTTCTTTCAGCACTTTGAATATATTGTGCTATTCCCTTTTGGCCTGAAAAAGCTTCTGATAAAAAATCAGCTGAAAACCTTATTTGGAGATGGGTTCCCTTATATTTAACAACTTGCTTTGTCTTGCTGCTTTTAAGATTCTTGTTATTTTTAATTTTTGACATTTTAATTTTAATGTGTTTTGGTGTGTATCTCTTTGGGTTAGTATTTTTTAGAACTCTCTGTGCTTCTTGTACCTTGATGTCTGTTATATTCCCCAGGTTAGGGAAATTTTCAGCTGTAATTTATTCAGATAAGTTTTCTCTCTCTCTCTCTCTCTCTCTGCCTTTTTCTGTCTCTCTCTCTCGTCTTATTTTCATTCTGGGATCCCCATAATGAGAATGTTAGTACCCTTGGTGTTTTCCCAGAGGTCCCTTAAGCTATCCTCATTTCTTTAAAATCTTTTTTTCTTTCTGTGATCTTCAGTTTGAGTGATTGCCACTACCCTGTCTATCAGGTCACTGATCAGTTCTTTATTCTCTAATCTGCTGTTTATTCCCTCTAGTGTGTTTTTCATTCCTCTTATATTCTTCAGTTCTGTGACTTCTCTTTGGTGCTTTCTTATATTCTTTATCTCTTTGTTGAAGTTCTCACTGGGTTTATCCATTCTTCTCTCAAGTTTGGTAAGCATCTTTATGATCATTATTTTGAATTTTTATCAGGGAGTTTACTTATCTACATTTTATTCAGGTTTTTCCTGAGGTTTTAGTTAGTTCTTTTATTTGGAACAAAGTTCTCTGTTTTTCTATTTTGATTGATTCTCTGTGTTTGTTTCTATGTATTATGGGAAACAGCTATTTCTCCAAATCTTGGAGGAGTGGCCTTATGTAGGAGATGAAACTTATCTTTCAACTTTGCCCTAGTTGTTTGTTGTCTCTACAACTTTTGTGGTTGACTAAGCAGCCTCATTTATTCTTGGTAGGTCCCACTTGTTGAGAGTGCCAAGATTTATCAGTGTCCCAAAGGGAGAAATCTCAGTCAGCACCTAGTTTCAGGTGATTGGAAGCCAGATCCTCAGGCAGCAACTTTTAAAGTTTGCAATAATATATACTTATGAAGCACTGCAATTGTAGTTTCCAGATAGGTCATCTGGAGGTATCCCCTGGGTGACAGTTTCAAAAATTAGAGCTTCAGATGAGTGTATTCCTTTCTGGGAGGTACCAAAATGTACTGTAGTGAGGTCAAAGGAGAGCACAATGATGGTGTTCCCACTTAGGTTACTTGAGAACGCTTCCATAGCCCCTAGATGTTTGACAAACCTGAAGTCTTGCCCTCATGCTGAAAGTCCAGAACAAATAAATAAGCCTCTTTAGCAGAAAGACTGGGGGTGTCTTTCAGTCTGAGACTGTAGTATTCTTCCAAGAAACATCTTCAATTGTTATAGTCCTATAGAACTCAGGAATATAATCCTGCTTATCCAGAAGGGTGAGCTTATCAAGGAGTGTTCCCTATGTGAACTGTGGATGCCCACTGGCCTTAGCAAGGCAATGGGAGAAGATGGCGTTGGAGTGTGTTGGCAGGCCATATGAAGACAGTGGAAAACTGTCAAGGGTTCACCTGCCAACTTTGGCAAAGCAGTGGGGAAATTCAGGGCTGGGGCTCACATGCTTGCACTATCAAGTTAGAGGAAGAGGGCAAAATTGGCACCTGCCAGTGCCTTTTTCCCCAGAGTCCTAATAGGCCCTTGTACCTTCAGCAGATGGTTAAAATACAGTAAGCAATGAATGACAATGTGGCTCCCCAAAACCAAGAGCACATTGTACATACTGTATGTTGGCCAATTTGACAATAAATTATATATATATATATATTTTTTTAAATCTTTATTTATTTCTAGGAGACAGAGAGAGAGAGACAGCGTGAGCAGGGGAGGGTCAGAGAGAGAGGGAGTCACAGACTGAAATAGGCTCCAGGCTCTGAGCTGGCAGTCAGCACAGAGCCTGACGCGGGGCTCGAACCCACGAACCGTGAGATCATGACCTAAGCGAAAGTTGGATGCTTAACCAACTAAGCCACCCAGGCACCCCAATAAATTATATTTTAAAAAGAGATTAGCAAATGAATCTTCTTCACATATAGTTTAGGCAGTTTTCAAGCTGTTGCTTCTGTGCTAGTCCCCGGGGTTAGTTAGTCTGCATATAAGCCCATAACTATCTCAGTTCTGTACAGTCCTCTGAGTTTCCTGAACATGAGTCCCATTGTTTTTCAGTCATGTTTTGGGGTTTGTATCTCCATTGTGGGTTTCAGGGTTGGGATGCCTGATGTAGGTCATGAAACCCTCACTTCTTAGTGAGAAGCTTTGTATTTGTGAGATTCCTCCTGATCGTGGATCACCATGCTGGGGGTGGGTTTTGGGGAAAGATTGCGTGTCTGCTTCTCCCATCCTTCTCAATGTAGCCCTTTGATCCTTTGTTGTGGAACAGCTGTTCAGCTAGTTTTCATGGTTTTTTTCCAGAGGGGATCATTCCATATGTAGCTATATTGGTGTGTCCATGGAAGTAAGGAAGTTCAGGATTTTCGTACATTTCCATTGTAGACCACCCTATCTTACTGAGTTTATTTTTTAAGCAGAATATTTTTCAGAGCTAAAAAAATTGGAACAGAAATACCAGTAAGAATTAATGTATGGGTTACAACACAGACTAAATCTGTGGGCTCCAGCCCTTGAGTTATAATTGGTGTTTTGGAAAATATGATTTTGTGTGTGGGGGGGGTATTCAGTTTCATACGTGTCCTTTTGGCTAGCTTAAGTACTAATAACTTCAAACATAAAGTATTGAAGTCCACACTATGAATTGAAAATGAGACACATTGTAGTTTTAGAAAATCAATATCTTATCATCTAGAAAAGCTCAGAGTCCTGAATTAAAATGAATTCATAAAACTGTATTATTCTCTCCCAAACATCTCATTTTCATAGTTATTCACCAAGGTGAACATAACAAGGACATCACAATGAGATGAAATGAAGTACAGGACTCTCCCTTCCCAGATTGAAATCATTCATCTAAAAGGAAATTTGGTTAAGGTTATTGTGTGTTGTGGTGATATTGTCCTTGTTTAAAACAAAGTCCTGATAACATCAGAATATGAACTGGATCCTCCTGTCAGCAAAGGGCCCCTAGAAGTGAATAGGTTGTTTTCTTACAGTGAATTTCTCCATAGGGGATTTTGGGAGTGATGGCTGATCATCTGGGGCAGAGGGAGGCTGAGCTGAGGTGTGTCATCCTTCTTTTAGAGCTGGCTGGCAAGCATGCTGGAATATAAGCAACACAGGCCCCAAAGGAATTAGCCAAAAGCCCAGGTTTTCTAGGGCAGGGTCAATTTGGCCTTATAGCCATTACCGTTGGAAGAAGTCCTACTTCTTTGGCAGGAACATTCAGAGATCAGAAACAACAATTCAGGAGGCAATCTACTTTGCTTCTGAGCATTTCATACATAATAAACAAGTGGGGAAATAAATGAATTTACATATTATATTGACTGTTAGAAAGAAAGTAAATGAGATGCTAACAGAGAAATTGAGGGGACCTATTTAGATAAGGTAATCATTGGGGCGCTTGGGTGGCTTAGTCGGTTAAGCGTCCGACTTTCGCTTAGGTCATGATCTCGCGGTTCGTGGGTTCGAGCCCCGCGGCGGGCTCTGTGCTGACTGCCAGCTCAGAGCCTGGAGCCTGTTTCAGTCTGTGACTCCCTCTCTCTCTGACCCTGCCCTGCTCACGATGTTTCTCTCTCTCTCTCTCCTAGAAATAAATAAAACATTAAAAAAAAAATTAGATAAGGTAATCATAACTGGCTCAAGAAATTTATAGAAGTTTGACTGTGAAGCAACTATAGCTAAATCAGGCCTGGGGAGGGGGGTCAGGAAGCAAATGGAAAGAAAGAATATTGTGTGTGTGTGTGTGCGCGCACTGCGCGCGCACATGTGTGTAGTGTGTGTGCTAGGGAGGTGGGTAATGGAAGAAATATACATGAAAAACATTAAAATCAGAGAAGAAGAGTGGTAAGTAGAACTGGGGATATTCAGAGACCCATTGTATCCCCAACTTTTAGGAAATTTCCAGTTTTATCTTTACATCACTATAGAGAATCTGTATACAATTCTTAGATAAAGGGATGTGAGAGAGCCACTAACCCTCTTCACAGAAATTAAAAGTAAGCTGTCCCACTCTGCAACTGGTGTATTGCAGACAAGGCATCTTAAAATAGTATTTAACCATCCAGCCAGTGTGGGTATTCTCCATTCCAACCAAACTAAAGAGGGATTTGGTAATTGCATAGGAGAGAAAAGTGAGTATAGTATTTTCTAAAACAAGTAGCATATTTTCCATTATGTAAAGAGAAAAATTACCTTTTAGAAAGCCACACTTAGGTTTCACAGACTTCTATTTGTATTTTTTCATACCCAGATGCAAGAGGTAGGAAGGAGGGGTGATCATTTTTCTTTAGAAGATCCATCAGTCTTTGTTCAATTTTCCTGCATATCCTAGAGATCAATTCATGGAGACTTGGAATATAAATATGGAAAAGTGCTAGCAGGCCAGCCCTGAGGGATGTGCTGGGGGCAGCTTCACAGAGGGTGGAGGTCCTAGTGAGAGAAGAGTTGCATTGAGGTAGCGGAAGGACACCAGGGATTTACTGTCCTTAATTTTTCTGTGGGACAAAAATCATGTTCCTACATTAAAGAATAAAGTCAGGGATGATCAGAGTGAAAGAGGTGTTTACTCTTTCCTTGGGCTTATGGTTTCTTTCCTCCATCACCCTATGACAGTAGAAACTGACATTATTGTTTGATTTGTTTCCTTGTTTTATGGCTGTCTCCTTAGTAGAGAGTGGAAGCCTCACTAAGAAGGGTCTCACATCAGTCTCACTAGAGCCTAGTGCATCTCTCTGTGCATTGAAAGCTGCTAGAGCCTGGAAGCTGCTTGTGTGGTGTTACATCCATGTAGAAGCATGACCCTTGCGTGTGCAGTATGAGTTGTCCATGGGCCTTCTTAAGGGTGGCTCTGTGGGGCTCAGCCCTGATGGGACTGGCCAGATGTCTTCTGTTGCCCACTGGAAGGACACATGACAGTGGCATAGATTGCTCACAGGTAAAGTCCCCAGCCTCACTCCCTGTCCTGGTTTCCTGGTCATCAGGAGAGGTATCCCTTTATGGACTTGCTCCACACACAGTGTCTGAGTTTCCACTTTCTATTGCTGTTCTGGGGAGCAGCAGGTCATCTTCAGGTAATGGGGTCAGTTTGGGGTGGGAAATGGATATCGTTGATGATAGCTGGCCTGCAGAATCTCTTCCATTTTGCTTTCTTGTCTTCAGTTATAGCAGCTTATTTTTTCCCCCTTCTACTTGTCCCTTGAGACCTTCATCTTCTCTCTCCTGTTTCATTGTCACTTGTTTTCTTCTCCATTCCTTTAATCTTACTCTTATATGGTTTCTCAGAAGGGAATAAACAAGCCATGCAGATGGATCTCCTTTGGCAAACTTAATCAAGCAAGTCTTGATTTTGCTTCAGTCTGAGTACAAGGGAGGGAGAAAGTGGGAGAGCAATATAGATGACAACCCAGTTACCACTTCTAGCCATAACTGGGTCTCAGCATTATGCCTCACTCCCTGTGAGAGTTCAGAAGCCTCTGAATGTGAATGTGAGCTGACATAATCCTATGCATTGAAATTCTTTGCTATTTAAGCCTTATTCAGTTCCAGAAACATTGTCTAAGCACCCACTCTGTGCCAGATTCTGTGCACTATCTTCAGTATATGCATGTTTGCTTTTTTTTTTTTTTTTCATTTAAAGTTGGAAAGGGGGGCACCTGGATGGCTCAGTCGGTTAAGCATCCAACTTCAGCTCAGGTCATGATCTCACAGTTCATGGATTTGAGCCCCACGTCGGGCTCCGTGCTGACATCTCAGAGCCTGGAGCCTGCTTTACCCTCTCTCTCTGTCCCTCCCCCATTCACGCACTTTCTTTCTCTCCAAAATAAATAAACATTTAAAAAAATTAAAAAAAATAAAGTTGGAAAGGAACTTAGAAGTCATCCAGTCTCAGGCCCTTTATAGGTAGATGCAGAGAGTTGGGCCCTGGGAGATAAAGTTATGAGTCAAGACCTCAGAATTGGTGTAGAGTTTGGCCTTGCACATGACCAGAGCTCTATCCAGCAGCCTCTGAGGTGTGGAGATAATTCATAATAAACCCAGTGTTCATTTCTTGAGTGTTTACTCTATGGTGATGCTGTATAAAGTGCATTTCATGCATTCTTCCACTTAATTCTTACAACAGGTGTCATTGTTACTATTATTGCCTTTTTTATTGCCCAGATGCTTGCCCAAAGTCAGATGAATAGGATGTAGCAGAGCTGACATGTCTTTTTCTGCTTTGTAGAATATACAAGAAAACATAGAGTCTGCAAGAAGTGGCTGGTTCTACATCCTCCCTCTAAATGAGGGGAGGAATTTCTTTCTTTCTTTATTTTCTTCCTTTCTTTCTTCTTTCTCTTCACTTTTATTTTTTTAATTGTAGTAAAATATGTATAACATTTACCACTTTAACCATTTTCAAATATACAGTTCATTGGTACCAAGTACACTCACATTGTTCAACCATCACCACCATCTAGCTCGAGAACTTTATTCATCTTCTCAGGCATATTTTGTGCCCTTTTAACTAAAATTTCTTTCCTTCACCACCAATCCCTGGCAACCACCATTTTCTGTTTCTATGATTTTTACTACCCTAGATATTGTCCTTTTGTGAATGTCTTATTTCACTTTGTGAATATCATCAAGCTTCATCTTTGTTGTAACATGTGTCAAAATTTCCTTTGTTTTTGAAGCTAAACAATACTCCATTATATGTATATTGCATTTTAGCAATTCATCTGTCAATGGACTCTTGGGTTGGTTCTAACCTTGTATTAATCTGCCATTAAAAAAAGACTGGGTGGCTGAAACAACAAACATTTTTTTTTCTTACAGTTCTGGAGACTGAAAGTCAAGGTGCTGGAAGAGTTGGTTTCTCCTGAAGCTTTTCTCCTTGGCTGGCAAAGAGCCACCTTCTCATGTGGCCTTTCTCTGTGTGTGAATCCCTGGTGTCTCTTTCACTCTTTACTTATAATTATACTGATCATATTGACTTAGGACCACAGCCTTAGACTTCATTTTACCATTAAAATTTCCAAATACAGTTATGCTGAGCATTAGGTCTTCAACATATACATTTGGGGAAAACACAATTCATTTCACAAAATACCTCCTGTCTTTTGTGAATATTGCTATGAATATAGGTGTACAAATATCTCTTCGAGTCCCTGCTCTTAATTCTTTTGGTGTATACACAGTCCCAAAACTGCTGGATCATATGGTAGTTCTTTTTTAATTTTTTTTGAGAAAATGTTATACTGTTTTCTGTAGCAGCTATACCCTTTTACATTCTCATGGCATCATTTCTTAATCTTCAGAACAGTTTTGCTCTTTTTTAAAGGTCACACTGATCTCCAAGGTCCTCCAGTAGGAAGCTTGTCTGAGATCGTTCTTTTTGCTTCCCAGCTGCTTAGAACTCTTTTCAGAAGCTTGGTGTTCTTGTTCCTCTGTACCTCCTGTCAGTAACCTCAGGCTCTTACTTCCACACTGAGCTGCTGGGAGAACATCCCAGAAAGGAGGAGAGAACAGTAAAAAAGTGATCTGGTCTCAGGTAGATGCCTCATCTTAGCTGTGGTGTCAATGAGCAGCCCCTGAAGCACAGAGGAGGTTTGTACCTTCATCTCTGAGGATAGCATAAGGTGGTATCTGGAGCCCACTTAGCAGTGAACAACTTTGAAAACACTGTTCTGGGTTCGTATTTACTCACATCAACAGCATGGATAAGGGTATGGGTATAGGAATGGGCATTGTATAAGGGGAGGAGTTCAGTGTGAGAAGATGTTGGGGGTAGGGGGTTATGTAAGGTAAGGTATGAGTGTGTATATGGGGGTAAAGGTGTGTGTGTACTGAATAGATGTGAGAGTGGGAGTTGAGTATGAGGCTGTATGTGGGGTGTAAGAGAGGGTGTTTCTGTGTGCATGTACATGTGCGTGTGTGTGTGTAGTAGGGGTTACAAGGGATGAGTGTGAAAGGTAGGAATGAGAGTATATATGGGGTTTTTTGATGGTTGCAGTGTATGTGCAAAGTAGTGTGAAGATATGGGGTTGGGCATGAGGGTGTGGAGAACAGGGGGTGAAGGTATGTATAGGGTAGGGTGTGAGGGTATGTGTGGAATACGGATGGGGTATGTGTATGGAGTAGAGTGTGATGGTTGGGTATGAAGGTATGTGTGGGGTAGGGTGTAAGTAGCGTGTGTGTGTGTGTGTGTGTGTGTGTGTGTGTGTGTGTGTGTGTATGGGAGGGTCATAGTAGGCACAGGATCACTGGTTCCACTCCAGGTAGCCCCCCTGCCAGAAGCTCTGTGGGTGGAGGGGCTGCTGAGGCCTGCAGAGCTTTGCTGTTGCAGGGGAGTGGCTCCTGGCCAAGGCCTCAGGCGTGACTCACTTTCACCTGGTTAGGGGAATTAATTTTCTGGGCATCTGCATCATGGCAGGATATGTGCATCACTCTGACTCTGTTCTTATTAAAAACCATGGGAGAAATTTAAAATGGGAAATGAAGGGGGTGGGGTAGTGTTGTTCTGGAAGCTCGGAAATTGCTTCTCCCTCAGTGGCTGGGTTATACTCAGTGACCAGGGACCTCTGCCTTGCTCACTCCACTCTACTCTTGATAAAGGCAGTGATAATAGCCATTCCATGTGAGAGAAACAACTTCAGAAGACACACACACATGCATGCATATACCACCCCCCACATACAGATGTAGATCAGGGAGCCTAGAAGCACCTCCCAGATGCCAGGCAGCCTCTGCAGCAGTAACTCTTTATGCACTGCGGTCTGCTGCAGTCTTCAGAGGTTAAGGGATGCTGGCTTTTATGAATGGTAGCCTGGGAGGGGCCTAATATCACTTGCTTCTGATGTCAGCACAATGAATGAAACAAAGTGTAAGCCTCAAGCACCCAGAAAGCAGACACCATCCCAGATTGGTTCTCTTGGCGCAGCATCTCTTGCTGACGAAATCACCAGTCCTATGTGTGACATATAAAGCCAAATACGTTAGGATTGAAATGAGGCAGAAACTGAGGCTGCATGTGGAATAAAGTGTACCTGATTCTGGTACAATCAGCTCTGCCTGAAGCAACTGTGGTTGAGATCCTCCCTCTGCCAGGTGCTGGAGGAAGGTGTTCTGCGGAAGCTGCGGACTCACTGTTGTGTATTAGGCAGTTACTTAGCTAGCCTGATGTTCTGCTTTTGCTGGCAGAATTCTTTGCTAAAGCTCCAAGCCCTGGAAACTGATCTGTGCTCTGCATTTTTGACAAACCAGGAAGAAGCTGCTCAGGTGCATGGACTCAAGGACGCAGCCCCAGCGTCGACCCAGAGTGTGCCTGCAGAAGGCGCAGATGCTGCAGGTAAGAGGCTGAGGTGGGGGAGGTCCTCATGTGTACTATCAGAATAGTTCAGTCTTTTGCTGCTTTCTCCTAAACGTGGACTCTTGTGGGAAACCATGCCTGGTGTAACAGAAAAGCTGAAGAGGTGCTTGAGTTGCAGTGGAGGAGCTGAGAGGGAGCAGGAGGAATTAAGGTGTGTCCTGATACAGAGCATTCTCTCCAGCTGGGGGCCAAGAGTCAGAATACGCATAAGTAGGTGTCAGGTGAAAAACACCCACCACTACTCCTGGTCCTAATGAATTCCTGATTGGCCTCCTATGACAAACAAGTGATGTGTTTACTTTTATCACTGCATGTAGATAATCTGTACTTGATTCTCATGGTATTTTTGAGGTATTCAGTGTTGGGAGAGTTTTATCATTACTACTTCCTTTCTTCTATTACCTACTTGTAAGATGATTCATCAACACAGGGAAAGTGGTGAGTGGTGTAGCTCATTCTGATCATATATATATATATTTGTCTCATATGTTGTTAGCATTATTAATCTCTGTGTTGAAGTCTCAAAATTGGTTTTCATTTGTCTTATAGTTTCTCTGGTTTTAATTCCAGGGATTATATATTGACTAGTAAGCACAAGGCAAACTAATGCTCCCTGAAAGATTTAGACAGAAAAGAAAAACTAATTTATATGAGTAGAAATGAGAGCACAGCTTATCTTTTGTAACACAAATAGATCAGAGCTTTGCAAACTGGCTTCTGGATGGATGGTAAAATTGGCTTAGGTTAACTTGCTTCATGAGATGTCCTATATCTCCAAGAATTGAAGGAAGAGATTTAAAAGGTAATGTATCTCAGTATGATTATTAATAGCTCATTTAAAACATTACTGTTTAGGGGCGCTTGCGTGGCTCAGTCGGTTGGGCATCCAACTTTGGCTCAGTTCGTGGGTTTGGGCCCCACATCGGGCTCTTTGCTGATAGCTCAGAGCCTGGATTCTGCTTTGAATTCTGTGTCTCCCCTCTCTCTGTTTCTCCCCCATTCACACTCTGTCTCTCTCTCTCAAAAATAAATAAAGGTTAAAAAAATTTTTAATGAATAAAACATTACTGTTTAAAATAGCTCCATATGGTCTAAGGTAGGCAAAACCATTGCCTCCAGTGTATATTAATTAAGAATATCAACAATTAGCATATTAATAATAGTGGCCAATAATAAAAATAGTAGCTACTGTTATTGAAGACTTTCGTGTTCCATGCACTGTTCTAAGTACTTTATATATTTTATATTAAATTCTATTTTTTTTTAATTTTTTCATGTTTTTTTAAAATTTATTTCTGAGAGAGAGAGAGAGAACATGAGCAGGGGAGGGTCAGAGAGAGAAGGAGACACAGAATCTGAGGCAGGCTCCAGGCTCTGAGCTGTCAGCACAGAGCCCGATGCGGGGCTTGAACCCACAAACCATGAGATCATGACCTGAGCCGAAGTTGGACACTTAACCAACTGAGCCACCCAGGTGCCCCTATTTTATATTAAATTCTTAAACAAACCTGTGGAATAATACACTTTATAGTAAGGACACCAAGGCCAGGGGCAAACCTGCTGCTAAGTGGTAAATTATTTCCTCATGGATGCAGGGGGCCAGTTGGGTGTCATTATTGCCTGGTGCGCTACCCTTGCTCTGCTGGCCATTGTGTTTGGATGAGAGGCAAGTAATGTTGGGCAGGGACCAATGTCAATCAAATTAGAGGTTTAAGTCAGATTATTAGACACACTCTTCTACCAACCCCAACACGCAACATACAAAACACAAAAAGAAATCTTAAGCCAGATATAAATTAACTTTTGAGTTGTTTGGTGTTTTGTGTAGCTACACAAATAACTGGCAAAGAGTTGTAGAATATTTGCATGTTGGATATATATATATATATAATTTTACATTATGACTTTTAAGTACCATGTATGTGTCTTTTTTTTTAATGTTTATTTCAGAGAGAGAGAGAGAGAGAGAGGGAGAGAGAGAGAGACAACGTGAGCATGGGAGGGTCAGAGAGAGAGGGAAACACAGAATCCGAAACAGGCTCCAGGCTCTGAGCTAAGCTGCCAACACAGAGCCTGATGCAGGGCTTGAACCCACGAACCGTGAGATCATGACCTGAGCTGAAGTCGGACGCTTAACCGACTGAACCACCCAGGCGCCCCCGTGTATGTGTCTTATATTCTTCAAAGGTCAGGAGTAGTTTTGCATTTTCTCATTCTGGATGGACACAATTTGAGAAAACTCTATTTTTTTAACTTTCTTTTAAAATGTTTTTTAAAATTTATTATTTAGGAAAAGAGAGAGAGAGACAGAGTGGGTGAGGGGCAGAGCAAGATAGGGACACAGAATCCAAAGCAGACTCCAGGCTCTGCCTGACATCACAGAGCCTGACACTGGGCTCAAACCCACAAGCTGTGAGATCATGACCTGAGCCGAAGTCAGACGCTTAATCGACTGAGCCACCCAGGTGACCTGAGACAACTTTATTAATGCTCCTTGTGTAATGGAAATACATACTGAGTTTATGTAGGAATTATCTGTGCAAAGGAACCATCAATACATTTCATATTAAGTGTTAAATGGCAGAAATGAACAGAAGGCTCCTTACAGAGGAGACTTGTGAGTTGGGTGCTGAGTTTACAAAATGTAGGTGAATCTAAGATGTTCCACAGCTCTTCCAAGAGAGTCTATGAAAAAGAGAGGTTTTCACTGTGTGTGTGTTTACACACACTAGTCAAGATTTCTCACAAGTTTTCAAAGATATAGCCCATCTTGATGTTTTTCACATCTACAGACTTTGTGAATAAGGAGTCTCACTTAGCTAAAATGACTGCATGAAACTTGATATGGGGAGAGTGAAGAAGCTCCAGCCCCTATGTTAAAACTTGTATTACTTTATTTGACACGTTTCTTCTTTAATTTTCCAATAGCCCGTTGACACTATATGGAAACCACCTGCTAGATGTTTTTAGGTACCTAAAGAGTCTCTTCATTTGGCAGGGATATTGCCAAAGTGGCATGCATTTAGAATAGACTTCCACAGATTAATTTATGGGATCATTTGGACTCACTGGCTTCCAAGATAAGTATTTATAGGAAGGTCCTATATTTCTAATCCATGTGTAATTCAGAAGGAAGAAATGTTTGCTCATTTTAGAGGCTTAGGGTCTGTGAATGGACTTCTAATGGACTTCTAGAGTGATCTTTGAACACCTCGAAACTAGTTTTTATGCGTGTATAAATCCCTGTTGAGAGTGTGATCACACAAGAATAGTACAAATGGCCATAAGTCTATAAAGGAATACAGTAATTTAAAATTTTCTCCTTTCCTAAAGTCTAACATCTAGCCCTGAGCCTTACATGTGTATACATATTCAATTACTTATTGTTGATATCAGTAATTGGTATAACAAAGACAAAGCCCAACAGGTGATTTTTACAGGAATTTCTGGACATAATATGCTACTAGTTCACTATTAAAAGCAAACATTTATAAATATAAATTGGTGTGACATAAATAGGTTTCAAGCTTACTTTACACTCAATTAGAACATGACCAATAAAGTAAAACTTTTGCAGCAGGCATTTGAAATGATGGTCTGAACAAAGCATTACAGTCTCAACATCTTGGGATCAAAGTATTTTGTGTTAACTTGGGTTTATGTATTACAAAAATCAGTCCTACCTAGTAAAATACCTGAAAAGTGTCGTCATTCTGGCAATGCAATTATAAACTGCACTTGCAGCAAAAACACATTTCATGGTACCCCTGGAGGAGCACTGTGTTCTAAACAGGGTTTGTGAGCCTTCCTGAACTTTGTAATTACTAGAAATCTTTGCAAGCATGGGGTTCTTAGTCTTATCTTTAGACAGTCTGAGGCAGAAATCTTGTAATATTTATATTTCATAAACACTCCAAAGTAGTGGGAACCATTTTTTAAGTGTCTTGAATTATGAGAGAGAAGATCAGGATCTCTTCTCTTTGACTGCTTCACCTCAGTTTCATGGACCACATGGACTTACAGCTCAGGGTCAGTGACTAGTTGGCTCAGTCCATTTACTTCAGGAGGAGGAAGGTGCTCAAGTACCCAAGTTCTCAGGCTAGAAATGGGCGGGATGGGACATGGACAAGGGATAGGGACAGATTTAAGGGATGTAGGTGTGGAGGCCCTTAGGAAAAAAATGATAGAGAAGTAACCATGTGCAAGATAACTTCAAGACTGTACATACAATAACCAATTGTCATGGTTTGCCCAGGAATGTCCCAGTTTTGGCACTAAAAGTCACACATACTTGGAATTCTTAGTCCCAGGCAATCTGGGACTCTGCCATTAGGTTGCACATTGTCTAATTTGATATGGAAATCCCCACAGCACGTAGGCTCAAAAATCCCTCTAACTGCATCAATAGCCTCTTATAGTTGAAGCAAATGCTACCTCTGTTGAATTAGTAAGGATCTATACTGGTGTTGTTGAAAAGAAAATGGAATGAACATTGTCTTTTCTACTGCTTGTCATTTTCAAAGTTTGCAGAAGGACTGTTTGTTCCGCATGAATAAGCATAGTAACCCCTGTTCTGTGTGACCACAGGTGATTGATGGTATGTAGTTTGTAGTAAAAGCTGTCACCAGATAAACTAAGACTTATTACTAGAAATAATAATGCCCCAGCAGTTTCTAATTAATTCTTTCTTTAAAATTTTTTTAAATGTTTTTATTTTTGAGAGAGAGAGAGAGAGACAGAGCATGAGCAGGGGAGAGGAAGAGAGAGATACACACACACAGAATCAGAAGCAGGCTCCAGGTTCTGAGCTATCAGCACAGAGCCTGATGTGGAGCTCGAATTCAGCAACTATGATATTGTGACCTGAGCCAAAGTCGGATTCTTAACCGACTGAGCCACCCAGGCGCCTCTCTAATTAATTCTTTTAATGTAAAATATTGATTTTCAAAATGGACTCTTTGGGTAAGAGTCTTGTTCCTAATGTTGATTATTAGAAAAAACAAATACAGTCTATTTATAGGCTATAGGGGGTGCCATGCAATATGCTCTTGCTGCAGGTGGAGTTTATGATTGGCTTTCTGGAAAAGGGGGCATCTCAAGTGTCCCACTAGGTAGAGCATCTGTATAACAGTGTTTCATCCTATCTGGCTGACAGCAGCCCAGACCCTGTCTGAAAGTTAGTAAGAGGAGGTCCATTACTTCAACCTTGTAAGTGCACAGAATTCCAAGTATTATTTAGAAACTTTGTTGATTATGGGTCTGAGTGTATGTATGTGTATTATTTCTAAGTCCTTCCTGAACCTTTTTATATGTGTGCACCACCTGTTGCCTTAACAAAGAGATGGCTACCACTGTAGAAAATAGTACTTCATCTTTTTGGTTTCTTTAAAGTAGTGGTTTTCAGTCAGTGTTGATTTTTTTTTTTTTTTTTTTTTTGCATCTCTCTACATTCCCCTCTCCCTATCTTGGGGATATTTGGCAATATCTAGGGACATTTTCAGTATTGCAGCTGGAAGGTGAGTGCTACATCTAATGAATAGAAGCCAAGGATGCTGCTGAACATTCTGCAATGCAAGGAATCCTCCAATGTCCACCCCACTGCCTCAACAAGGAATTATCTGGTCCAAGATGTCAATAGTGCCAAGGTTTAGAAACATCCCTTTAAATGCTTTTAAATGCATACTGTCAATATTATTAACATCACTAACCATGGAATTTTCATTTGTGTCAGACATTGTTTCATGGGTTTCCCTGTTTTATGTTCACAATTCTGAATGAGGTAGATGCCATTTTTATCCACAGATGGAAGATGAGGAAATAAACTTGGAGAGTTAGTGTAACTTGCTAAAGGCCCCACAGCTACTGAGTGGTACAGGTTGGGAGGAAATCGGAAGAAGGGAGGGTTTCCCAGTCAGACTCCATAGTTTAATACTTCACACTATACTATTTGCTATCCAGTCTAAATATTAAGTCCCTATAGTTATAATATTCTAGAATTTGAAATCAAGCCCATAACCAACCTATATACCCTACTAATGTGTTTTCAAAGTCATATTTTCTTTATCTACTCCTGACTTTGTTTTGTCAACCTGAAGGGAACTAGATTTATAGTTGATTAACCTGTTACAACACCTCTTCTCATATTTATTTCAGGTCCTCTGATCTAAACCATCTCTAGAACCCTGTACCTTTCTTGATATGCATTTACCTGACCAGCATAATGTATTCCAGATGGAGTCAAATAGAATTTTATTTGTAGATATGACACTATTGGGGGAAACTGGCAACATGTACAAGGGGTCCCTCTATTATTTCTTACAACTACATGTGAAAATATGATGATATCAACAAAAAAAATGAATTAATACCTAAAAAATATGGACATGAGTTGTTTATGAATTACAAAATATTATGCTTGTTATGTTGATTTCCAAACTCTTCCTAGACATGCATGCTCTCTATTTAGCCTTTCTGTCATAGCACAATATTCCATTAAAGCTCCCAAAATCCCATTCCCTACCAAACTAATAGTTTAGTGCTTATTATTAAGAGTACATGGATTAGTTTTCTCCAGCTGCATTGCCTACTGGCCCACATTTAAGGTCATCTGTCACTATTGAGCTTTCTCATGCTTTGTGAGCTGCTTTTGTGGTTGCTTAGCATTTTAGTCTTTGAAAAATATCAATATCATCTGCAAATTCAGATTCACAACTCTACTACCTTTTCTATGTCATTTTTGAAATGTAAAATGAGATTAATCCAGGATCCATTTGCAAGGATTAGTACTTACATTTCCATCATAAAGATACTAATTCATCTTTATTCTTTGCTGCATATTGTTAAGTGGATTATGTAATCCATTGCAAAACATTCAGCCCAATCACCATTTGGTTTTGTTTTTAAACAACTTCTGATATAAAAACCAAGGCATGCACTTCTTGAAAGCCCAAATAAATTACATTCATTGGCTCTGCATTGTTCAGAAACATAATTCTTTGCAGAACTTGATGAGCAGGTTGGAAGATCTTGGACAAGTGATTTGATCTCTGTGTGTATCAACTTCCTTTTCTTTAATATGGGGAAAAAAGAATAGTATCTACTTATTAGGATTATTGTGAGAATATTGTAGCATAATACATATGAGGCACTTAGCACATCCCTCTTAGTAAATGCTCAATAAATGTCAGCTATAATTCTTTTTTTAAAACCTGGGCATTCTTGCCACCATCAGAGCTTATGTTGCCTTTTTCCCCCCGTTGATAATGCTTATACTTGTCTTTAACTATCTACTGTCATAATTCTAACTACTTTCAAGGTGTGGAAATGCCATTAGTACTGTTCATTCCCTAGGTCCCCTCTAGAGTGTTGCATATGATTGACATTACACTAATCCCCTTCAGCAAAAGGCATTTATAACACCAATAACCTATAGAGCTGATGGTTGAATAATTACCTTCTAATAAAGTTGAAACTACATTTGTTACCATAAAACCTATCCTGAGCTAAACCTATGACATAACTTGGCTGGAAATTATCTTTACTGTTAAGAATTTTTGCCTGATACTTTTATTATCATCTTCATAGTGTCCGAAAGAGGGGGCTTCACATTAACCCCTTGTTTTCCAAGGAAAGTGTTTTTTAATGATTTCAAAATTCATAGAAAACAGTATATTCTCTGAGGCTATTTCTATAACTGCTTCATAGGGAAAGAAAAAAAAAACAGTCCTACAGTCTAAACTGCTAGGTGATTATTTTAAACATGATTTTTAAATTCTGTTTTTAAGACAGGTCAAGGACTATGGTAACAAGTGTTATCCCATTTGTCCTGCTCCAACTCTTTATAAATGAGGATTCTGAGTTAGAAGAGCCTTACCTGCCAAGGCTCTTGGCACAATAATAATTGTGAGCAATGGCATCTCAGACCGAGTCCGATTGCATCTCAGACTTTTGGCTAAGATCAAGTGTGGTATCAGACCAACTCTGGGGCTCTGACTCAAGAGTCCAGGCTTTTAACTCTTAGGTTTATAGTCATGTTTTATTTTTTAATTAATTTTTTAAGAAGTGTTAGGTTTATAGAAAATTGAGCAGATAGTAAAGAGAGTTTTCATATACCCCTTTTCTCTTTCACATAGTTACCCATATATCATGCCCAGATACTTGACGTCTGACACCGCTCTGGATGCCCCAACCCTCCCCACCTCTACTGTCTCTTCTGGTTCCGTGAGGATCGTACTTTTCTGTGGTTCTACTTGGAGCTTCAGGCCAAGCTTTTATGGCTAAATTTTTCTAACTGACATTGGATGAGGCTTGTAAAGATACAGATCCCCACTGAAGATTAGAATTTCCTTCAGTAGTCTTACTGATTGCTTTGTATATTCAATTTTCCTTCTGCTTTGTGAAATATATCTGCTTATAAATGAAACTGTTTTCAAAAATTGCTTGTTTTCTTAATAGATTTTTATCAGCAGGAGTTGACTAGAGGACCTGGAGAGTCTTTTAGCCTGAAGAATAATCAGTGTACAGTATCCAGCTTTCTCTATATATCCAGAGGGTGCTTCCAAATCTTGGACACTATTGTGAATAGTGATAGATGCTTGCTCTTTCCTGGGCCCAACCACTCAGGCAGAGCTCTGTAATCTGAGCATTTGGCTCCACTTTTGTGACACAGGGAGGGAAAATGTTGTTTGTTGGCCTTGGCCATTTCCCTTGTATATTTCTCAACTGTTCTTTGGTAGTAAGCATATAGGCAAAGGAATAAGTCTTGAGTAATCAGAGAATAAAGTACAAAGCTTCATTTAGCCATCTGGTAGATTTGTCTAGAAGATTGCTTCTTTCCTTCCCAAATTGGACATCTGGTTTGGTCCTGTGTAGAAACTGCTTCTAAAAATATGAATTATTCTTACTTCAAATGTTCTACTCCAAAACAATGCAAAAAATGGATTTCTTCCCTTTCTCATTATGGCAGGATCTGGAGATCTCACATCTGTCCTTGGCATATCATGTCACTATAGCCCATGGGTAGAATTCACTTTGATTTAGGTTAGAAGTCACTAATGTCTGAAGACCTTAGTCTTTCACTGGATAGAATCTTATGTTCGCTGCATGTTTCCTCATTGTAAACTCAACCTTCGTCACTTGCCCCTCCTTCCTTCTCACCCATCCCCACCACCCACAGCTTTCTGACTGCTTCTCTTTCTCAGCCATGACCTTGCCACTTTGTCTTCCTCTGTCTCCATTCATTCTAGTTTTCTTACTGTCTCTTTTCTTTTACTTCGTGACTTTATTTTGCTAAGCTAGTTATGGTATGAAATTAAAATATATTTAAGATACTTAATTTTGTTTGGACACTTCAATTTATTGACCATTATTATTCTGAAAATTTGGGTGATTTCAAACTGTTTACTCTTCCCCAAAGGATACTAAAAAGTTAGTAAGATAGTATAAAATATAAACCATATGTTAGCCAAATGACAACATGATTTTTCTTTGGTTGAGCCTTTGTTGATATTGTTTTTTTTTTTAAACTGGAAGTCGTTTATTCCTTATTCTTATTATGAGATGATAAAAATACTATAAAAAGAACTTTATTTTATTTTATTGTCATTCCAAGTCTTTTTAAATTTTTATTTATTTTTTATTTATTTCTAGGAGAGAGAGAGAGAGAGAGACAGCTTGAGCAGGGGAGGGTCAGAGAGAGAGGGAGTGACAGACTGTGAAACAGGCTCCAGGCTCGGAGCTGGCAGTCAGCACAGAGCCCGACGCGGGGCCCGTACCCACGAACCGCGAGAGCATGACCTAAGCGAAAGTCGGACACTTAATCGACTAAGCCACCCAGGCACCCCAATTCCAAGTCTTTTAAAAAAAATTTAAATCCAAGGTAGTTAACATATAGTGTAGTAATATTTCAGGAGTAGAATTTAGTGATTCATCACTTACATATAACACCAAGTGCTCATCCCAATAAGTACCCTCCTTAATGTCCATCACCCATTTAGCCCATCTCCCCACCCAATGTCCCTACAGCAACCCTCTGTTTGTTCTTGGTATTTAAGAGTCTCTTAAGGCTTGCCTCCCTCTCTGTTTCTATCGTATTTTTCCTTCCCTTTCCCTATGTTCATCTATTTTGTTTCTTAAATTCCACATATGAGTGAAATCATATGATATTTGTCTTTTTCTGACTTATTTCACTTAGCATAGTACACTCTAGTTCCATCCATGTCATTGAAAATAGCAAGATTTCATTCTTTTTGATCACAGAGTAATACTCCATTGTATATACCACATCTTCTTTATAGTCTATTATCAAATGGCATATAAGTTATGATTGGACTTATAAAATAATCAATGACAGTATACCCTGAAGATTTATGTATTTGGGTATTTCTGTGATTTATATATGTTATGTTTCTTTGGTAAAATTATTGCATATGTTAGGTATAATCACAACTCAAGAAAAATATCCTGAAATTGTCCTCTTATAATTTTCAAGGAAACAAGAGGTATGGGGTTAAATTTAAGAACTATTCACAGGGGTGCCTGGATGGCTCAGTCAGTACAGCATGCAACTCTTGATCTCAAGGTTATGAGTTCAAGCCCCACCTTGGCCATAGAGGTTACTTTAAAAAATGTACAGTAATAATGCAGTAAATACAAATAAGAAAAGAAAAAAAACTACTCAAAAACCTAAAACCTGGATCTCTATTTACTGATGGAAATTTAATTAGAAGATTGTAGTAAAAAATACAGATGCAAGGAATACATTTTGATCTGAGCTGAGGTTCTCGATCCATGTAGTTTTCTGGCTCTTAGGGAGAAATTTGGGATTTTTCATTGCTCAGCTAACCCAATGCCCTAATCTATTAACCATTCAGTTTAATTGAAATCAATATATTGATTCCTTCAAAATGAAAATGAGGCTCAAAGCTCTGCCTCCCACTACAGATAATAGATTTGGGGAAGTACATGCTGAGATCAACCCAGCTGGACTCTGTCTCCTGAGCTCCGTATCTACACATATTCAGGCCCTACTGGGCACCTGCAGTGGATGACCAAACCTCCCTCTTAACTCAGCATAACCAGGACTAAATTCATCTTTCTTTCCACCAGCGAACTCTTCTCCCAAGTTTCCTAACTAGGTATAGGATACCACCATAAATACAAAACAACAGCAACTAACATTTATTGATGGATTATTATGTCCCCTCTTCTGGGGCACTATCCTAAGCATTTGAGATTCCTTGTCTTCTTTTTAATCCTCCAACAATTTATGAGGTAGATACTGTTGCTATCCTTCCCTGAAACAGGGCTATGGCATGCAATAGATGGCTAGTAAACATTTGCTGAATGAATGAATTCCCATTATATAGATGGAAAAACTGAGAATGTAAAGATTGAATAATGTGTCCCAAGTCACACACATGATAAAACTGGGGCTCCAGTCTAGCTGTTTCTGAGTCTATCAAAAGCCACTGTGAGGGGCACATGGATGGCTCAGTTGGTTAAGCATCTGACTTTGGCTCAGGTCATGATCTCACAGTTCATGAGTTTGAGCCCCGCATTGGGCTCTGTGCTGACAGCTCAGAGTCTGGAGCTGCTTCAAGTTCTGTGTCTTCCTCTCTCTCTGCCCCTCCCCCACTTATGCTCTGCCTCTCTCTCAAAAATAAATAATAAAACATTAAAAAATTTTTTTAAGTGTTTGTAAACTCTTTTTAAATCCTGTGCTTTTAATCATGATGGCAAAGTGGCTCTTAGACCTGTTGAGTGGCTGCCATAAGGCCCAGCCCTTCTTTCACAGTGACAAATTTCCCACCTTCTACATAATGGATGTTTCTGGTGGCTGTCCACCGAAGCTGGCACTAAGAAGCCCACTTGGAGGACCACCCATACTCCACTTGGTAACTCAGCTAGCTTCACCAGCCCAGAATCCCTCTTCATTCCTACCCCACCCAGTCTAACCTTGGGGATACTGCTACTCACCTTGTGCCAGGTAGTCTCTGAGTAAGCTATCTCACCTGTCTCCCCAGATTTAGTTACCAGGATGAATTAAAGCTTACCCATGTTCTCTCTCTTGCAACCCCATAGCTAACCTATTAGTGCCTTCAGGTGCTCAAATTCAACATACCTAAAACTGAACCCACTGTGTATCCATCAGATGTTTTGGGAGGCTGGCTGAGAACTCTGATACTTCTACCTCATTAGGATGATGGACATACTTTTGGCTCATCTAGCTTTTGAATCCAACAAAGGCTGACATTTGGCATTTTGGAATATACTGAATGCTACCTATAAAAGCTCACCATGAAGGGTAAACCCAAGAGTGCAAATTAACAAATCCACAAGACTATCGCTAATTTATTATTCAACTGTATTTCAGCAGTGCATCTCAAATGGTTATAGATAGAGATTTTCTGAGTTTTCAATTGCTTAAAAATTCATATTAGATATATTTTTAAATCTGACGGACTTATTAAACAGCTTATTAATACAACATCTGTTTCTGTCTGTGGTTGCAGCAAAACAGAAGTGGTCTCTTGGCCTTCACACACTGATGATAGTTATTTCTCTTCTGTTCCCTACTGCTCAGTAAGTTGGCCACTGGAAAAAGTCGTTGGCTCCCAGGGTCAGAGATACAGAGCCTTCTACAATGGGCACTGGTCAAACCCTCCCTGGAGCTAACACAGTTTATATCATCTTCCAAACTGAATTTAAAGTGGTGATCATATTACTATCAGCCTCATGTGGTTGTTATGAAGATTAAATATATGCAAATACTCTTACAAGTTTGAGGACATAAGTGAGTCACTCTGGAAACATTACATATGATTAGTCTTATTTATAAGGAAGAACTGAGAGGAGGGACAATATGTTAAGGGGTATATTGGTTCTCATTTCCCATATTAACCCCATAGGGATTCTGAGTGTAGTTCATGTTCAATAAGAGAACATAGTATTCAATTCCTTACTCTGATGATGATAATAATTATAAAATGATGGCTCTCATAATTACTGTGTTTAGCAGTTTCTATGCCTTACCTCAATGTTTCACAAAATATGCTGGACAAAGGTCCATGGGCAAATATTGTTAGTTTTAATAGAAATTTATTTTAATGTGTATTAGTAAGAAAAATAGTAACTAGGACATCAAATTCATTATTTCTTGACCACCATAACGTAAGATGAAGCCAAAATTAAAAACCAAAAACAACTATAGGTTGAAATTTTATCTATCTACCTAAAATACATAGTAAATTTAACTTATGTAAAATATGCACTCTTTTGTCCTATGTATCTATACCTAAATCAGATCTTCCTTGATTTATATGGGTTACATCCAGAAAACACATTGTAAGTTGAAAATATTGTAAGTCAAAAATGCACAGAGAGGCACCTGAATGGCTCAGTTGGTTAAATGTCTGACTCTGGATTTGGGCTCAGGTCATGATCTTATAGTTCGCGAATTTGAGCCCCATGTTGGGCTCTGCACTGACAATGCAGAGCCTGCTTGAGATTCTCTCTCTCCCTCTCTCTCTGGCACCCTACCCTGTTCTCTCTCTCTCTCAAAATAAAAAAACATTAAAAAAATTTTAATGCATGGAATACACCTAGACTACTAAACAACCTAACTTAGCCTAGCCTACCTGAATAGGTGCTCAGAACACTTACATTAGTCTACAGTTGTGTAAAATTATATAACACACAGCCTCTTATGATGTTGAATATCTCAAGAAATTTATCTGTACCAAAAGTGGAAACACGAATGGCTGTATAGAGAACGGTTTTAAGTGTATGGTGGTTTATCCTTGTGACTGCGCCTGACTGAGCTGTGGCTCACCGCCACTGCCCAACATCACAAAAGAGTATCGTGTCACACAAAGCTATCCCAGAAGAAGATCCAAATTCAAAATTCAAAGTATGGTTTCTACTGAATGTTATCACTTTCATATCATTGTAACATCAAAAACTTGTAAATTTAACTATCAGAAGTTTTGTGTGTGTATATATATATATAGAAAGAGAGAGAGACAGAGGGACAGAGAGTTAAAAAAATAGGTTTATGTGGATATGACATGGCAAACATTTTGTAGAAGATATTGTTTTATTTCATTTCATCCTTATCCTCCTGTCTTATGAGGTAGGTGCCATCATTCTCTCCATTCTACAAGTGAAAAAAAATCCATGTTTAAAAAGGCCTGACCACTGTGATGAGCACTGGGTATTATATGAAAACCAATTTGACAATAAACTATAATAAAATAAATAAATTTTTAAAAAGACCCAACATTTCTGAAGACTTTCTAAGCAAATGGTAGACCTGGAGCTCAAACTCTTAATCTTTGCTCTCTGTTGTGCCATCCCTGGGATTGTTTCTCACTTTCTTAAGAATGTTTTTTTTTTCCCCAAAAAATTTTCATATTAACATTTATTATTTTTCTCCTATAAAATTAAGATTTATTCATTATAGAAATTTTTGAAAATAAAAAGATTTCTTTCTTTTAGAATAGAAAAAGAAAAATAATTTTATTTATTTTAAGTTGTGGTAAGAACACGTGAGATCTACACTTTTTTTTTTACTGACGTATAGTTGAAATAGTTCTATACTCAACAACTTTTAAAGTGTACGGCATAGTATTGCTACCTCCAGGGACAATGTGCAGCAACCTCTTTTTACTTACCTGTTATAGCTCTGTAAGATGGGCCAAACAAAGACACTGAGAGAGGTCAGAAAATCCCTGGAACTTCACAAGAAAGTATAAGCACACCAGGATTTCTGGTTCCTAGGCCCCTTCCTTTAAACCACAATGCATCACATGATGGTCCCTGGCAAGTAGCCCTGTCCTTCAGAAGACAAAGTAACATAATTGACAGAGAAGCATCAGAAGCCAGGGTAACCTTTTCCCTTTTGGAGAGCAGGGTCTGTAAGTGCTGATCTCGGCTCTATCCCAGGGTGGCTGCCTCAGAATCTTTGCTGGCCTCTTCTGAGCAAGGGACTCAACTCAAGGGACGTGTGCCATCTGATTTTATTAAGCCACTTCTCAATTCAAATAGTGAGTTTGAACACATAACTGAAGCACTACCAAATTACCAATTTTTGACTTTTTGTTGGTTTTCAGTTTGGTGCTTTTGAGTCTTTGTGGCTCTCTGCTTCCTCCAGTAGTAAATCGAGGGCAAGGAGAGCAGGCTAGAATGTTGAATAGGCAGCAGATGACATTAGTGCCCACAGAAGCACACACCATATAAACGGATGTTTGTGGACTCAACTATAATGCAGCTCAAAAGGAGCCATTCACTCTAAATGTGATCTTATGAAGTTCCATCATAGGACCCCATGTGTTTTAGAAGCTACGCTCTTTTCTTGCCTCCACTTAGTCAGATGGCTATAAGCCCAAGTGCTTCCATTTGGCATTAAAAAACAGCACCAAGAAGCTCATGTTCATTTTGACCCTAGGGCCACAGCTGAGCTGAAGGGCTGAATGCCTCACACCTTTCCCATTTCAACAAAAATACACCAGTCCCAGGTGCTTGCTAAAAATTCTCTTCTTCCCCATCATTATTACCAAAAGACTGTCCAGAAACAGGTAATACGAATAAAATGTATTTCTTTTTGGGGCCTAATGGTTTAATGGAAGGATTTGGTAAGGAAGCTGTATATCTCCTAGTGGGCTCTGAAGGTGATTGTTAGCATATGCTGTTATTTATTGATTAGTAACTCTTACTCCTGTTACTTTTTTTTAAATGTTTTATTTATTTCTAGGAGAGAGAGAGAGACAGCGTGAGCAGGGGAGGGTCAGAGAGAGAGGGAGTCACAGACTGAAACACGCTCCAGGCTCTGAGCTGGCAGTCAGCACAGAGCCCGACGCGGGGCTCGAACCCACCAACCGCAAACCGCGAGATCATGACCTAAGCGAAAGTCGGACGCTTAACTGACTAAGCCACCCAGGCGCCCCACTCCTGTTACTTTTCAAAGCTCCTGCCAAACCGTGTTTTCTGGGTAAATTATTCTTAAAAAGTTGTTGCCTATAATGAGTTGTCAGACACCTGAGCACAGCTTGCTTGCAGGTCTGGGCACTAGTGTTCATCGGGCTCCACCTCTTTACCAGCCCTCATCTCATGCATTTCTGGACAGCTCAGCCACTGATAGAATGTGGTCAGTGAGCTTCACAGACACAATAGGAGGCATTATCCAGGCTCCCAGTCTGAAACCCAACAGGGAAGAAGACAATTGAAAACAAACAAGGGATCAGACCTTTGATGTTACACAAAGCAAATTGCATTTCAAGCTCTGGAGAACATGAGCCATTCTAAACCTGATTAAGAGTCATCCGGTACCAAATTGTGATAAATGTTTATTTTGGAAAAGTGGATTGTCAGTGTTTTCAGAATCTGCTTATTCACCCAGAAAGAATTTGTTTTCCTCTTTATTTGGGAGTAAGAAGAGAATGCCTTGAGTTGTCGTGAATTGTTTCCTGGGCAAAATTTAGAAGGAGTTTGTTTTGGCTGCTGTTCCAATAACTGTCCAGATCCCCATGATGTAGAGATTCTCACCTGGCCACTCTGACTCAGTGTCTGGATATCCCTCACTTTCCTGCCCTTCCTACAGGTGTGCCCAATCTCTACTGACTCTGGGGTGGGAGGTTAATGAGTTCATTTTAAAGGAGGAGTGATCTGAATGGCTTAGTAGGGTAAGCGTCCGACTTCAGATCAGGTCATGATCTTATGGTTCAGGAGTTTGAGCCCTGCGTTGGGCTCTGTTCTGACAGCTTGGAGCCTAGAGCCTGGTTCAAATTCTGTGTTTCCCTCTCTCTGCCTTTGTCTCTCCCCGGCTAGCTCTCTCGATCTCTCTCTCAAAAATAAACATTAAAAAAATAAAAAGGGAGTGATCATAGAATTCAGACAAACATAGCTGGGGAGAGGGTTTGGATCTGTTTTGTCCTTATTTTATTTTTGTAAAAAATAAAATGCTACATAAATTTTGGAGGACAAAAAGAATCATTCCTAATTCTTCCATGCTTTGTAGTTGCTAAGAAGCTTCTTTGATCTTTAAGTGCACTTATTTGTACACATAAATGTATGCTTTTTACATAAAATGAAATCATTAATGTTTTGTTTTGAACATCATTCCATGTTGAAAAGCAGAGTTGTCTATCATTTTTAATCACTACTGAATAATTTTCTGTTGGTAGGCTCCTTTCCCCACTGTTCTCCTTTGTTTTCTCCTCTCCCTTCCTAGTCTTTTCTCCTTTCTTCACTGCATTTCTCTTATCTATTTTCTTGCTCATAAATCATCCTTTTTTGCTTTAGCTCCATTTAATGTTTTCTTTTTTCACTGTAATATTTTGTAATACACCTTCAATGTTAGCAAATAAATGAAAGAGAGAGTTTTTACAGTTTTGGGCTATGCTGATTTTAAAATTTATACCAAAATAATTTGTTTCCATTTTTTCTCGTTGGTGGCTTTGTAATATTTTCTATCCAGTTTCTCTTAGGATAAACATGACAGTACTTTGAAAGCCTTTCATATCCCCAGAAGGAAGAAATGATGAAGAGACCAGACATGATAATGAATGTTTATGATCTTTACTTAAGAACATGACAGTCTCAAGGCCTCTGTCACTTCTGGGTCTTAATGATTTATCTTGTTTCCTCAGACCTTGCACCAGCCCACAAAGATGGGCAGAATGAAGTAGACAGTGCACCAGAAGACCTCCAGTCTGTTGGGACTAGCAGGCTGCTCTATCACATCACAGATGGTGACAACCCACTGCTGTCACCACGATGCTCCATCTTCAGCCAAAGCCAGAGATTCAACTTAGACCCTGAATCAGCCCCTTCTCCACCCAGCACTCAGCAGTTTATGATGTAAGAAAACCTTATCTTCATATCATACACTTTTTCCTACATTTATAACCTGTAATGAAGTGTATGTATGAAATAGTGCAGACATGTCTACCAAAATGCAACTGCAAGACCTGAGCAATGAATGTCCACAATCAGTGTACTTTCTACTTGGGAATGCTGTGTCAGGTCTTTCCATCTCAGGAGGAAATGGTCATGAGATGCAGGATACCCCAGGGCTTCCATGTTTGAAAATGTTTGGTCAAATGACCAGGGTCCTAAGTAAGAATATGCCTATGCAAATATCTTGGTGAGCTCAATATTCTTTCCATGCCCAACAGTAGTTTCAAGGGGGTAGCTTGTGGCAGTGCGTGGGAGTTGTCTACCTCACTTTCTTCTTAGATTCTAGAAAATTGGTAGCTTACAATAGCTGCCCTCCATTCCCCACAAAATGTGTGGAACTGCACATTCTTTTTTTAAAAAAAAAATTCTACAAATAATTTTGAGGCAAAGCTAACATGAGTATCCCTTGACTGAAAATATGTTTAGGGAATCCTAGTTTCTCCTTAGTAACTTCTGTTGTCATTAATGAATTTTCCAAATCTGAACTTGCAGGCTGTCTATTGATGGATTTGAGGGAGTTAATGGGTTATTGCTATTGTAAAGTATGGGCTATGTGAGAAGATGAAGGTATTTCCTGGAGGGGATGAGTCCATTCTTCTTATTAGATTTACAAAGGCACTACTGTGTCAAGAAAATGTAAGTACTTATCTATATCTTCTTTGAAGATGTTATTAGGTGGTCTCATGCAACCTGTTAGGAATGACATCACAGCAGGCTATCTCTTTTTGTCTTAAATTGGCCTCTGCCAAGCTTTAGGAAATGCATTTCTTAGACTAATGTTCTGACATTGTACATTAAAGTCCCTGATAGCATTTTTCCATAATGTAATTCTGTGATCAGTGGTCTCTATTAATGAGCAGATGCCACCATGGTAGACTCATCAAATAATGGACTGTCCTCTCTGATAATCCAGGAAGCTTGGTTTATAGACCATGTTTATGGGAAGACCATGGCTTTTGATGGTTCTCTCCCTCCCTGCAATTACTACAGGCCAAGAAGTTCTTCACGATGCGGCTCTGTTGATAGCAAGGAGCCACAGACCATTACCCAGCTCACCAAGCACATCCAGAGCCTCAAGCGAAAAATTCGGAAATTTGAAGAAAAATTTGAACAAGAAAAGAAATACCGGGTAAGGACCCTGTGGCTTGAAATAAGGGTAGATTGTGTCCAAGGTGTGTGGGCTTTTCTGTTCTTCCTTCTTGGGTACTCCTCTGTGCCAGGGGATAGCTGTTTTCATTCACCAACTCAGGATCTATTAGAAATTGAGTTCCTATCCTGAATCTGTCCTACTCTCACACGCTATCATTTGCTCCCTGCAAAGATATTTTCCAGTAATTGATTATAACTCTTATTTCCAAATGGATTTGATTATCGATCCTCCTATTTTTTCCTCCTAAGAAGCATTACTATCACTAATGTGTCTAGGACTGAAATTTAGAAAGCTTTTGAATTATGATCTTATTTTTCCTTTAACTCTTTACCATTTACAGGTTTGTAAGAACCTTTTAAGGACCCAAAGGACAGAATCTCTACTTGTAGAACAGAATGAGGGAGAGTTTTCTTTGACATAAAAATACCTCCTGATTTATAGATAAGAACCTATCAAGTGGCATCTGTTCAGGCCACTCATAAGAACAAACCTCAATCTATCCTTTCCAGTCCAAGAGACACCAGTCTTCATGCTGGTGTTGCAGTGTTGTAATAATGAACTTTTTCTTTCATTATATAAGAAACAATAGAGAGGTAAGTGTCCTCATGGCCAATGTTAGTTTTATTTATCTTCCCTGATGGTGACCATGGCATAGAGAAAAATCATATTCATGTAGAATTGCACAAAGGTATTGGGTCTTTGGCAGAAGGCCCAGACAGCTTGTTTTCAGAATAAAAGAGAACAGGGAATATTGTCTCATACATCTTGAATATTTAAAGGTTCACTAAGCCTTGGTACAGAGGCAATCAGCACATCCCTGTGAGTCGAGTAAGATTGGGGAAGGGAGGTTAGAGTGGATGATATCCCAATCTCTCATTCTTTCTGACTGTTTCCCACAGTGGCTTCCAATTCACTAAATGAGGAGTGTAAAGAGTGATTTTTAGCTTTTCACAACAGGAAAAAAAAAATCAGACAGCTTTGCCTTTTCCTTCAGACAACCTTTTCCTTCTCGAAGCTACTTACTGTCTTTTTTTAATAAAATTTTTAAAGTGTTTATTTTACTTTTAAGACAGAGACAGAGCTTGAGTGGGGGAGGGGCAGAGAGAGAGGGAATCACAGAATCTGAAGCAGGCTCCAGGTTCTGAGCTAGCTGTCAGCACAGAGCCCGACATGGGGCTCGAACCCACAGACCATGAGATCATGACCAGAGCCAAAGTCAGCCGCCCAATGGACTGAGCCACCCAGGTGCCCCAGCTACTTACTATCTTTTACCTTTTTAGAGCAGGAGGGCACTTTACACATAATGAATGTAGGCCTTTATTTTACAGATAAGGAAACAGACCCAGAAAAGACTTGTAACTTGGCTTAGGTAGTTGTGTTCTATCAGCTCAGACTTGGGGTGGTAGATTAAAGATGAGTGGGTTTTGCAATGGAGGAATAGAAGTAAAATTTGCAAGTATCCACATTTTGAAAGTTCTAGATATCTTGAGAGAAACTGATTTTCTCTGTTTGCAGCTAGAGTGTTATTGGATCTGTGATGGACCTTGGGGAGTGTAGAGTAGGCTCCATTTCCAGGGCCTGTTAATATTTTTTACCTGCCAGTTTTTTTTTTTAATTTCAGGTTTTTACTTAAATTCTAATTAGTTAACACATAGAGTAAAATTGGTTACAGGTGTAGGCTTTAATGATTTATCACTTAAATACAACACCCAGTGCTCATCACAAGTGGCCTCCTTAATACCCATCATCAATTTAGCCCATTACCGATTTAGCATAGTACACACTAACTCCATCCAAATCATTGAAAATGGCAAGATTTCATTCTGTTTAATGGCTGAATAATATTCCATTGTATATATACCTAGAAATTCTTTTTCAGGGGGCATTTCTTTTCATAAATTTACATCCAAGTTAGTTAGCATATAATGCAATAATGATTTCAGGAATCCAGTGATTCATCCTTTATAATAAACATCCAATGCTTATCCCAACATGTGTCTTCCTTAATGCCCCTTGCCCATTTAGCCCATCCCCTCTACCTCAAACCCCTCTAGCAATCCTCAGTTTGTTCTTTGTATTTAAGAGTCTCTGATATCCTGCCCCCACCCTGTTTTTATATTATTTTTGCTTCCCTTCTCTTATGTTCATCTGTTTTATATCTTAAATTCCACATATGAGTGAAGGCATATGATATTTATCTTTCTCTGACTGACTAATTTTGCTTAGTATAATACACTCTAGTTCCATCCATGTTGTTGCAAATGGCAAGATTTCATTCTTTTTGATTGCCTGTTAATATTCCATTGCATATATGTGGATATGCACATATATATATGCATATATATATATATACCACATCTTCTATATTCATTCATCAGTCAATGGACATTTGGGCTCTTTCCATACTTTGGATATTGTTGATAGTGCTGCTATAAACATTGGGGTGCATGTGCCCCTTTGAAACAGCACTCCTGTATCCTTGGATAAAGACTTATCCCTTGGATAAGTACAATTGCTGGGTCATAGGGTAGTTCTATTTTTAACTTTTTGAGGAACCTCCATACTGTTTTCCAGAGTGGCTGCTCCAGTTTGCAACCCCACCTGCAGTGTAAAAGGGTTCCTTTTTCTCCACATCCTTGCCAACATCTGTTGTTGCCTGAGTTAATTTTAGCCGTCTGACAGGTGTGAAGTGGTATCTCATTGTGGTTATGATTTGTCTTTCTCTGATGAGGGATGTTGAGCATTTTTTTGTGTGTCTGTTAGCCATATGGATGTCTTCTTTGGAAAATTTGACTATTCATGTCTTTTGCCCATTTCTTCACTGGATTATTTGTTTTTTGGCTGTTGAGTTTGATAAGTTCTTTAGAGATTTTGGATACTAACACTTAATCTGATATGTTATTTGCAAATATCTTCTCACATTCCATCACTTACCTTTCAGTTTTGCTGATTATATCCTTCACTGTGCAGAAGCTTTTTATCTTGTTGAGGTCCCAATAGTTCATTTTTGCTTTTTTTTTGAAAAAATTTTTTTAATGTTTTATTTATTTCTGAGAGAGAGAGAGAAGGGGGGGGGCGGTCAGAGACAGAGGGAGACAAAGAATCTGAAACAGGCTCCAGGCTCTGAGCTGTCAGCACAGAGCCTGATGCAGGGCTTGAACCCATGAGTGAGATCATGACCTAAGCCGAAGTTGGACGCCCAACCGACTGAGCCACCCGGGAGTCCCTGCTTTTGCTTTTGTTTCCCTTGTTTCTGGAGACATGTTTAGTAGGAAGTTGCCATTTCGGAGGTCAAAGAGGATTTGTCTGCTTTTTCGTCTAGGATTTTGATGGCTTCCTGCCTTATGTTTAGGTCTTTCATCCATTTAGAGTTTATCTTTTTATATGTTGTAAGATAGTGGTCCAGGTTCATTCTTCTCTATGTCACTGTTCAGTTTTACAAACACCATTTGTTGAAGAGATTGTTGTTATTCCATTGGCTATTCTTTCTTGCTTTGTCAAAGATTAGTTGGCCATATGTTTGTTGGCCCATTTCTGGATTATCTATTCTGTTCCATTGACCTATCTGTCTGTTTTTGTGCCAATGCCATACTGTCTTGATGATTACAGCTTTATAATACGTCTTGAAGCCTGGTATTGTATGCCTCCAGCCTTGGTTTTCTTTTGTTCTAGTTCTGTGAAGAATCCTGGTGTTATTTTGATCGGGATTGTATTGAAGATGTAGATTGCTTTGGGTAGTATCAACATTTTAAAAATATTTGTTCTTCCAACCCATGAGGATGGAATGTTTTTCTGTGTTTTTTAATCTTCTTTGATTTCTTTCATAAGCTTTCTAAAGTTTTCAGTGTATAGATTTTTCAACTCTTTGGTTAGGTTTATTCCTAAGTATTTTATGGTTTTTGGTGCAATTGTAAATGGATTAGATTCCTTGATTTCTGTTTCTGCTGATTCATTATTGGTGTATAGAAATGCAGTTAATTTCTGTACACTGATTTTCTATCATGCAACTTTGCTGAATTCATGGATCAGTTCTAGCAATTTGTTGATGGAATCTTTGGGTTTTCTACATAGAGTATCATATAGTCTGCGAAGAACCAGAGTTTGACTTCCCCCTTGCGGATTTGGAGGCCTTTTATTTCTGTATGTTGTCTGATTGCTGAGGTTAGGGCTTCCAACACTATGTTGAATAATAGTGGTGAGAGTGGACATTCTTGTCATGTTCCTGGTTTTAGGGGGAAAGCTCTGTTTGTCCCCATTGAAGATGATTTTCACGATGGGTCTTTCATATATGGCTTTTATGATCTTGAGGTATGATCCTTCTATCCCTACTTTCTTGAGGGTTTTTATCAAGAAAGGATGATGTATTTTTGTGAAATGCTTTCTCTGCATGTATTGAGAGGATCATATGGTTCTTATTCTTTCTATTATTAATATGTACCACATTGATTTAATTACAGATATTGAACCAGCCTTGCATCCCAGAAATAAACACACTTCATCATGGTGAATTTTTTTAAATGTATCGTTGGATCCAGTTGGTTAATATCTTGTTGAGAATTTTTGTATCCATGTTCATCAGGGAAATTGGTCTGTAGATCTCCTTTTAAGTGGGCTCTTTTCTGGTTTTGGAATCAAGGCAATGCTGACCTCATAGAATGAGTTTGGAAGTTTTCCTTCTATTTATATTTTTGGAACAGCTTCAAAAGTATATGTATTAACTCTTCTTTAAAAGTTTGGTAGAATTATCCTGGACTCTTGTTTGTTGGGAGATTTTTGATGACTAATTCAATTTCTTTACTGGTTATGGGTCTGTTCATGTTTCTGTTTCTTCTTGTTTTAGTTAAGGTGTTAATGTTTCTAGGCATTTGTCCATTTCTTCCAGATTGCCCAATTTATTAGCATATAACTGCTCATAATATTCTCCTATTATTTGTTTTTCTGCAGTATTAGTTGTGATCTCTCCTCTTTCATTCGTGATTTTATTTATTTTACGTCCTTTATTTTTTCTTTTTGATCAGTATGACTAGAGATTTTCAATTTTGTTAATTCTTTCAAAGAACCAGCTCCTGGTTTTGCCGATCTGTTCTACTGTTTTTTTTTTCTTTTTAATTTTGATAGCATTGATTTCTGCTCTAATCTTTATTATTTTCTGTTTTCTACTGGATTTGGGCTTTATTTGCTGTCCTTTTTCCAGCTATTTAAGGTGTATGGTTTGGTTGTGTACCCGAGACTTTTTTTCCTTCTTTAGGAAGGCCTGGATTGCTATATACTTCTCTAAGTGCCTTTGTTGCATCCCAGAGATTTAGGGCTGTCGTGTTATCACTTTCATTGGCTTCCATGTACTTTTTAATTTCATCTTTAACTTCTTAGTTAACCCATTAATTTTTAGTAGTCTGTTCTTTAATCTCCAAGTATTCATTGTCTTTCCAAATTTTTCTTATGGTTTATTTTGAGTTTCAGAGCATTGTGGTCTGAAAATATGCACGATATAATCTCAATCTGTTTGTACTTGTTGAGGGCTGATTTGTATCCTCGTATGTGATCTGTTCTGGAGAATATTCCATATGCAATTGACAAAAATGTATATTCTACTGCTTTAGGATGAAATGTTCCAAATATATCTGTTAAGTCCATCCAGTCCAGTGTGTTATGTAAAGCCATTGTTTCCTTGTTGATTTCCTGCTTCGACGATCTGTCCATTGCTGTAAGTGGGTGGTGAAGTCCCCAAATAGTGTGGTATTATTATCAATGAGTTTCTTTATATTTATGATTAATTGATATATATTTGGGTGCATCCACAGTGGGGCATCATGTTTAAAATTGTTAGATCTTCTTAGTGGATAGACCGCTTAATTATGATATAATGTCCTTCTTTATCTCTTGTTACATTCTTTATTCTAAAATCTAGGTTGTCTGCTATAAGTATGGCTACTCCAGCTTTCTTTTGGTGGTCATTAATATGGTAGATGGTTCTCCATCCCCTGACTTTCAATCTGAAGGTGTCTTTAGGTCTAAAGTGGGTGTCTTGTAAACAGCATATGGATGGATCTTGTTTTCCTATCCATTCTTATACCCTATGTCTTTTGATTGGAGCATTTAGACCATTGACATTTAGAGTAAGCACTGAAAGATATGAATTTAGTGCCATTGTGTTGCCCGTAAAGTTGGAGTTTCTGGTGGTGTTCTCTAGTCCTTTTTAGTCTTTGTTGCTTTTCATCTTTTTTGTTTTATTTCATCTTTTCTCCCCTCTGAGAGTCCCCCTGAAAATTTCTTGCAGAGCTGGTTAAGTGTTCATGAACTTTAGTTTTTGTTTGTCTGGAAAACTCTTCTCTCCTTCTGTTTGAACGACAGTCTTGTTGGATAAGGAATTCTTACCTTTATATGTTTCTGATTTAGCACGTTGAATATATTCTGCCACTTCTTTCTGCCAAGTATTTGTGGATAGGTCTACTGCAACACTGATCTGTCTTCACTTATAGGTTAAAGACTTTTTTCCCCTTGCTACTTTCATAATTCTTTCCTTGTCTGCGTATGTTGTGAATTTGACTATGATATAACTTGATGATCAGTTTTTGTTGAATCTAATGGGAGTTCTCTGTCCTTCTTGGATTTTGCTATCTGTGTCTTTCTCCAAATTAGGAAAGTTTTCCAGTATAATTTGCTCACATTAACTTTCTACCCCCTTTTCTCTCTTTTCATCTTATGGGACTCTTATGATTCAGATGTTATTCCTTTTTAATAAGTCACTGAGTTCTCTAATTCTTGTATCATGCTCTTTTGCTTTACTTGCCCTATTTTTTCCTGCTTCATTATTCTCTAAAATTTTATCTTCTTTTATCACTGATTTGCTGCTCTGCTTCATCCATCTTTGCCACTGGGGCATCAATTCGAGATTTCATCATGGTTATAGTATTTTAAGTTTCATCCTGATTAGATTTTACTTTTTATATTCAGAAGGGGATTCAGAAAGGAATTCCACACTTTTTTCAACTCCAGCTAGTATTCTTATTATCGTGATTCTAAATTCTAGTTAGACATCTTGCTTGTATCTGTGTTGATTAAGCCCATGGCTGTCATTTCCTCCTGTTCTTTCTTTTGAGGTAACTTCCTTCATTTTGTCATTTTGGAGGAAGAAAATGGATTACTAAAATAAAATTAAAAATTAAAAACAACACAGAAAATCAAATAAAAGAAGCTAGGTCCTAGGTGTGTTTTGGTTTGTTTTTTGAAAGAAACTTGATAGAATAGAGATAAAAGGGAAAGAAAAGAAAAAAAAAGAAAAAGAATAAAGTAAGAAAGAGTTTAAAAATTAAAAATATACAATAAAATAGAATAAGATGTAATAAATAAAGTAAAATAGAATAAAATATTTACCAAAAAGTAAAAAACATAGTAAAAAAGAATTAAAAAAAATTTTTTAATGGAAAATATGGGCGCCTGGGTGGCTCAGTGGGTTAAGTATCTGACTTCAGCTCAGGTCATGATCTTGCAGTTCATGAGTTAGAGCCCCATGTTGGGCTCTGTGCTGACAGCTCAGAGCCTGGAGTCTGCTTCAGATTATGTGTCTTCTTTTCTCTCTTGCCCTCCCCACTCACACTCTGTCTCTCTTTGCCTCTCAAAATTAATTGTTAAAAGTTTTTTAAAAATAAAAAAAAGGAAAATAAAAATAAAATTTTCTCTTTCTTTATCCAAGAAAAAGAAAAGGAGCAAAAGAAAAAGAAAGAAGAAAGAAAAACCCAAATAGATGAACCAGCAAACAGAATGAAACTTGAATGAAGTTACATCCAGTTTTCTGTAGAACTCAAACTATGAAGCACTCTATAGTCTGTACATAATCTGTACACTAAGCAGATGGAGAGACTTGTGGTCCTCTAGGGCATGTGGTTGGAGGGTGGAGTTGGGCGGGGCTTGGTGTAATGGCCCCATTAGGTGGCGCTGCTTAGCTTACTGGGGCAGGCTGGTGTGCGTGTGTGTATGCGCAGGTATGTGCCTGTTTGAGAGGTGAGAATGGTGTCACTCAGCGTCCTGCTTTCAGGCACAGGAACTCTGCTCTCTCACTCAACACGCAATCAAGGACCCCTTCTTTGTCTCAAGCATCTTCCCTCCATTCCCCACTTTCTACACCCTCCGTGTCTACAGTGTCAGCTTGCTATATACCTGGCAATTCTTAAATCAGACTGGTCTGGATTTGAATCTAACACAGCTAGTTAGGAACTTTGTGACTTTGGACTTATTTTATCTTTCTGAGTGTCAGTTTATCCATCTGCACAGTGGAGTTAATATTAGTAGTGACTTCTTAAGTTTGTGAGTATTAAATGAGTGTATAGTATATTGTAATATAATGCTTATTACAGTGTTTCACCCAAGGGAAGTAAGTGGTCCTAAATATTATTACATTTTTAATCTATTGAGTGATATTTGACCAGGCTATCCCATGACAGCCCCTGCCTTGTCCAAAGAGGAAGAAATATTGGACACATTAATTCTTTACTAAATTTTTCAGCCATCAGCCACAGACCCTGGATTACTTCTTTCAATTGTAAGAGCCACCCAACAGGCTATTTTAATAGAATTTCTACTGGCACCTTCTGTGTTTGTCTAGAAAAGTTTTAGAGCTGGTGCAGACACATGCCCACACAACATACTTAAACGTTCACAAATGCAGATTGATGTATTTAGGAGCAGTAAAGAGAGGGCATCATGGTCACCACTGCTTCAGTGTGTATAATAATCTCTGGTGTAATCAGAAACTTTAATGTCTCAGGGAACAGAGCTTCCCTCACCCTTGCTGTCAGGGTGCCAGGCTGTGGTTAGAGGTTTGACATGTCAATGGGCTTAAATTGGTTGCTGGATGTAAGGCTTTCCTTCCTGCCAGATGAATTGTGGAATTAATAGCACCACAGCTAATATTTCAGTCTGAGCTCCTGCTGGGTCTCCATGCTAGTCTGATGCCCTGGTACCACATGCACCTTTCTTTCTCTGTTGAATGTGACCATTTTATATTCCTATCCAAAACCGTGTTTATTTCTACAATTAATTTTATACTTAACTATCATGAGACTCATGGATTTAGAAAAGGCTATTTCAGCTGGATGTCCACAATTTGTGAGATTATAGAATTTCAGAATTAGAAGGGATCAGCCAGTCTTATTTCTTGTTTGACCATTGAAGGAATAGGCTCAGAGAAAGGAAGTAACTTCCCCAGTATCACACAGCAAAGAATTGACCTAGCCAAGACAACACAAGTCTTTTCATTCCTAATCCAGATTTCTTTCTAAAGTGTCTTTTGAACTGACTTTGATAGGGCATAGATCTAGTCCAGTTGTGCCCTCAGTCGTGTGCCTTGCAGGTCTTGTTTTAGTTGCATTGAACAAAATATACACTGTAACTCTGGAGTTATATCCTCTTGGGTCTATTAAACTGAAGTATTTCAATTTAGAAGTTAGAAGACTTGAAGATCCACAGCTTGTATATGAAAACTTTCCATGTGATTTTAAGGCTGTCATCCTTGTGAGCTTGATTTAAACTCTTTTGAAAGCTCCCCCAGGAGTAAGGAAATTTAAAAAAAGTCATTTTAGAAAGTGATTTCCAGATTTAAAATGTTTTGTCAGAAAAAAAATCAGCCTTAAAATTTTCCTAAATCCTATTTGCAATAGTGAGAGCTTATTTCTTTAGTAGTCCTTGGTTCTAGGGTTTTAGGTTTTTGTTCTTAACGTTACTTCAAAAGATGATTAAGGTCAAGGGGTGGATTGAATGGGTGATGGGCATTAAGGAGGGCACTTTTCGGGGTGAGCACTGTGTGTCATATGTTGGAGATGAATCACTGGGTTCTACTCATGAAGCCAAAACTACACTGTAGGTTAACTAACTTGAATTAACTAACTTGAAAGATGGTAACTGTATATATCCAGTGAGAAAGATGTGTTCCAGGTAAATAAGATGTGTTTACAGATCAGCATGGAGAATTATGTGAGGATTTTGAAAAGCCAAATGTAAAACCAGGCTGTTACCCAAAGCCAGCATACTAAACTGTATATCAGGGAAGAGGCACAGTGCATCATTCTATCACATCATGGGTAGCACCAGGCTAAGCTGTTTGGGAGGCGTGTCCTTGTGTCACTGTCCATGGTACTGAAACCAGAGCTTTACTCATGGAAACCATCCATACTATCCTATCTAAGCTCCCCTAGGAAAAAACCACTTATTGTTTTCCTTCAGTCTTTTCTATCTTGATTCAAAAATATATGGTTTTTACATCATTCTAGAAGTGAAAGTACTGTGCCTTGAGTTTCACTATTAATATATCTAATTTCCCATGTACCATTGATGACTGTTTTTTCATTTGAATCTAGGAAAGACACATTTCTCTCCTGATACCTTTCTTACTAGAAATTTGCTAATATTATACAGACTTAGTTATCCTTTAAAAAAACATAGCAGAGCCCATAGACTTAGTCAATGTACATATTTACTTATTAATGTACATATTTCTAGCAATATTATAATTATGACCAAGTCTCATGAACATTCCTATATTGTCCTTGTATATACTCAATTCAAAGTAACCAATCTTCTTGAGCCTGCATTGCAGTTAGCAGGTGGCCTGATTTGTTTAAGAATGGTCTCACTGATATATGGGGATAGAGGCTAAGTATGTTTGTCTATCTTTGAGAAAATTCATTTTTATGCTCTGAGGAGAAATCCAGAAATCAAAGTGAAATACTTGTATTAAGAGAGTCCTATCCTTCAAAAATCAAAAATATATTCTTATTGTCACATCCAATTTAGATTAGCTACGTGGCAAGAGATACATACCCCTACATGTATGTTTGTTGGTGAAAACATATTCAGAATTCCCATGAAAGTCTGATAGTAACACTACTACTATTGTCACTGCCAGTAATAATAATAATAATAATAGTATTTGTAATTATAGCTAACACACCTATAGTGCATAGCATATGCCAGTAACTACTTTACCTGTTTTACATACATCAGCTAATTTATCCCTCACAGCAACCCTATGAGGGAGATGCTGTTATAATCCTCATTTGATAGATGAAACTGAGGCTAAGTAATTTGACCAAGGTCAGGCACATATGATTAAGTTTGACTTTAGTGCTATCCCAGTAGGATACTGATTGTAATAAACAGTGAGATGATTAGATATCTGGGTATTCCCCTGAAATACTTATTTTCTCAGACTATTGTCAGGTGTTAGACATCCTGGGGTTTCCTTTCTTGAGCTTGGTGGAAATGACTGATAGGAGCTAAGTCTTCTAGTTTGTCAGTATAAACCAGATAGGTTGTGTTCATAAACCTTGTGTGTGAGTAAAGGCAAATGAGTAAGCACTGGTTTCTATCAGTGCAGTCATTTGCACTGATATCAAGAATGGCCTAGCAACCACATGGGGGTGTGAGTGGCCCACAGGGTCATTGATACTCAGAGTGTAGGGGACACTGGCAGGGTCAGGGCTCTGTGTAAAGTAATGAATGACCAGGCATGTTTAGGAACAATGCCCATGGAGAGTACAAAAGTGTGGAGGAGGTCAAGAATATTTGCTCTGTTCTTTAGAACAAACTCAACTGGAGTTGTCATACATGAATTTCTCTCCCAGCTTTATATGTTTCTGAACTATCCCTATGTGTATTGGCTGTCCAAAAATTTTGATTCTCCTTTTTTCTCTTTCACTCCCTCTGTTCCACTCACATTTTCCTTTCTTTCATAGCCTTCACATGGTGACAAGACTTCTAATCCTGAAGTCCTGAAATGGATGAATGATTTGGCTAAAGGTCGTAAACAACTTAAAGGTAAGTGCCAGTCAAGAATCTCTTTTTCCAGAAAGGAGGCAGTTAAAATAGAGATAATTTGCTCCCAGGCAATTTCTATTCTTTTCCACCTGTGCCCTCTTAAACCTCATCTCTCACCTAGATTGGAGGCTCCATTTTGAAACAAAGGGTTCTGGGTCCCTTTCATTATTTGGCCCCATCTAATAATTCTCCTTACAAAGAACCTGAAGAACTCCAAAGTCTGGCATGTGGAGTAGTAACTTCCCTAGGTTACTGGATTCTTGGATGTTAGAAAAAAACCTGAACAATCACTTACTCTGCATACCCCATTGCACATACGCAGACATTTATGTCCAGAGATAGAGACAATTTACATAGCTTGGAGGTAGTGATCTTGATGTAAAACTCAGTGCTCTTACCTCCTAATCTAGTGCTCTTTCTCTTTCTCTGGAGATGATGACGATATGAGTATTAATTAACTCTAAAATCCATTTAAAATGACTATGGTATTTACCAATAAAAATTTACTTTCTTCCTCTGGGGTGCCTGGGTGGCTAGCTCAGTCGATTAGGAGTCTGACTTTGGCTTAGGTCATGATATCAAGGTTCGTGAGTTTGAGTCCCACATCCAGTTCTGTGCTGACAGTGCAGAGCTGCTTGAGAGTGTCTCTCTCTTTCTTTCTCTCTGCCCTTCCCCTAATTTGCACTCTCTCTCTCTGTCTCAAGATAAATACACTTTTAAAAAACTATAAAAATTTTTTTCCTTCTCTTCCCATATTCTTATTTCAATACATAGATATGGGAATTTTTCCAAATTTCTAAAAGAGTGGTGATAAGCAACTAGAAGGGAATCTTCACTCAGTGGTATTAAACTGTAATGATGTCGCAGGTTTATAAAATATGCAATGTTTAAACATCACACCAGAGTCTAACTAAAAAATAAGCATCAAAGAAAATGAGCTCTGTAATTGAGAAATTAATATAAACGACCACATTGAAATTACCCACCTCTTAGCATATTCTGAAATGTAATTCCCTGATAATTCTCAGGTGGATTTTTAATTTTTAGTTATGTAGGTTTATATGAAAACACATTGCAAAAGTGGTGATTCTTGGATTTTTAAAGATGACATTAGACAAAATTGTGAAATCTGTCAAATTGGGGCTGGCATCCCATCTCTCCTTTCCTATCCCTCCTGTATTTCCTCGGATTTCTGCATGTGTTAAGCCTTACAGAAGTGCTTTCATTTACACAGGGGCTCTTAACTACACAAAACTTTCAAAATTCAAGCAAATGAACCTGTTAAGTATAGAATTCCAGATGTTGTGGTAGGTAATGGGTGAATTCTTTGAAAGCCTTGTACCATCTTACTCCAGATCTCATCCTCTGAAATTTAAACCACTGACTTACTTCCACAAATAACCTTCCACTTCCATGAGATCCCAGCCTCTAGAGCCCTTTGTTTTCACATCTGATTAGGAGTTTATGCTGTTGGTTCTGGAAGAACCAGAAATATGCTTATTTCTGTTGCCCTGTGGAAAGCTATCAACAACACTGTTCATTTTCACTGACTTAACATCAGCAGTGGGAATTTCTGAAAGGTTCTCTGCTCTTAAGCCCAGTGAGTCCTCTTTGCTCATGATAACTCATGGCATTTCTCTCAGAACTAAAGCTGAAGCTGTCAGAAGAACAAGGGAGTGCTCCCAAAGGGCCACCTAGAAACCTATCCTGTGAGCAACCTGCAGTTCCCAGAGAGAATGGGAAGCCAGAAGCTGTGGGCCCTGAGCCAAGCTCCTCTGGAGAGGAGACTCCTGATGCTGTGTTGACATGTCTGAAGGAGAAGAGAGAGCAGCTTCCTGCTCAGGAGGATTCTAAGGTACCTCACCATATCCTCATAGACCCCAACGCTCAATAGGATTCCAGCGAGACTATGGTTTTGACCAATTTGTAAGAGCACTTGGCACCACATAAACATCTTTAGGATACTGGCTCTGAATTTCAGTCAGGTGAGCTCCTAGTAAGTTACTGACCATGACCATAACACCTATATAGGTGTTACCCCTTAATTCCAGGATGTTACTCTGGAAGTATTGAATGCTGGTGGGAAGCAGATAACAAGATATTAGGGTATAGCATATCTACTTTCACCCTCATTCCCCTAATAAGTTAGCAAATTAACCCAAGATTAGTATTACAATTCCATGTTATCATGTTTTATTTAAAAATAATAAAGCTGGGATGAGGTATACATAGTAAGGAAAATGGTTTAGTATCTTAAAAGAATAGAGAGGTAGGCTTTTTAAGAGAGTGTTACGTAACAAGATGTCTAAAGACTTCAGTTTTAGACTTTAGACTGAAGTCTTCAGACATCTTAGTTTTAAAATCTTTGTGAAAAATTTTGGTACAGTTGTCCATTAGGCATTTGGACATACGGGCCTAGAGCTCAAAGAAAAGCTTTATCATATTTGACAAAGAAAATAATGAAAGCAATTAGTATTTAGGTGGTTAATTCCTTCTCATCTTGCATATCTGTGCTTGTATTTCATTTATGCCTGGGAACCTTCCTTGTAGTCCTTTCTGTATCAACTCTAGGAGTGGTACGGTTGCTTTTAATTTCTTGAATAAGAGTTGTAGCTTCCCTATCATAGTCCTAACTATGCTGTATGACATTTTGTCTCTCATTTTATTCTTTAGACATCTTGAGTAGAAGAGCTCTTTGTAGCTCATGATCCTACAGTGTCTGTACATAGTAGGTATTGAATAAATGTTTGCTGAATAAACGGACAGATGAATGAACAAACTAGCATATTTAACTTTGTAATCGAGTATTCTTGAGGAGCATTCTGCCTTTACCTGTTCTATTGCACATTATCTGGTCTTAATCATAGGTGACAACACATGCCAAATCCCAAAAGGCTCACCATATGCCCCTGGACTTGTTATTTACATGGAGACTTGTGATGTACAAGCAGAAATGGGTCTTTGGCCACCTCTATTTTTATGAAATACTTTTAGATTAAAAAAAAATTCTATGTTGTAAGAAGTGAATAGGTTTTTATCCACTTGGCCAACTCATTCCTTCCCCACCAAAGATTCTAGATTTTTGTGATAGCCAGCAGATAAGTGGATGTCACACACACACACACACACACACACACACACACACACACAAACACTCACTCACTCCCTCTCAGGCACTACAGTGGTTTTCTTTCAGTGCTTTTTATGGTCTTTCTTGTATTTTCTAGTTGCCCTAGCCATATCTATAAAAGAAGCTTGGTCAACACTCAAGTCCTAATTCTATGTTCTACTTGATTAAAACAGTGAGGGATGAGTTAGGATTGATAGACTTAGATCAGGATTCAATGCTTCAACAAGTCACTTTCTAGCCATGTACACTTAGCAAGTGAATTATTTCTCTGAGATTCAATTTACTCATCTATAAAATACAGATAATACCTACTTACATAATTATTGTAACAATAAGGAAAGATGCCTGGTGACTAGTGGGCAATCACTCATTTGCAAAAATATTTGAGTGCCTATTATGTGTTGTGATGTATGATACATGCTGGATATAATAAGCAAGATAAGAGAAGCTATGAGGGTTATTGTCCTTGTGGAGCTCATGTTCTTGTGAAAATTGTGATACAACAAACAGCTAAATAAGTAAAATTATTAAAGATTTTGATAAGTAGTGTGCAAAGAATTAGATAATGTAGAAAATAATGGGTATGATTTCTACTTTATATAATGTGATTAGGAAGACCAGTGGGTGACATTTAATGAAGAATCAGCATGCCGAGAGAGCAGCAAAAATCATTCTAGGCAGTTGTAACTGCATATATGAAGGCCTTGAAGGGAGAGCTTGTGTGTACTTGGAATTGTTGGGTCTGAGGGCTAGAGCACAGGATGAAGTCAGAAATTTAGACTGGAGCCCCTGAGACAGTACTGTTTAGGCTACTATCTAAAGTATCAGAAAGCTGTTGAGTGGTTGACAGCAGGAAAGTGACATGGTATGATTTACATTTAAAAGATCTTTCTGACAAATATTTTAATGTTTATTCTTGAGAGAGAGAGACAGAGACAGAGACAGAGACATGAGAGATAGGGAGGAGAAAGAGAATGAGAGAATGAGCTGGGGAGGGGAAAAGGGGGGGATACAGAATCTGAAGCAGGCTCCAGGCTCTGAGCTCACAGCCCAATGCAGGGCTCAAACTCATGAACTGTGAGATCTTGACCTGAGCCGAAGTCAGATGCTTAGCTGACTGAGCCACCCATGTGCCCCTAAAAAATCACTCTGATTGCTGCATGGAGAATAAATCACAGGGGAAAAGAGTGGAAAAGGAAAGAGGAAATGGGTGGTTTGGACTAGCATGAAAGCCTTGGGAATGGAAAGAAATAGACATATTCAAAGTATATTTTGGATGCAGAATCAAAGGATGTGCTGAATCATTGGATAGAAGGGAGTGAGGGAAAGGAAGAATCCAAGATGGTGACAGGTCCATTTACTGAGATAGGGGAAACTATACAAGGAACAGATTAGGGATTGGAGTGAAAAATTAAGAGGTTCTGTTTTGAGCATGTTAACTTTAATATCTTTGAGGAATAAAGTGACCAAACATCCCTGATTTCCTTGGATTTTCCTGGATTCTGAAAATTTCATGTCCTTCAAAGTGCCACATTTTGGAAAAATGGAGACAGTTGGTCACCCTACTGAGACATCTAAGTCTAATAGGCACATGCACATGAGAGTCTAAAGATCAGAGAAACATATTTGAGATCTTTGGAAGTTACCTTTGCTTAAATGGCAATTTACTTCTATTATTTTAAATGAAATATCCGTTGAACTGTCTAATATGTGTCAGACACCCTTTCAGATAAAGCTAGCATCTCTGCAGTAGGCTAAAGTGAGGCCCTTTAAATAGAAGGCATCTCTAGTGGAAAATGTAGCCCTCAATATCTAAAGCTGTAGTTATTGTTCCTGGGGGAGTTTAACATAGCAAACCTGAAAGAGGCTAGTCAGCTATCAGGTAGTTCCTACAGGAGAGTCTAAAAACCACAGAAGAAGCCAAGGGAGGATTGCAAATTTCCACAGTAGCTATATTATTCCAGGCTCCTCAGTGAACTCATTAGCATTTGAGATTATCTGATTAGGTTCTATTTCTTTAAACTCAAATTGCCAGATAATTTTCAACTGGTGTCCTTGCTTTAATGTTGAAAATACATTAAATATTAAAACTTCCAAGATGAAGAATTATTTCCTTTCTAGAGAGACCTTTATGAAATTTTTACATTTGGTGTTTAGAGCCTACCTCTGGACTCATCTTCCTTCATGAAGATTGACTTTGCAGGCCTCCTACAGCTTCTCGCCATAGGTCTGTGGTCTGTGAGCAGAAGAGAGCTCCTGGCACATTGTCTGACCACTAACCCTTCTAGTTCATGCAGCCTGCCTTCCTGTCTATTTGAGGATGAGCACTTACAGAATTAGTTTTGACAGTGCTTTGTACTTATATCTATTGAATTGTCATGTCTCTTTTAAGGGATTGCTTTGGTAATGATTCTAAGAGTAAAATCAACTCATCAGAGTGAAAGATGAGCGCATACGTTTTACTTGGGCCCTGATTTTCATCTGGCATCTTTGGAAGATACTCTTGTATAATGGCATTTATCATTCTAAGCTGCTTTTTGGTTACTCTTCTTCTCTTTTAGGACAGAATTTAGCTTTCCTAGAATCCAGAAAATATAGTAAAAATAAATAAAATTACAAAAATCAAACTGCCATAGAGAGATGCTAATAATAGTTAAATGCATCATATTTCTGAAGTGCTTTCTCTGGAATATAAGTCGCAATGAGACACTGAATAAAAATCATTGTTCATGTTTTCTGAACTTGGATTGAGATTTTTTTTCTTTATTACTTACTAAAACCCCATAGAATAGATGAAAGGATTGTTTTTTTTTTTAATATGCCAAGATGTATCATGACTAAGAACATATTTAAGAAATGATTTGGCTGGAAAAATGAAAGGCTCTTTAACCCTAAGTTACTTAACCAATATTTAAAAGTCTCCTACAGAGAGAGGTGATCTTTCTACTGAAAATGAAAGTCTTAGGTTATAGCCTGTGGAATTTATATGAAGATTGTTAAAAATTAGGGTACTTTTGTTTTTAAGCCTGAGTTGATATATTTATATTTTATTTATAAATATAAAAATATATTTATATTTATTGAGTACTGTGAGAATTTTTTTAATAATATGTGATATAATCTTTGTCCTCAAGAAACTTCTAATTCATTTGGGAGACAAAACTGAAATATAGTACATAGTTAAGGCCCAGATAATAAGACAGAAAAGTTCAAAGAAAAGGGAGCTAAGTGTGGGCCAGAATGGTTCTCAACTGGGACAGGGGTAGGGTGATATGTGAATAACTAGGAAGTTTGAAAAATACACATGCTTAAGCCATGTTCTTTTCCTTCAGGATCCCTATGTGGGATCTGGAAGGCAGAGATCTAGAGAGCACCTTGGGTATGTGTACTTTGACAAAAGATACCTGGGTGATTATGCTCTGTGCTATTTCGACTATCCCCTTCCTGCTAGTTACTGAGTGAGAACCATCTGACCACAGTGAAAAAAATTGCTATTTAAATATATAGAAAATTAATGTAGGATATACAGAAGGGAGGAAAACCAAGGCAAGCAGAGGTTTGGTCACTTTGGATGGAGAGAGAGGAGTGGTGGTAGTGGGGGGTAGATAGGTAGAGGATTGATAGATAAATAGGAAGCTATTTAAATTTTTATGCACAGTGTGACCTGTTGAAAGTGGTGCTTAGGGATGGGCCATACAGCAGTGAGGTAGAAGAATACATTTTTGGACCAAGAGTTTATGAAATCTTTCAGTTGTAAGGAACTTTGTAATTCCAACCTCCTTAATGTACAGGTAAGATGAGGATAATAATTGTTAAGTAAAAATAATTTATGGCAGAGCTAGCCAGTAAGCTAGTATACACTCCAAGCTTGTGATGAGGACCTATACGAAGTGATTATATATGCGAATATAATCATGAAGATACAGATAAAATACATGTTTCAGAAGAAAGATCGATAGGTCTACATATTGTTTTTTTAAGAATGAAGAAGTAAAATAACGGGCTTTTTACCATTTACATATTTAGGATTCCTTCAGAAAGCTTTAAAAACATCTTTCTAAACTTGGACCTATCCTTTAAGAAAATTTCCTGGAAGGAAATTGGCATGTGCCTTAAACAGTATCTTATAAGTGACTTCCCTTTCTCTAATTACTGTTGCATTATAGTATTATTAATTCCTTACTTTGAGGCTTCAAAAATGTTTTTTTCCTGCTAAAAATACTGACATGTTTTCATTCTTTTCTGAGAAAGGAATAATAATTAATTTCATGTTTTTCAGGGAGCTAAGCAAGACAAGAACCTCATAAAGCCTCTTTATGACCGATACAGAATTATCAAGCAAATCTTGTCAACACCTTCCCTTATTCCAACAATTGTAAGTCAGGATGCTTGCACTAACTAGAAACCTGTACTTGTGCTTGGTATTGTTTAAGTAGGGAGGCAGCACTATGACAGTTATAAAGAAGCCTCTTGGCAGTATATGCTGCTAACAAGGTCAGCTGTTATTTCACAAACTAGAAATGTGGTCTGCTTTGAACCAAATATTATACCTAACAAGTGGCTGACAATTAAAACTATCATGGAACAGGAATATATAGAAATTGCATTTTTAAAGTTATTTTATTTTGTGAAAGAGCACACATGGGAGGGGCAGGGAGAAAGGGTAAGAGAGAAAATCCCAGGTAGGCTCTTGTAGAGCTTGCACTCACAAACCACGAGAACATGAGCTGAGCCAAAGTCAAGAGTGAGACGCTTAAACCAACTGAGCCACCCAGGTGCCCCAGCAATTGCATTTTTGAAGTCAGTTTTAATATTTGCTTCAATTTCTTGGATGAGGAGAACAACTGATGAATTTCAATTTAGCATCATCTAATTTACAACACAGCTAGACCACACAGAGCCTTTCTATTCTCTGTGTTAATTTTTCTTCTTTAATAAAGAAAATTGACTACATATTCCTTGATACAATGAAACATTTGTTTTTCGTACCATTTGACAATCACTGTATAAAACACAAGATTTATTTCAGTAGAAAACATGGCCACTGAAATTGAGCTAGACTGTTTTTAATAAAGAATGATTTATGGGAATACAGAACTGGAAAGGCACCACAAATCCTACTCCATTAATATTAAAACAGTCACTTGCTCAAAGTATCAATATAAAAAGGAATAAACATTAACAAATATACATTTAAGCATACTGGACTACATTTATAATTTCACAATTTCAAAGACAAACACAATAGTGATTCATAATCTCTAAAATGTTTCCATTAAGGAAGCATGGTTTAAAATGGGGTATGATTTTCAGATTTCCTTGCAAGAAATTCTTTTGGTTGTATTTGTAATACTGGTAAGTATTAGCAGAACAGGTTAAGGAATAACTCCATTTTGTTTTGGCCTTCATAGAGCTCTTCTCTGAATTTGTCAATTTTCTGACTATTCTCTGTATCGGAATGTGGCTCACACCAGGACTTGATGTGGGGTATTTCTGAATGGCAAAATGTGTCTGAAGTCCCTTTCATCCTAACCCATGTAATTGTTGTGAAGCTGGGGCCCATGTCTGAGTGAGAGGGAAGAACTAGGAGGCAGTGCAACCAAGAATGGGACCATATCCTAGATTCTATGCCTTCTTTGGCCCAGCAAAAAGATGAGCTTGCTGAGCATTTTAGCCAAGCATGCGGGGGTGCCTCTTTGCTCATTAACTTCTGTAAGTTCTTTGATGCAACCGGAGAAGAGTCACTCTTGGTTGTTTCTGGTTTTTTAGTAGGTACAGAGTTCACCTATTCTTCTCATGGTGTCTAATTGTGGTTCCACTTCCTGTTTTTGCTTCAAGAGTCACTTACCATTTTTGTGACTTGAATTAACTCTGCTTGTGATAAGCAGGAGGAAGAGGACTCTGATGAAGACTGTCCACAGGGAAGCCAACAACCTTCTTTGCCAGATCCAGCATCTCACCTTCCTATTGGTGACCACCTCACCTTTTCTAATGAAACTGAGCCTATTAGGGTCCTGCTGCCAGATGAAAAAAAAGAAATCAAACAACCAGCTCTATCCATGTCCAATTTACATGAGGCCACGATGTGAGTATGAATCTTAAATATAGAGTCTCTTTCTAACTCCTTCTAGTCTGGGGTACCTTATATGTGCATACAAAATTCACAAGAGCTGTTAGGCTCTCTAAAAAATGCAACCTGCCAGAGAGCAGCTTAAAAGCATAATCTGGTTGTTCTCTTTACTGGAGAATTGAGAAGACAAAGCCATGAGGAACCAACACTCCCAATAAGGTCCCAAAGTTGCCAAAAATGCTAATGTTCAATTTCCTATAGTTGCATATCTTTTCAGCAGGGTCTGGCACCAGTCTAATTCTCAGCAGTGTGTGAAGCAGAGCTGGCCTTTGAAAATGCTGGACCAAAAGGAATTGGGATCCCACATGACTCAACATTTGTCAAGGCCTTTAGATAAGATGGTTTCTCTAGGCTGGGAATCTCCTTGGGCTTAAGAAAATGAGTTGCCCTTCTTCTCCTACCACCCTCAGGAGCTATTTGTATTTTCATTAGTATTATCATTACCATTTTTTAGTAGGCAGCATTCCTTTTATCATTTGACTTTCTTCAGTTTGTATATTATAGGCCAGATTATGAGATTTCCTTTAACATGTATTATAGTGTGGTAAGTGTATACCTCAAGATAGGTATGGAATCCCCCAAAATATATAAGGTGAGACTAAGGACTAAGTTGTAAACTGAGATTTTAGTGTGCTTGTAGAATCAGTTGGTACCACAACTTCGGCTCAGAGAAGTAATCTGTTTGGAAGCAGAAAATCCATCTTCCATTCTTTTTTTTCTTTCTTCTTTCTCTCCCTCATTCCCTCTCTTTCCTTTCCTTCATTTATTTATTGTTGGTTGGTTGGTTGTTCTGAAGCAGCTTTTGAGAGGTGTTAGAATTCTTTTTTTTTTTTTTTTAAGAAATGTCAATATATAATTTTAGGGAGTTCAAAGTCTCTGAAACCATGCACAAGTTCACTAGATAAAAATTCCTGCTCTAAAAGTGTATGACTTTGCCTTAGTAGAATGAAGTGAGTAGAAGTTTCAGTTTAACTCTACCTTCATTTCAGGTCTTAGTTTCATTCCCATGGGTTTTGCCATTTTCGCTATACTCTACAATAAGGGTGGAATTTTCTTTAAACTCTCTTCTTCTTGTGTCTCTTAAGTCTAGTCTATCACCAAATACCAATGAGTATTCTTTTACAATGTCTCCTTCTCCCTCATCCATTCATATGGTCATTACCCTCATCACACTTCATTTTTATCTTTCTTGAGATTTTAAGTAATCTCTACACCCAATGTGGGGCTCGAACTTACAACCCTGAGATCTAGAGTCACATGCTCTCCTGACTTAGCTAGACAGGCGCTGCACCCTACCACATTTTATAATGGATTCAGTCACTCAGTCAGCTTGTCTCCTCCCTTCTCCTCTCCTATGACATTGTTTTCATCCTCTGCTTATATGCTTCCCTATGATTAGGCTCTACATATACTATATTTATTCAAAAGATACTCTTTTAGGCTACCCATCAGTATCATAATATGATTTGATGAATTGATAAATTGTCTTGATGTTTCAATAATGCAGAGTTCAGTAACAGCAAATCTGTATTTTACTTGGTATAGGCCTGTACTTCTTGACCATCTCCGAGAAACTAGGGCTGACAAGAAGAGACTTCGGAAAGCCTTAAGAGAATTTGAAGAACAGTTTTTTAAACAAACGGGAAGGTAAGTGTGGGCAAAGTTTTTTTTTAAGCTAGTATTTTCTAGGGAACTATTGTTAAGAATGAGCTGCAGTTTTTGGCAGCAATGTGATTTTATAGAAGATATAAATAATTTCAATAGTGACTGAGACTCAGGATCTAATGCAACATTCTAATATTTGCCATTATTAGGTATGTTTTTTGGGAGGATGTATGACACCAGGCTTTAAAAAAATAAAAGATGAATTCTAAAAATCCTTAACTTTGCTTAACAAATTTCTTTATAATTATTGGATTTATCTAAAACTTTAAAAAATCTATTTGATTTTTTAACCCATATAATTTATTTGTTCTTGGTTAGTTTTACGAATTATTCCCTAGTTCATTAAACAATTCTTCCTTTGCTTTAAATATAACTTTTAAACTTCAGGATCTACCCTTAATTATTTATTTTCATGGTTTGGTCTAACATTCATAGCTCTTCTCTCTATTCTTTAAATAAATGCTTAGCCATATCCTCTATTTGTCTATTTTTGTCAACCCAAGTTTCATTATGCACTCCATTAGTTTCCTCTAAAAATTTTTTTAATGTTTTATTTATTTCTGAGAGAGAGAGAGAGAGACAGCATGAGCAGGGGAGAGTCAGAGAGACAGGGAGACACAGAATCCAAAAGAGGCTCCAGGCTCTGAGCTAGCTGTCAGCATAGAGCCTGATGCAGGCCATGAGATCATGACCTGAGCCAAAGTCGTACGCTTAACCATCTGAGCCACCCAGGCTCCCCTAGTTTCCTCTAAATTTGGGTGTATTGCCAATGTATATATAATTTTATAAGTACAATTTATATATGTATTTATATTTGTGTTATATATGTGTGCATGTATATATATATATATAATTATGAGATGAAGGATTATTTGTGTGTATGTGTCTGTATTTATGTATATCATGAGATTAAGGATTATTGATCTATGTAAGAGAAAGAAGAAAAATCATTTGGCTATCCTAAGCCAGCTTCCATGGTTGTAAGATGAAATGATTGGACTTCCTGGAATACTTTGGGAAGTTCTAGGTGTCATGTGGGATGTCAGTATTAAAAATAATAAGATGTAACTTTCTCAAAGTCACAAAGTTATTAAGGTGGCAGAGGTGGGAGTCAGTGATACACTGGCCCCTTGATATTCCTCTCCATCTACATATCTGCTTCTCCTGAATCCCTTCCATTTCAGCAGACTGAGGGTTGACCTGATTTCTAAAGCACCTGAAAACTTCATCTACTCATCTCTTAGCAGTTTCTCCATTTCAGTCCTCCAGAGTGGTACACTAGGACTTGACCTATTAAGCCAAACTTTTTTTACTCAGCAAATACAGATGTAACTCACTTTGTTTTCTACCTGGATTCCAACTGTACCTTTCTGCTGTTGTTAACTAATCTAGTGAAAAATGTTATGTGGCTGTTAAATTTAGATTATAAAACATAATTTTTCATTTTCTTTTCCTATTTCCATTTTTTTCCTTTACAGAATTTCCATAAAGCTTCTATATTTACAATTTTTTTTTTACCTATATGAACCTAGGAGTCTAAAACTTTGAGAATCCCCCTCACCCACCAGTGTGCTAGTAGTCCTGCCTAACGGAGGACTGCCACTAGAGAGTGGTATTTGGCATGCCTTTTCCTTTTGATGTACAGAGAAGTTAGTGATGTTCTATGTATAGTAATTTACTGTACCTTTGAGTCCTAACCCCACTTCAGATATGCCTATATTTGACTGAGGTTTTAGGCCCTCTTGTGATAATATATTTAAATTAAATGCCAAAGTGGTAGTAGATCACAACTAAAGTCAAAGGGTTGAATGGTTAAGGAAATATGAATCTTAATCTTTTTTCCTAAAACATTTTATTAGGAAAGCCTAATCCTATCCATAAGGTAAAATAACCATGCAAATAGAGTACTAAAAAGTTTAAGTTACTATAAATGTTCTTGGTAATATTTGCCAAGCAAGAGGACTAATCTTATAGATATGACATTAACAGTTATCAGCCAGGAACTGTATTAAGCACATTAACATGCTTTACATAACAGGAAAGTTGCTTCAGAAAATACTTAGCAAAAATTTTCATTATGGCCAATGCACTCTGCTTTATGAGCCAAAATGTAGTGTGCAGGACCAGGGAAAAGTTACATGATGGATTACTAGTATTTCTCTATAAATTAGACCGTTTCTTCACTTATATATGTTTATAGAAGTTAAGGTGGTATTAAATGCCCAGATAAAAGGTTGGGTAACATAAGCATAACACAGAACGGAGGCAAGCAATTGTTAAATAATTTAGGCAATGTTTAATAGAAACCTTGTCTATAGATTTGTGTACTCTTCTGAGTTCTGTACTAGAAATTCCAGGGTGTATCACAAGTAGATAACTACATTCTTAGGAAATCTTTATACATTCACTTTTTTTTTAATTTGTGAGAGGTATTTCTTTTATCAGTACTGGGAAAATAGAAGGGACTATAGGTAAAACATTAAATGCTTGCTATTTACCTAGATTCAGCCATACTAATATTAGTGTTTATTTTCAGTAGCAACAGTAGTACTTCATCTGTTTTCCACCCCATGAATTTCAAAGTCATGAGTGAAAATGTTCTAAAAGCAATTGGTCATCTTATCAACCAAGGAGACAAAGGCCTTCTAAGATCCTGAATCAATTACTACCCTTTATAAAACATATCCTGGCAACTTATTTTTATGGGTAGGACACAGTTTTAACTCCAGATGTTACCCAAACATTCTTCAAAGTAAATGGCAAGAATACACAGTAGTTAGAATGCATATGTATAAACTATGCTTGGTCAGATGTGTAGCTTAGAATTAGTGTGCAAGAGAACCCACTGCAATTCACACTCCCATAAATTCAATCCATGAACATCTCCTTGATTCTACTACACATTGGCAGAAATAGGTATTATAATTAAAAGAAAACTTGGAAATATTTCATGTTTACAAGATGGCCAATGAGCCTTTTTTCCCCTATCACAATAAATTTATAAATTCTATTAATTTCTGTAGCTTTTTTTGGTTGAATTTTGAACAATTCTCACTGTCAGAGATGGACACTCTGCACAGGTATGGGACTTTGGCATGAATAATGGTAGAATAACTAGATAAAGAATGTCTTGAGTTCTGGATTTTGTTTTATCCCTCAGACCTTTTTACTTGTTCCATTGTTATGTCTCAGCACTGGATTATATATTTGCAAAACACTTATGAGATTCAAGTTCTCAAAGGGTACTATTATATAAAAATCAAATAGCACATGAAAGAGGGAGGGTGTGAAGGTGGAAGGTGAGCTGAAAAACAAATGATGGAAAAACTAAGTGGAAATATCTACCCTGTACATTCTCATGTAAAAATTATAAAAGGATTTTTAATGACTGAATTTATTATGAGCTAATAGAGAGTCTTTCCTGTTTTGCAGAAGTCCACAAAAGGAAGATAGGATACCAATGGCAGATGAGTACTATGAATACAAGCACATAAAAGCCAAACTGAGACTATTAGAGGTCCTCATCAGCAAGCAAGATGTGGCCAAAACCATCTGAGTTTCAGGAAGTATTTCAACAAGGATAAGGCCAAGTTTCTTTACCACTGCCATTCTTGCTAAGTAGTTTTGACATTCTGAAAATTGAAGCACTTTAGTGGTAATATGAGCTATTTTTAAGAAGGGATGGCAAATGTAATTATAAATGAGGGTGGAGGATTTAAATGGGGGAAATATAATAAGTAACAGTATAATTGGAAAAAAAAATATTGTTCGCTCCATGCCAAGGAGAAAACACATGGTCAGTATAATTATTTCAAAAAATATCTTAATATTTTATCAAATCTAAATAATACTTGTTCAGTGGGCCACTTGTTAGGAAAAGTCTATTTTGTGTCCAAAAATTGCTTATGTTAATATATGAGAAAGAGCATGATTTTTAAAAAAATAATAAGAGGAGGAAAAGAAACTTTTCTTTTTATGTAGGCAGGAATATGGCTAGCAAGAATTTAATTTATTTAAAACTTCTAATAGATTTTTAAGTGATTAAAAAAATCTACCTTTTCCCTTAAGTCTGCTAGGCTATTCAGTAAAGCATACTAGAATGTGTCACTGCTAATTTTTTATTTCCATATAAAAATAGCACATTATTTTATCAGTTATTTGAGATTTTACATTTCTGGTTACCAAAGTTCATTCTGATAGCATGTACTTTCTGAATTAACTTTGTCTATAATGACAGATGTTTATATTAAAATAAAATATTGTATTAAAATTTGAAAGTAGGTATTTTGGGATAGATTCATGGTCTGCAGTATATAATCTAATGTGATCATAGTTATGATTGCTACCTTTTTTGTTTACTATAAGATTATATAACTATTTTTCCATTGGGAATATGCATTTTTCTTAAGGTTCCAAGGTCTATACTTTGTAAAGTCACAAAGCTTTCTCATGAGTTGTAGGTATTCTTCATCTTGCACAAAATTTGTATACTGTTAAGACACCTTGGAAAAGAAGCCTGTACATTTTGTTTGCTTCATCAACTTTAGTGCATATAGTTTTGTGTTATTTTGTATTAAAACACATTTATTATTTTTGCCTTTGTAAAAATAAGAGGTCAATGTTTTCTCTCTTGTAACAACCATGTTTGTATTTCTGTTTTCTGTAATGTTTAAGCAAGATGCTGAACAAATTCACATTTTCATATAGTTTGGTTGGGAAGAATATTGACTTTCAGAAGTAGAGTATTTCAGAGGCTTATTGTCTACTCTGTATTTACCTGGTATTTTATAACTTTTATGAACCAGAATGATGTCCTTCATAAAGTTGTTTAATTGAAGTCATCTACTTGTAACAGGACAGATACACAACTATTTGAAGTTTACAAACTACATCTTTGATAAGGGAAATGGTTTCATGACATGTATACAATTGCTATTAAAATGTAACTCTATATATTCTATATGATTGTAAATATTTTATACAACAATACAAATAAAATATTTTTCTATTATATTTATTATGTTGAAACACAATAGTTGTTTCCTGTTAGCTAATATAAATAACATAAATAACACTGTCAAACAACAAGTTGGAAGTGTTGACAATTCTAGGCTTCAAGATTTAACTCATGCTGCAATTACACCCTTTCATGCGGTTTGGAGTTATCCCAATATTCGTTCAGTAGATTAAAATGAATGCATATTTAAACACCATTTATAAGCTGTTATTTTGTGTTTTGCTAAAGCGTTTATATAATTGTCTTGTTATGTTTGGCATAAAGGAAAAATAAAAACATTGCAGCATCTAGGCAATAAAGTGTCAGAGGAGAACTTTCATCATTGAAAGTAATGGGAAGGGCAGGGAATAGGAAACACTAAAATGGCTCTGAATGGAATTTGAAAAATGGCAGTTTGCTTTTGGTGATAGCGGCATGTGCATGCTTCAGTGGAAAACATCTGGTGATGAAAATGGACAACAGAGGATCAATGCTCCTAAGGGAAGAAAAGGGACTGCGTAAGAAAAGTGGGCATTAACGTCCAACACTGATATTACAGGTTTTGCAGCTGGGATCTTTCTTTGCATTTGCAGTAGACAGACTCATGAGCTGATGACCAGTGATTTCTGCTACAGTGCCCAGAGAAAGATCCACAGGATCAGTGTAAATGACTTCTAAAATGACATCCTGGGCATGGTGGTAAACCAGCACCCCATCTTCTTCTGTGCAGGTCAAAAATTTATTATCCTTGGAATTTAGCTGAGGAAGGCGCTGCTTACAAAATTCATCTCCTGGTGATCCCACAGGGGCAATAACAAGAATCACATAATGATAAGCAGTGTACATACAGTAGAAGTCCCCAAAGTATAAGTTACTATTGGGGTTAAAAAGTTTTTCTGCTGCAATCTCAAACCTGTATCTTCCATAAGGGGAATCCTGGGGTGGCTTCCCAGTATTAAATTCAGTGCTGCAGCTGAAGAAAATGCCTTCTAATTTTCCACTGATAGGAGAGCCATGGCTACCACTGTTATCCTTGACAGATGGCTGCATAGCATTCCCATGATGTTCCCTGCAATAGAAAAGAAATGATCACTTCTTGATATAATAGTAGTAAAGCTATTGATTTATATGAAGATTTTAGTGGTGGACAGTCTAAAAGTCTGAATCATCCTACTATCAGATCAAGGAGAATCCATTTTTTGACCTACTTTACTTTTATGTGCTTTAATGCTAGAATGGTCTACAAACCTTGGAGGTCTTTATATAATAAATTCCCTGGCCAGAAAAACCAAACTGGAATTAGAAACCTTACAACTGAAATCACATCCATTATTATATGCCTACTGGATTTTTTTAAAACTTTTCTTTTTTAATGTTTTATTTATTTCTGAGAGAGAGAAGAATGAGAGAGAGAGCGTGAGCAGGGGACGGTCAGAGAGAGAGGGAGATACAGAATCTGAAGCAGGCTTCAGGCTCTGAGCTAGCTGTCAGCACAGAGCCCCATGCAGGGCTCGAACCCACAAACCATGAGATCATGACCTGAGCTGAAGTCGGATGCCCAATCGACTGAGCCACCCAGGCACCCCACCTATTGAGTTTTAGAAGTAGCTTTTTGAAGAGAAAACTGTACTAACGTTATTGGTTAGTTAAATATACTGGATGTTTCTTTAAAGTATGCCATAAATTTAGTCCTGAGTACTGTCCATGTATATTGGCACAAAAGTGTTTTGTGTTATTTTGTTTTTTAGGTTTTTTTCCCCCAGGGTACTGTTTGCTAATCAGGTCCTTTCTCTTGTGTTTTTCTTACAACAGAGCTGGTTATTCCTCCTTTACCATTCCCCCAGTTCTATTCTCCATCCTTCTTGCCTTCCACTGTGGGCTGGGACTCTATCATCCAGTTCATCCTCCCTTGGTCCCTTACATTTCAGTTCTGCCAGTGTGGGCACCAGCATATCTAGGAGAGGAGGGAATAAAGCCTTGAGTGTGTTGTCTTCTAATTCCTCCATGCTTCAGAACCTTGTGGTTCTTACGTAGGTGAATTCATCTGTACCACGTCTCTATTTCTCCTATCAGGTGTCCTCTGTCCCCCTTTTCAAGAATAGTAAAACTTTCCAACTCTTGATAGTTCTTGGTTGCTTTAGCATTCCTTATTAGTTGCCTTAACCCTACCTATAACTTTGAGAATGGTGCTTCTGTCAAATTTTCTCAAGAACTCCTACTAAATGCCCCTTCTCTTTCTTGTTGGGTCCTTGACCAGAAAGACTTGGGATGAAAAATACAACCTACTATGTAGGCATGAGAAAGTTCCCAGGCAACATGCTGCTGCTTCTCCTTCTTATTCTCTTCTCCTTCTTCTCATTCTATTCTTTTTTTAAAAATGTAATTTATTGTCAAGTTGGCTAACATACAGTGTATACAGTGTATCCCGTGATTCACTTACATACAACACCCAAGTGCTCATTCCGACAAGTGCCCTCGTCAATGCCCATCACCCATTTTCCCCTCTCCTCCACCTCCCTCCCCATGAATCTTCAGTTTGTTCTCTGTATTTAAGAGTCTCTTATGATTTGCCTTCCTCACTCTCTGTTTGTAACTATCTTTTCCCATTCCCTTTACCATGGTCTTCTGTTAAGTTGCTCAAGTTCTACATGCGAGTAAAAACATGATATTCTGTCTCTCTCGACTGACTTGTTTCACTTAGCATAATACTCTCCAATTCCATCCATGTTGCTGCAAATGGCAGGATTTCATTCTTTCTCATTGCCAAGTAGTATTCCATTATATATATAAACCACATCTTCTTTATCCATTCATCAGTTGATGGACATTTAGGCTCTTTTCATAATTTGGCTATTGTTGAAAGCGTGGCCATAAACATTGGGGTACATGTGCCCCTATGAAACAGCACTCCTGTATCCTCTAGACAAACTCCTAGTAGTGCTACTGCTACATAGGGTAGTTATATTTTTACTAAAAGAGACTTTGGATAAGTGAGGTGTGCCCAAGATCTCCCCTGACTTTAGAACAGCAATTAGCCTCAAATTCTACTACCAAGGAAGCTTATTTAAAAAATACAGATTCAAAGTGAGACCAAGAAACAGTCTGTCACATAGTAGAAGACACTTGAAAAATAAATGATGTATGACATTCCAATTGGACCCCACATTTTTATTCTTACTGTTCTTCTTTCCTCCTGATGTTCCAAAAATTTCTTCTATTATAATTCCCTTCGTTTTTCAAAAACTTTAAAAAAAACACAATGGTCCAAAATCTTTGGGGTGCAGCAAAACGTTCTAAGAGGGAGGTTTAGAGCAATACAGGCCTATCTCAAGAAGCAAGAAAAAAAAATCTCAAACAATCTTACTTAACCCCAAAAGGAGCTATAAAAAGAAGAAAAAACAAAACTCAAACCCAGCAAAGGAAGAAAATAATAAAGATTAGAGTAGAAATAAATGATATAGAAACTAAAAAAGCATAACAGAACATATCAATGAAACCAGGAGGTGGTTCTTCAAAAAGATTAACAAAGTTGATAAACCACTAGGAAGACTCATTGAAAAAAAGAGGACACAAATTCACAATACTAATGGAAGAGGATAAATAACAACCAACACCACAAAAATACACACAACTGTGAAAGATCTTATGTGCCAACAAACTGGACAACCTAAAAGAAATGGATAAATTCCTAGAAACATATAACCTATCAAAGCTAAAGCAAGAAGAAATAGAAAATTTGAACAGACCTATTACCATCAATGAAGTCAAAATGATAATCAAAAACCTTTCAAGAAAACAAAAGTCCAGGACTAGACAACTTCACAAACAAATTCTACAAAACGTTTAAAGAAGACTTAATACCCATTCTTCTCAAACTATTAAAAAGTATCCAAATTGGTAAGGAAGAAGTAAAACTCTCACTATATATACTATATATTACATATAAAAACCCTAAATGGAGCACCCGGGTGGCTCAGTTGGTTAAGTGTCCAACTCTTGGTTTCGGCTCAGGTCATGATCTCATGGTTCATGGGTTTGAGCCCCGCATCAGGCTCTTCACTGTCAGTGGACTGTCAGTGCAGAGCCTGCTTGGGATTTTCTCTCTCTCTCCCTCTCTCGCTGCTCTTCCTGCATTTTCTCTCCCTCTCTCTCTCTCAAAAACAAATAAACTTTAAAAAAACCTTAAAAACTCCACCGAAAACCTATTAGAAATGATTCATGAATTCAGTAAAGTCACAGGATACAAAATCAATGTACAGAAATCCACTGCATTTCTATGCACTAATAATGAAACAACAGAAAGAGAAATTAAGAAAACAATCTCATATACAATTTCACCAAAGGCAATAAAATATTAAACTTAGCCAAAAATCTGAAAGGCTGTACTTTAAAAACAATGAAGAAAAAATTCAAGATGACACAAAGAAATGGAAAGATATTCCATGCTTATGGGTTAGAGGAACAAATATTGTTAAAATGTTTTGCTACTCAAAGCAATCTATAAATTTAGTGTATTTTTCATAAAATTAGAACAATTCTAAAATTTGTATAGAACTACAAAAGACCTCAAATAGCCAAAGCAATCTTGAAAAAGAAAAACAAAGCTGGAGGTATCACAATTCCAGATTTCAAGTTATATTACAAAGTGGCAGTAATTAAAACATTATGGTACTAGAACAAAAATAGATGCATAGATCAATGGAACAGAATAGAAAACCCAGAAGTAAACCCACAATTATATGGGTTAATCTTCTCTTTGACAAAGGAGGGAACAATATCTAATGGGAAAAAGACAGTGTCTTCAACAAATGGTGCTGGGAAACTAAATGCAAAAGAATGAAACTGGACCACTTTCTTACACCATACACATAAGTAAACTCAGATTAAAGACCTAAATGTGAGACCAGAAACCATGAAAACCTAAAAGAGAGCACAGGCAATAATTTCTCTGACACTGGCCATAGAAACATTTTTCTAGATATGTCTCCCGAGGCAGGGGAAGTAAGAGCAAAAATAAGCTACTGGGACTACATAAAAATAAAAATAAAAAGCTTCTGTACAGTAAAAGAAACAGTCAACAAAATGAAAAGGAAACCAATGAAATGGGAAAAGATACTTGCAAGTGACATATCCAATAAAGAGTTAGTATCCAAATATATAAAGAACTTATACAACTCAACAAAAATGGGCAAAAGAAATGAACAGAGATTTCTTCAAAGAAGGCATCCAGTTGGCCAACAGACACATGAAAACGTGTTCAACATCACTCATCATCAGGAAAATGCAAATCAAAACTACAATAAGATATTACCTCATACCTGTCAGAATGGCTAAAATCAACATAAACAAATGTCGGTGAGGATATGGAGAAAAAGGAGCCCTCTTACACTATTGGTGGGAATGCAAATTAGTATAGCCACTGTGGAAAACAGTATGGAGATGCCTCAAAAAGTTAAACATAGAAATACCCTATGATCCCAGAATTTCACTACTGGGGTATTTACCCAAATACAAAAATCCTAATTCAAAGGGATACAAGCACCCTGTGTTTACTGCAGCAATATATATCATAGCCAAGTATGGAAGCTGCTCACATGTCCACCGACAGATGAATGGATAAAAAAGATATGGTGTATATGGTGTATGCAATGGAATATTACTTAGCTAAAAAGAGGATGAAATCTTGCTATTTGCAACAAAATGGATAAAACTAGAAAATATAAAGCTAAATGAAGTCCATCAGAGAAAGACAAATACTACATGATTTCACACATGTGAAAGTTAAGAATCAAAACAAATGAGCAAAATAAAAAAGAGACACAAACCAAGAAACCGACTCTTAACTATAGAGAACAACTAACTGATGGTTATTGAAGGGATGGTCATGGGAGGATGGAGACATAGGGGATGGGATTAAAGAGTACACTTATGATGAATAAAATAAAAAATAAAATAAAATAAAAAATATAAAATAATAAAGCAAAATAAAATACTAAAACTTCTTTTAGTCATTCTTTTAAGGGTAGATATGCTGGTGACAAATTCCCCTTAATTTTCCTTCATCTGAGAATGTCTTGATGCCCCTTTATTCTTTAAGGATATTTTCACTAAATATAGGGTCCTGGGGTTGACAGTTCTCTTTCAGAACTTAGAAATACTATGTCACTTCTTTCTGGTCTACATGGTTTCCAATGACAATGTTATTCAAATTGCTTACCCCCTATAGATGAGTTATCTGTTTTGTCTCTGATTACTTAGAAAATTTGTTTTGTCTTCAATTTTCGAAAATTTATAAAGTGTCTTTGAACGGATTTTATTTGGGTTTATCCTATTTGAAATTTACTTACCTTTTTTAATCTTTAGGTTTCTGTCCTTTGCTCAATTTGGGAACATATCAGCTATTTTTTCTCTGAATACTTTCTTAGCTCCACCCTCTTTCTCCTTTCCTTTTGACTCTAATGATATCAGTATTAGATTTTAGATCTACTAATATCGATATTTGTCCTACATGTCTGTGAAGCTGTGCTCTTTTTTTTTTTTTTTTCCAATTAATTTTCTCTTATTCAGTTTGGGTAATTTCTATTGTTCTATCTTCAAGTTTATGGATTCTTTCCTTTGTGCCCTTCATTTTGTTATTTAGTTTATCCACCAAGATTTTTACTTACAGTTTTTTTTTCAGTTCTACAATATCCATTTAGTTCTTTATATCTTCTAGATCTTTGCTGTTTCTATTTTTATTTGTTTCAAGTATATTTGTCATTGCTTATTGAAAAACTTTTATGGTGGTTGTTTGAAAATTCTTGTCAGATAATGCTAAGATATGGGATTGATATCTGTTGATCAGCTTTTCTCATTCAAGTTAAGATTTTCCTGATTCTTGGTGTCATGAGTGTATTTCAATTTTATCTTGGATTTTTGGGGTATTAGGTCTTATTATAACACTAGGTCTTATTTAAATCTAGGTATCTGAGCAGGCCTCTTTTGACTATGTATCAGCATGAGAAATGGATGAGTGTCATTTCATTGCTGTTAGGGAAGAAAAGTCTACGATTACCAGTCAGCCTCAACGACTGGGCAGACCAAGAGTATAGGCTTTCACTAGGCTTCTGCTAATACAATCTACCTGGAAGAGGGAGAAGATTTCTCAGTACTGCTCCCTACATGGACTTCACTGATATGCAGAGGCAAACCTTATTCCTGGGCTGCAGTGAAAAGTCCTGGTTTCTGGTAGCCTTCTGTGACACCACCCTTGGGAGGACAGTGATAGGTACAACATTGCCACTTGTGGGGAGTATAAGTCCCAGTTTCTGATTCAACTTTCTCTGACACCACTCCAGCAGGAGGTGGAAGAGGGGAGAGCTTCCTTACAGGTGGGAGAAGGTAGAAGTATCCCTACTTGACCTTGGCTGGTGAGGATGGAAAAACAGTTTTCCCCCACGGTGTTTAACTGAAGTAGGGCAATTAATGTCTAAAAGCTTTCTGTATTCAAGGCTATTCCTTTCCTGGTCATTTGGGTGAATAAAGCAGACTTTCTGAGTTTGTTTGTTTCTGTTTCTGTTTTGTTTTTTTGTTTTGTATCCATCAGCATTTTTGGGTTTCTGGTTTCTTTAGCACTCAGTCCAGAATGTAAGAGCTAAAAAAAAAAACCTAGGGAACTCATCACTGTGTTGTCCACTGAGTCCCATCGTCTCTAAGTGGTTTATCTTCTCTCCACTTTTCAGTCTTCTTCCACCTTTCAGATTTTTATGTTTCTTTTATATATAAAGTCCAGAGCTTTTAGTCATACTTAGCATCTGGTCCTGGCTCAAAATTCTTACCCTTGTTACAGTTACATTCTCATTAACAAAAAGTAAATATCAATATTATATGTGTCCACCATGAATCTATAAATTCAACTGATGAAAAAATAACAACAGAAAATATATAGACAAGAATTTGGACTAGGAAATTATGTATTAGTGACAGACGTCAACTATGAGATGTACAATCTAGCACCTAAAAGCACCAGGAATCCCAACATCTGTCTAGAAATGACGCTACCTCGTGAACCTGAAGGAGTAAGAGAGAAAGTGGTATTTTGACCTGGGGTAAAGGAAAACAGGATTTGCTTAGAAATTTATTTCTAGAGAGGTCAAAATGAGCTCAATTTATATGGATTGAGTCAGAATTTACCTAATGCTTTTTCATAATTTATAATGACTTGGAAAGTATTTCATCAGGTAAGTAAATTCAAGCACTGTGACTAACAAGATGATTATTTTAAATGGGCTTGTGATAAAGGAAGTGGGTCCTGATTAGAATTCATTACCTAAAAAGAAAATCAAGGTCCACTGAAGCTAATATCTACTATTTTTTAATAAAGCGTTTTAATAAAGCAATATTGAAGAACTGTACCCAATGTATTGAGAAATATATTTATTTATATATACTGCATCAGGATATATAATTTACATGGATTTTACAACTGTCATGGAAACTCCAACAAATGTAAAATTCCCTGTAAGTAAATAAGTCTTTTGTACGAGTAGACTGGAATCAATTACACAACATATACAATGACTTTTTCCAAGTTGTCTTTATCGTTTGTTTTCAGTCTTGGAAGAATTTTTGCCAACAGGTGATGCAAATTTTAGAATCTAAGGACATGAAAACAGGCTACTTTCCACCCAAAGGGCAGAGAAAATCAAGGAAATACTGACCTCCAGTGGCCACCTACAATACACAGTGGCAATATTCTAAGAATTTAAACTGTACCAAAGATGTATTTATTATATTCATGTATTTCTTATTAGAGAAAATAACAATAGTAGATCATTTTTGTTTTCAGTTTTTATGCCTAAAGAAAATATATATTCTTGTTCAATATATATGGTCATTCCTATTCACAACTGACAGAAACAATAATTTGTGTTATATCTGTACTCTCTAAATTAGGTGAATGGCATCCACCATGAATTACAGAGACTCAGGGTAAATAATTTACTAGCTAAAAGAATTAAGAACTAAACTCTGTGTTTATAAGATATTCAAGTATTAGGCAGGAATGTTTTTCAGCATCAAAATGTATTAAAACAACATGATATTGCAAAGTATTTCATTTGATGAAATCTGATGCCTAAATTCACTTCTCTCTGATTCCCTTTGCATTTTTCCACAGCTTGGAGCATATTTAAATCTAAAACCATGATTCTGATTTAAGAAAACTAGAGATGTATGAAACAAATAAATAACAACAAAACTTCCTAAATTTTTTCATATATAATCCCTTACAAAATTTAAAGTGAGACCAATGCTTTTAAAAAATGACACATTATAGAGACTACTATGTAAAAGTTTTAGAACCTATATAGCATTTATCATTTTAAAATTCTTAGTCTTATTTTAAAACATACATCTATTTAGTGTCCTGAAATGTTCTTCTACAAATACAAAAGTATTAAAATTCCCTGTAGCATAGATTTCTTTTGAATTCCCAGAAACTGCTTTCTGGGGTAAATATAGGCTACCTTAGAAATACTCGTTGAACACCAGAATTCAAAAGTAAACAAAGCAGACTGTTTTCATGAATAATTAATTCATGATCATGGCTGAGAGATCTCTACTTAGAAGCCTGAAAATCCCACCAGATTAACCATATTTCACGAATGTTACCTTTCACCCTTCATTTCCAATATCTTAAAGCGATTTATAAGAAGAGAATATTTAGGTCACTTTATATATTTTATATTTAGAGGGGTTTGTACATGAATGGTCAACAGTCTAAGCCCTTGAGCTTAAAGATCTTCCACTTAAATTGACAAGAATTGGTATTACGAATGATTGCAGAAATGAATGTAAGTACTGTGGGGAAAAAAATCCCACAATCTGAATTTTTCTACTCAGTTATTCTGGGAAGTAAAAGAGTATAAGTAACCATTTTGAAAGGAAACTAAAATTAGTATTTCACAGAACTAGACTCAAGGGAAACCTGAGCCTAGAATTAGAATGGCATTTAGTCAAGCAAATCACTGTATTTTTTTATTCTTACCGAATATAGTCAAAATATTCTTTGTGTTGGTTACGATAAAAAACAGAAAATTTAAGCATCCGTCCTGCAATCACTTCAGCCTTCTCCAACAGCTGTGTTAGATGAACTTTTGAATAGTCTGAAAATAACAACAAAAAATTCTCTTACTAAAAATATATTACCAAAGGTGTCAACTACATGTTTAATAATTGGAGATTATTAAAAATCACCTTTAGGACATTTATCTTAGTTAATAGGAAATTGCACTGAAAAAAATTCATTATATTTCTGTGGGACATTTTTCTTTCTATAAAAATGTGTTTTGTTTTATTTTCAAGATACTCATGCATTTGTTTTACTCTTTGAAATTAAAAATCCTGAAACAAACATTAAGTAAGGAATGCAGACTATGCATAACCCAAGTGATGTCAATTGGCACCATACTAGATACTAGCTTCTCTTGATCAACTGAAAAGTCAAATATAAGAACTTTCTAGCCGGCAATCTGTAGCAAATAGAATTTAAAAGAGTAGCAATAATGATGTTCATTTAATTTACTCTAAATCCATCAGGTTAGCAAGGTAGATTAAATATGACCATTTTATTAATTGCAGAAATTGAGGCTTATCACAGTTTGAACCGCTAAATGTTCATATATCTAGTAATTTAGACCAGGTCTCTGGCTTTTAGTTGGTGGTTTTCAGATACACATGACTCTTGAAAATCTAAAGTTTCTCTCCAATTAATTTGATCTTTTCACCAACTTTTTGTTTTGAAAATTGGGAACTGTTATCAAACTCCTCTACTAAAATCTAAGCAAAAATTTTTGTCTATAAAAATTACAAGACTTTCCAAATAAAATCAACCTAGTTGACTGCTCCTGGCAGCAGTTTGTTTCCTGACTGCTTTACTGGCTCACAAACATTTATTTAGATTAGAACATATGATGTAGAAGGCACCATACAAAATTAAATAATCAGGTTACAAGATCAAAAGGAATATTCTTCCTCTCAAAGAACTCAGTCTAAACTTACATATAAATATATAGATAACTGTGACTTATGGGTAAGCACAAGGTCTTATCTCTGACATAGACTACATTAGAAATAGATTAGCTGGTGGCATCTATTTTATTTTACTTCAGTATTTTGCACTGCACATAGCACACAGTATATGTTCAATAAATGCTGAGTGGATTAGCTATCCAGATTAGAAGACAATTTATATAAAAAACTTTCTCAAAATTTAATAGTCAGGGTTATTGATAAAGCTTAGGTAAAAGTCTCTGAATTATTTTGATAAAACTGAAACAATAAACTTTAAACAGCTTAAGTTCCCTTTAGATTTTACTCAAAAAAAAAAATAAAAATGCAAAACAACTTGTAGAAAACTACTGTAGCACATTTAAAAGCTGGCATTTTATTATTCACCCATAACCTCCTTGGAAGACTTAAGAGATGTAGTTAAGTGAAAAAGCCAACAGGGAGACCCTCTAAATGAAAATACGAAGACAAAAGGTTTTCCTTCATATACATAGAAATAAAACATGTACTCAAAATGTTAAGTAGATTATAAAAGAGTGGATTATGATAGAGTCAATGTGTGTATGCATCTATGGACAGATAGGTATTTCTGAACTGGAAATGCCAAAGGTCTTCCTTAAGCTAAAGAGGAAATATTTTACACCTTTCCCTAATGTCAAATGCAGATTTTAGCAGGTAAATTATAGCTCTTTTTATTGGACAAATACTATAATTTTGCTTAATGCCGCCTAATGGAAAATAACAAGTATTAAAACAATGTCATAAAAGACTATGTCTTCTTACAGGTCTTGCTTAGATTAAACCTCACTAGTAAGAGACAATGAAAGTAAGTGGAAAGAAATGCAGCAAAAACAGTAAACATGAGGTAGACTCCAAAGAGAAATTTTAATTCAGGAACAAAACTGAGGGGATATATTAATTCTAATATAACACATTAAATATATATAAAAGTTATGTCAATGAGAATTCTTTACTATTAATGTTACTCACTATTAATACAATATAAAAATCAACTGTTTCATCACTGATAACTTAACTATGATTAATACCATATTTAATCTATTCCAAAATGTATTTTTTTAAGTTCTGAAGAGCCATTTTTATTAAGTTTTTTTTTTAATTTTTATTTTGAGAGATAGTGCACATGCATGCATGCAAGCAAGGGAAGGGCAGTGGGAGACAGAGGGAGAGAATCTTAAGCAGACTCAATTTCATGGCTATAAGATCATGACCTGAGCTGAAATCAAGAGTTGGATGCTTAACCAACTGAACCAGCCAGGTGCCTATGAAAATGTATTTTCTTCACATTTAGCTTCTCTGACATGAGTCCTACAATAGCTATGATATGAAAACACTGTTTCATAGTTTAAATGATAGTATTTTTCCTTAGTGATATATAAAACGGTGGATCTTATAATCAGTATCTTAGATAAGAAGAAATATGGTACCAGAAAGATACTATTTTCCTTGCTCTTAAAGACTGAAATCCTTAGCAATTAAGGATGTTATAATCCTTAGTAACTTCCTAATAAAAAAAACTGAAGATAAAATCAAAATAACAGAATTAAAACTCTATTCATTTAACATATCCATAGGAAACGTTTTACACTGAGTGTGAGATTAGGAAATAACACAAGATAGAGAGAATACGTACTGAGTATATATGTATGTACTGTAGCTAAGTATGTACTGAGTAAGGCTACAGGGGGAAGATAATGGATGTGTGAGGCTACGAAGAGGAAAAATGGATGATTTATCTGTAGGTTGCCTCAGTTGTGGAAAATTTCTGACCAACCTACAATAGTTGAGGTAAATTTTTAAGATTTTTTCTTCAAGCTCCTTTATGCTGAAAAAACATTTAGCCTCTCTCTATAATTTTTCAGAGGAAACAATCACATGTACAAAGGGGAAACAAAGCCCCATTCTAAGAAACAAGGAGAGAATGACAGATGTATTCAGGTAGAGATGTCTTTATATCACTTCAGCACCTATTTAAGTGTGCACTAAATATTTGTTTCTTAAAGAATGAATTAACAGGTAAATGAATGTGATAAATGGTAACATTTCCATCTAATGAAATATTAAAGTATAGTTCAAGATCAAAGGGGATGGGCTCTCCACATCAGATATCTAAAGGCCAAATGGGTACAAGGTACTTTCTAATGAAGCAAACACACACACACACACACACACACACACACACACGGGACACTAGTTTAGATACAGATTTTCAGCATTCAAGTGAAAAATCGAATAACACTTCTGCTAGGTACAGTCATTAAGATCTGTAATTCCCCTAAGATCATCCATTCCCCTAAGTTGGAGAAAGATGTTCCTGGCTTCTTTGTTTCAATATCGGTGAAAATTAAAAAAAAACCAACCAAACAAAAAACCTCTCTCTCCTTCTCAAAATGAAGCTTAAAATGTGCTGAGTATATTTTCAAACTATACCAATTTTATTTGCAAAGCTCTTATTTTGAAAACTCAAACTATGCATCAAAGAATTGTTTTAATGCCATCTGAGCTCACTTCAACCAATACATTATAGTTTGTTCTGTTACACAGTGCTATTGGCAATGCAAAAATAATCAATGCAATTTATATCACCTTATAATGAAAAATATTTTAATATGTAATTAGCTTTTTAGGAACTACTAAATATTTTTCTGTATATTTATTAAATATTAAATATTTTTCTGTATTTTTCTGTTCTTACCTGCTGTGCAGAATTCTATAATTTCACTCCATTCAGACACAACATAATCACCATCAACTTGTTTTGAGGCAGTCTGTACTGCTACTGTATACTCAGTTCTTGGGCTCAAAAACCAGTGTCCACGGACAGTCATTGGCAAAGGAACAGCTTTTGCCACCAATTTTGTTGGAACATCCTAAGACAAAAAGACAGAAAAACAGGAAAGGGGAATGAAGGCAGGTAGGAAAGAAGGGAAGGAGGGAGGAAGGAGGGAGGAAGGAATGGAGGAAAGCAGGAATGGAAGAAATAAGTTAATTTAGCAGTATAACTTGAATCAACTATAAACAGTTTGGAGGAACTTTTTCAGTTCCTGGCTAATGAAAGAATTTTAATTTTTAAAGATATTTAATAATTATTATATTCAAATATCATATTCTCCAGATGTAAAAAATAAGGCCAACTTGATCAAGAGACATGCCCAAGGTCATACCGCTAGTTAATGACATAAATGTACTTAGGTTCCTGTTTTCTCGAGTCTTGTTCTTCTCTGTATGCTCCTTATATCTGCACCTTAAAATGAAATACTCCAATACTAAATGATAAAACAAAACTTCTAAAACCTCAAACATGACAAATACAATTCAATGGTTTTTGTATTTTGAAATATATTTGTTTAATTTATACTACCAGTCAATTTTACCAGAGTAGCCTAGCCCATATAAATAAAAATAAAATACTAAATATTTTATTTGTGAACGGAGAGCACATTTTAAAAACAACTATTTTAAGACAAATGAATCGGTTTTATACACAAAAGAGGTAATATCTGCCTCAGTTGTATTGGAGTTGTATTCAGCATGGAGCTTATGTGTCACAGAAGTGTTTAGGTATTTCCAAACAGCGATTAATAAGGTAATTAAACTTGCTAGTTGAATATTCATTAAATTTCCAAATATATGGTTTTCTAAGTGTGGAATAAAGAAAAGCGGGTCAAATCTTGACCTAATCGTCATTTAACATTAAATATTTCAGCTACTTCAAGGAAATATTTCAAAAGTACTTCAAGAAGGGAAATGTTAGCAAAGAGGATATCTGTAACTGGAAAGCATAATCAAAATTGGAACATGTTTAGAATAATGACTTATCAATCTTGTTCTCTCACACTTATCTGTACATAGAATTCTCATCTATCATCAATGTATATAACTGTGCATTTGGTAAAAGGCATAATTTCCAGGCTAGATAAGACAGCTCTTTCAAAACATTTGTGAAGTGAAAATTTAGTATCAATATAAAAATTTAGTATCAATTTTATCAGTGAAAATACTGAAACATAAGGAAGAATACTTAAACCAGATATTTTTCTCTAATATATTATCTCTGATGTATATGTAGAGAGACATGTATCAGAAAAGATATGTGATAAGTAGACTACTATAAGAATAAATACCAGAAAAGTGTTACATGTCTAAGACATTTAATGGTTAATTTTCATTTTCAAACCATAAAATAGACTAACTAAATCAATTTTCAGTCCTAATATATTTTACAAATACCTGAAGTTTATAAGCTACGTTACATTCCTCTTTTGAAAGTTATTATAGGGATCAAGAAGATGTAGTTTATCTATACAATGGAATACTACATGGCAATGAGAAAGAATGAAATCTGGTCATGTGTAGCAACATGGATGGAACTTGAGGGTGTTATGCTGAGCGAAATAAATCAGGCAGAGAAGGATAGATACCATATGTTTGCACGTATAGGAGGATTAGGAGAAACTTAATGGAGGGCCATGGGGGAGAAGAAGGGGAAAAATAGTTGGGGAGAGGGAGGGAGGCAAACTATGAGAAACTCGAATTCTGAGAACAAACTGAGGGCTGATGGGGGTGAGGGAGAGGGGAAGGGGGGTGATGGGCATGGAGGAGGGCACTTGTGGGGATGAGTACTGGGTGTTATATGGAAACCAACTTGACAATAAACTATTAAAAATTTTTTTAAAAAGTTATTATAGGGAAAAATGTGTGCTTTGATGAAAACTATGCATTGCTTATAGCACACTCTTCTGGCTACCTTCTTCTGATTCTGTGGAAGCTATTTTATAACAACGTAATTTGTAGATAATCTTGTCTAAATACATGCAAATTGATTCTGTCCAACCCTCTTTTCTGGCTCTTGCTCCTTCCTGACCCCAAACCAGTTTTGCCTCTACTTATACATTTATTTCAATATCCTGATCTACAACTGTGCATATTCTTTGGGTTATCCTTTGAAACACCCTATCAGTTACTTCATTAATATGTTAGATCTTTAACATATGTTCATTTTTATGTCTATATGAGAGTCATGATTTTACCTTTTCTGGGAAAAACTATATTTAAAAAGTATACTTGACATTTCATTTTCCTAAAAAAATCACTTAGAAGGACCGGGTTGGTTTTTTAAATTTTTTTTATGTTTATTTATTTTGGATGGAGAGACAGAGAGAGAGAGAGAGACAGCATGAGCTGGGGAGGGGCAGAGAGAGGGAGATACAGAATCTGAAGCAGGCTCAGGCTGATAGCTCAGAAGCCTGATGTGGGGCTCGAACTTAACGAACATGAGATCATGACCTGAGCCAAAGTCAGATGCTTAACCTACTAAGCCACCCAGGCGCCCAAAGGACAGGGTTTTAAAATGACATGTAATTTTTATTATTCCAATGTCAAACATGTCATATAATTAATAGAACATTATTCCTTTTAAAATATCCTCATACTTCTAAAGTTTTTAAGATACAAATGAATATGTATGTATTAATATTTTACCTTGTGTTTAAATTTATTGGAGTTCTTGTTCTCTTTCTTATTGAGGTCAATGAAATAGTGTGTAATACGGTCCTTTGACTTTGAATCCATTTCCCATGAAATCTTGAATGAATCACAGGTAATGTTGCTTATTTTGATGTTATGTGGTACAGGAAGTTCTTCCATTTCTGCTATGCCACTGTCTTGTGATTTGTTCCCTGCAAGAAAACAAGACACAGGTAGTTTCCAACTAATGTATTTTTCCAGACAAGGCCATCAGTTGTATATATAGTTCTGAATTCAAGATATCTAATTTACTAAATATGAGATTTCCTTTTTTTCATGAAATAATTTATAGTTCTGAATTCAAGATATCTAATTTACTAAATATGAGATTTCCTTTTTTTCATGAAATAATTTAAGTGCTAATGATAGCTGATGCCATTTACAAAGTCATTTTACCAATGAAAAAAGCAGAACTCAATTAGCAGAACTGAATGTAAAACCTCTACATTTTCAATTTACTTTTCCAATTTCTGTTTTCACAGAATGCAAACAAAAACACTGATAATCCATCTGTCTAATCTATGAAATATTAGGCTTACACTGTAGGTTCCGTTTGAAAAGCCCTGAGAGATCACTTTACCTACATGACCAATTAATTCTGCTCTAAAGTAATGTCAGGTATTTTAAACTAGATGATGCCAAAAATTTTGCAAAGAACCCAGTCAAATAAAAAAAAAACATTCTTTAAAACAAAATATGAGGTATCAGTGATAGCCTATAAAAATTGCTCTTCCTTTTTCCTTTTGTTTTGGACATTTATGTATAGAAACAGGATGTGATGTGATGGTTATACTACATATACAGATAATATTGAAGACCATTCTCTTATAAGTTATTATGTCAAAGATATTCTAGGAATCATTTTACCAGTTATGTCTTAATAAATTTAATTTTGAGTATTAGTAAATAAGGCTAAAAGAGAAAAAACAACTGCCATGTTGATTGATATCATTAAAATTTTAGAGAACTTGATCTGACATCTACTTACTTTAAAGACTATTTCCTGCATTTCCAGTAAGAGAAAATGACAAAGTAAAAGAAAACCTTTGGCTAACAGTATAGAGTAGAATATGATGGACTATAGGTCAAAAAGAGAAAAATTATGGATTTGCCAAGTTTGTTTCATATTGAAAAACATACTGGATCAATTTTTACTTCACTTCTCCTTCCTATGTTCCCATCCCCCTAGCCAACATAAAATTCAATGCTCCAGAGGAGAAAAGATAAATATACCTGTTGTTCATATGATAAAAGGTGGTAAATCATAAATCATCTACGCAACTTGTTCTTTAACAAAAAGTGTATCTTGATCAACAAAAATTAAAAACAACAAAAATGAATGTGGAAAAAAATGAATGTGGAAGGCAATACCTTCCTCTTGCAGATTAGATTATATTCTCCTGCCCTTCATATCCCCATCTCAATTGTGTGTGGATATACAACTGTTGACACTTCCAAGTTTTATTAAATCTTTAACTCATGTTGTCTCAGCAAGCTGTGTTGTGATCAGAACCTGATGGCAACTGAAAACTAATGTCAAAATAACTTAAGTTCTTGGGGCACGTGAGTGACTCAGCTGGTTGAGCATCCAAGTCTTGATTTCAATTTAGGTCATGATCCCAGGATTGTGGGATTAAGCCTTATGATGGGCTCCATACTGAGCATGGAGTCAGCTTAAGATTCTCTCTTTTCTTCTCTCTGTCCCTCTCCCCTGCTTGCATGTTCTCTCTCTTATAAAAAAGATAATAATAACTTAAGTTCCTTATTGTCATTTCTTGAACAATACTTTTTAAAATCCTTCTTTCTGGGGAGCCTGACTGGCTCATTTTGTTAAGCATCCAACTCTCGAGTTTGGCTCAGAATATGATCTTACAGATATAAAGAAACCCTTCTTTCCTCTATGTACCTTCCCCTCACATCCCAGTTTTCCCAGATACCCTCTCTATAAAAGTCCCACAGAAATTACTTTCTCACCCTTTTCTTTCCTTCTTATCTGGCTTAACAGAATCCCCAAATTGCTTGGGACTTAAATGAAGCCTTTTAGAAGTGAAGGGAAAGAAAGAATCCTTTAACAGACTTGGGAAAAGGAAGGCAAATAAATACTCAAACAGTAAATTTCACTCTATTTAGAAAAGCTCAAAGTTTTTACCTATTTTTCTGACTGCAAGTTATCTTATATCTACTTCAATCTATGAATATAAAAACCAGTCTATGAATATAAAAAACAGCATTATGAATTTCTATGTATCAGTAAAATACTATCAATATATTCTATATATTATCCAATCTATAAAAAATGGAGATCCTTTTAATTTCCTATTTTCCCCCTTTTTCTTATCAAGAGTTAAAAAAGCTGTTCTAAACAAACATTACTCATTACAATTCTTATTCCTTAATTTTACGGCCATATTCCAAAACAGAAATCATGAAACATAATCTATTTATCTCATTTTATAACATTATGTATATGCATTCATCTGTGTGAATATACAATACACACACACAATGATATGGTATTTTTTCTTTTAATAGCCTTATGCAGAGATTTAAATTACTTAGCTACCAAAGTCCTTAGCTAAACACTTTAGAACCTGAGATGTTTTCTTTGTATTTATCTTTTTGAAAGATGTAGCAGAGAAAAAACTTACTTAGTAATCAAGATTACCTTATGAAGTGTATGACCCAATTTGATTAATCCAAAAAAGTAGCTTTATCTTGAATAAAGTTTAAAAGTATACCTGGCTTAACCTAGATGTAATCTTGCAACAGTTGCAATAGAGCATCTTTCTCTGTATTGAGCACCTCTATATTTCTAGCATATTTGTTGTATCATTGCCTCTTTACCCCACAAGTAAATGACTCAGTTTGAATAAAGTAAGAAATACATTTTTTTAAAGTAATAAAGTAGTAGGGAGCCTGGGTGGCTCAGTCTGTTCAGCATCCAACTTCAGCTCAAGTCATGATCTTATGGTGCATGAGTTTGAGTTCCATGTCAGGCTCTGTGCTGACAGCTCCAAGCCTGGAGCCTGTTTCAGATTCTGTGTCTCTCTCTCTGCCCCTCCCCCACTTGTGCTTTGTCTCCAACTCAAAAATAAATAAACATTAAAAAACTTTTTTAAAAAAGTAATAAAGTAGTTATAATAATAAGCCCTGAGCTATCCCTTAAAAATAGCAACCATGAGACAATTTTCTCATATCTTTCTTCTTTCCTAAAATTTAGTGAATAAAAAAATCTTTTGTCTTAGTACATATAGGTGGATTTATTTTATAATTAAAATTATATGTGTAATATTTAAATTAATATGTTTTTATAACTTTCATTAGTCAGAGATATAGTCTGCTACATACTTTTCCACTTCATAAGAACAACTTTAAAATGCTGCAATACTTTTAAAGTCATGAAAGAAAAACTAAGACAGTAATAAATAGTAACCACAACAAAACATGAAACTGTTCTATGCTTTACTCAATATAGGAATATAGGAAAAAACACAAAGGAGAAAATAAAAATCACTTGTAATCTCTATACTATTAACATATTGTGCTTAATGTTTTGAAGCCTGTTTTTCATTTAATAGATAGTCACATTTTCACATGACTACACATAATTCTAAACGTGAAGTATTTTATTCTACTAGTCAGTCATCTTGATACTAGACATGTAGATTGTTTCCAGCATTTTCCTGTAATAACACTTCAGTCAACTCTATTCTATGTATGTTTTTTATGTCTATGGATTAATTATCTTTGGACAAATCCAAAAAATGCAAATATTGAATCACACTTGTTTTCATCAATGTGTATTTGCAACTACTCTATGTGCCTTTTATTTTACACCCTTATCAATTCCATTTATTGCTATTTAAAATATCCATGTGTTTCAATGGGCAAAAGTTAAAACTTTATCTTAAAAAAAAAGGCCTTGACCTAAATCTCACACCACACACAAAAATTATATCAAAACTGATTTTAAAAAATAGTATAAAACATAAAAACCATAAAACTTTTAAGGGTAAAAAAACACAAGAAAGTCTTTGGGATCTAGCCTAGGTGAAGAGTTCTTGGACTTCAACCAAAAGCACAATCCATAAAAGGAAAAATATTCAGATCATCCCATCCTTATTTTTTGGCCTACTTGAAGTGTCTTTCTACCATTGTGTTTCAGCTAATTTCTCTTTCAGTGTCTAAAACATTTTGCCTTCTATATCTTGATGCCAATGTGTGTGTGTATATTTACATTGTATAAAAATATAAATGTACTTATTTTAAATATCAAAACTTACACATACACTTACAGACTGTATATGGCACCATTTGAGTCAAGAGAAGTATAAACAAACATAAAGATGCAGTATTAAATCATAACTCCATAAAATTAACTGTAGACCTACTGTAGTACTTACTGTAGTACCTACTGAACTACTGTAATTTCATAGCCACCTCCTATAGCTATTGTGATGAGCTCAAGTGTTGCAAATATATGCTTAAAACAGTATGATGCTAATCATCTCCACATGAGATGAGCAGTTTGTCTCTTCACTCACATATTACAATAAAAAGTGATCTCTTGCAGTTCTCATGTACTTTTTGTGTTTACTGTAATACTGTAAACCTTGAAAAACACTATGAAGTGCCATTAGTGATGTTGGAAGTACTCCCAAGAAGCAGACAAATGTTATGACATTATAAGAAAAAGTTGAATTGCTTTATATGTATGATTGTGATCTGCAGCTGTGGTTGCCCACCATTTTAAGATGAATCCTGTGTAAGAACCGTTGTACAAAAAAAAAAAAAAATAAGTAACAAACAAAATGAAATTCATGCACTTTTCACTTCAGCTATACTAGTAGGCATGAAAACCTTACACCTTTTGTGAAATATTTTTATCTCATATTGAAAATGCAGCTTTTATGTGGGTGCAGGATTGCTATAAGAAAGGCATATATCTATAGATTCTAATATGATTCAAGGAAAAGCTAACTTAAAGCTAATTTAAAGCAAAAGGAAGGTGAAGGATCTAAAGCTAGGGCATTTAATGCCAGCCAAGGATGGTTTGATAATTTTAGAAAGAGGTTTGGCTTAAAAAAATGTCAAGGTTAACAACTATGTGGCAGTAGGTGAATTCCCAAATATCATTACAAAAATCACTGAGAAGAAAAGCTATATCCTGAACAAGTATTTAATGCAGGTGAAAGCGCCCTATTCTGGGAAAAAGAAAAAAAAACCAATGTCACACAGGACATTATTAGCAAGGGAGAGAAGAGAGCAGGAAGAAATAGATTAACAAATGCAGTTGGTTTTATGATCAGGACTGCCTGATCTATAAAGCTGCTAACTCCCAAGCCTTAAAAGGAAAAGATAAATACCAGCTATCAGTCTTTTGGTTACACAAGAAGGCCTGCACAATGAGAACCCTTTCTCATAAGAACCCTTTCTCTGGATTGGTCCTATTGATGCTCTGTCCCTAAAGTCAGGAAGTACCATGCCAGTAAGGGACTACTTTTTAAAGTTCTTTTGATATTGAACCATCCTGGCCATCCTAAACCCCATGAATTCAATACCAAAGGCATCAAAGTAGTCTACTTGCCCTCAGACACAATGTCTCTAATTTAGCCTCTAGATGAGGGTATCATAAGGACATTTAAAAGGCTCATTACACACAGTACTGTATGAAAAAGATTGTCAACACTATGGAGAGCAGTGATAGAAAAAAAATCATGCAAGCCTGGAAGGATTACACAATTGAAATTACCATCATTGTTATAGAAAAAGCTGTGAAGGCCTTTGCTCCAAACAATAAATTCTTGCTGCAGAAAACTGTGTTTCACCAATCAAGGAAATCATGAAAGAGATTTTGGATATGGCAAAAAAGCTGGGAGGGTGAAGATATGGATCTTGAAGAAATTCAAGAGTTAATAAATACCATACCAGAGGAAATAACAGAAGACAATTTGATAGAGATGAGAGCTTATGGATCATCAGCAATGAGGAAGAAGATGTAGAAGAAGCAGTACCAGAAAACAAACAAATCAATCTGACAGAAGGGTTCTGAATATTCAAGACTTCTTTTGACTTCTTTTATGACAATGGACCCTTTTATGATATGAGCACTGAAACTAAAGCAAATGGTGGAAGAAGGATTGGAACCATATAGAAACATTTTTATTAAAATGGAAAAGCAAAAAGTCAGATAGAAATCAAAATGTATCTCCATGAAGTGACACCAGGTGTGCCTGCCTCTCCTGCTTCCCCTTCCACCTCTTAAACCTCTGCCATTCCTGAGACAGCAAGACCAACCTCTCCTCTTCCTCAGCCTACTCAGCACGAAGACAAAGATGAAGACCTTTATAGTGATTCTGTTCCACTTAATGAATAGTGAATAATCATCCCACTGGACAGTTGATAAATTTATCTGTTATGTATGTTTATAAGTGTTCTTGTGCTAAAATCTAATAACTTTACTGTAAGAATTGTAGGAGATGTTGTGTCAGCTTTGTCACTGCCTAAGTATTCATCATATTGTGTGCAATCACATTGTGTGCAAGACTTGTTATGGAAGTGGATAGCCTAACCTTACATGGGCATAAGGTGAGTGATATGTAATAGAAAATTGGTAATGTGTTAACTTTCTTACCATTTTATAACTTTGTTTTTAAAGAATTACTTTACCATACAATATCCCCCTCTCTCTTATAATTGGAAAAAATGAGCATTAGCCTATCATCACAGATAAACATTAACAATGTTCCCAATACTGTATTAGGAATATAACTGTAATACTGTATGCCATAAAATTTTTATAACAATTCATTAATCATTGTATATGCTAAGCTGCCCTGAAGCAACTGTATTGACTATACTAGGCAAACATAAAGTAATCATTACTGCTTCTTCATTACCAATGCATGAATCATTATACCTGTAAATAAATATGAATTTTTTTCACATTGTCCTTTCATTTTTATGTCTAGTGTTATTAATAAGTATAATGTCTACAGTGTTTTGTATCATATAATATTGATGTAGATACTGACAATTTGTCTTATAAACAGACAACATAAACATACAGTACAATAATTTAAGTGTATTTTCTCTAACTTATGAATTTCTTAACATTTTCTGCTAGCTTATTTTATTGTAAAAATACATTATTTAATACATATAACATACAAAATATGTGTTAATTAACTGTTCATGTTATTGGCAAGGCTTCCAATCAATAGTAGATATTTGTTGTTTTGGGGGAGTCAGAAGTTACAATGTAGATTTTCAACTGCACAGGAGGTCTATGCCCCTAACCCCTGCATTGATCAAGAGTCACCTGTGTATATAATAGTTATATCTTTATTGGTGATTATAGCTTTTTTCAATTAAAAATGACTACCTTAATAAATATATACTTTGAAATAATTTGTACCCTGCTTTATTTCAATTTCCCTGTATGTGGAATATCTTTGTTCATTCCTCCATGTTAAAATTCTTTGTGTATAATATTTATATTTATATACATTTATTTAATTTATTTTTTAATGTTTATTTTTGAGATAGACAGAGTGCAAGCTGGGGAGAGGCAGAGAGAGAGAGGGAGACACAGAATCTGAAGCAGGCTCCAGGCTCTGAGGAATCAGCACAGACTCTGACACGGGTCTCAAACCGTGGACTGTAAGATACATCTGACATGAGCAAAAGTCAGATACTTAACCAACTGAGCCACCCAGGCACCACATTAATTTATTTTTAAAGCAGGCTCCATGCCCAGTGTGGGGCTTGAACCCACAACCCCAATATCAATTCACACGCTCTACTGACTGAGCCAGCCAGGCACCCCTTATTTTTTCCTTTAAATCATTTTCAGTAATTTTGTTTTAGGTATTCTTCTGTATTTTCACTCAATTTGAGAAATTTTGCCTCTTATTAGAAATATTCAACTTAAATTTATGTTTCTTCTTGCCTATAAGTTCTTATTTTATGTTTTATATATTTTATTCTTCTTTGGTTCTATCTTTCACTGTATGGACCGTATTTTCTTTGAGATCTCTTTTCTTTAGTATTTGGAAGTTATAAAGCTCATTTTTTCTTACTAAAAGTTATATTTCTTTAGTATCAAGGGTGAAACAAGTATCTAATAAAACCTTCCATATGTCAAAAGAAGAAATAGAGGTATTTTTACTTTTGAATTTTGATGATATACTCTAGATTTCAGAGCCAAGATGTTTTAAATTTTTGTAAGAATGAAATATTTCCTTCAGAATAATGACATCTGCATTCTATGCCATAATCTATTTACAGTAATTCTTTGGGTTTTATTACTTCAAATGGTTTTGCTATTCAATGTCAATCCTTTAAACATGACTTAAACTTGAGTTATTTAGCTTGATTTTTTTCTAGTTGGCTGAAACAGATTTTCTATGATTTATTTCCACGATCAGGAAAGGATTTTCTGATGATTTGTGCTCCTGAAATTGTTTTTGCTATTGTGGTTTCATATGAATAACTGAGTTAAATATAGAATTATTGCCTTAAAATGTTGCAGCTATTGCTCTACCTTATTGTTCTCTGGCATTAAGAGCTGCTGAGAAGTTTGGGGCTCATCTGATTTTTCTTCACTTTATACCTGTTTTCCTCCTGTTTTTTAAGGGACTCTTAAAAGTATAATTCAATGAGGAGTTGGATCCAGACCAAAATCCTACGTGTGATCTTTCAGATCCAATTATAGGCGATTATAAGGCTTTGCGTGGAAGACCTCATGGGGGATGCTGCTCTCCATATATTAGACTCAGTGCACAGTCAGTTTTCGGGAAGGAGCTACAGTCAAGGACTCAGGCTCCTCACCACTGACAGCTATTATCATATGTACATCTGCAATCCTAGTTCAGGTGCCTCCTCCTTTATTAAATACTTCCCCAAGACTTCCTTATGGGAGGCACTGACTGAGGCATTTTTCTCCACTCTAACTTGGTTCTTTTCCAGTCCTCACCCCCTTTATAAAATAGCAGGAATCTTTTAGTTGGAGCTCCTCAGCACTGTGACATTTCCATTGTCACCCTATTCACTCCCAATCTGCATTGCATCTACCTTACTCTTGCCTGGTGCCATTCAGTATGGAAAATAGAACACTGGGGACTCGCCTTTTTGCCTCTTGCTTGTACCAACCCAGAAAATAAAGGCTTGGTTATTACCTTCAGTTTGGCTCTTTGTCCTAATTAATCATCTAGGCATCTGACTGCATGACAATTCTTCTGTTCCAGTTTTTCTTAATCTTCCTTGGAAATTGTTAGTATTGGAATAATAGATCTGTTTTTGACCTCCTTGACCTCCAAATATATTATCTTCTATTTTCATCGGTCTTTTCCTACACATTCTGAGCAAAAGATTCTAAGTGTTTCCTCCATATCTTTTTTTTTCAGTATGGCTTCCATTCTTTGAATTTGAAAACTGATACAGCACTTTCAATTTTTTAATATTTTTTTCTATTCAGAATTAGGTCTCTTTATATATTAGTTTATTGTCTTATCTAATCTTCATTTTTTGTTTCATTAAATCTCATCTTGAATTTTACTGAGAACATAAATCACAATCCATAAAATTTACATGCTTTTACCACAGAAAATCTGTCTCAGAAATGTTATTCTGCTTCTTATTGCTAAATTTTTCTCTATTTATTTGTAGAATCTTTGTATAGATTCTAAGAGTCTGATTTTAGTTTATCTGTGTATTCATCCTTGAAAAAGAAGACATCTTTAGGTCTGGTAAAGGATAGATCTCATTTCCTATAAGAGGATGCTATCAAACTATTCCTCTTGGATTTTAACCTGAAGGGGCAGTTACATAATTTTTATGATTAAGAGATTCTGAAGTCTGTGAAGAAAAAACAAAAACAACAACAACAAAACAGAGACATGGATGATTTCAGAACAGAAACTTCATCTTAGTTTATATTCTTGGTTTGGTTGATCTACTGATGTGGGGCAAGCTTGCCACCTCCAGCATTCTCTCTGGTTTGACTTTCTCCTCCAGTTACAAAATATAGCCAAGTTTGGACACTTTTATCAAATAGCTGATCCTCACATTACAAAAGTCTTGCTACTTTAGATGGTACTAGTGGGTAACTCTACTTTCTGTGGCCCCAAGTCCACGGACTGTTTCATTACATTATGTACTCTTGTCTTGGTTTAGTTTCTTATTGACTGTCTATTAAGCATGGGAAAATATGTCAGTAGTAAGAGTAACTAAATTAACAATCTGTGTTTTCAAAGCTGTGTTATATAAAGCCTAAAAGATGCTCACAGCCCTCAATATCCTTGCAAACTAACTGAACAGCTTAATGGTAATTCATATTGAAATTGTATACTTTCACATGATACTATCTCTGACTCTTTTACTTAATTCATTAATTCCTAAAGTCTGGAATTAAATTGAATGAGTTTTTAATAAAAATGAATGCTAGTCTATACCTTTACCGATTTTGACCCTCAGGCCCTACCCAGAGGTATATTTGGCAATGTCCAGATATATTTTTGATCAAAACAATTTGAGAAGGGTTCTACCAGCATCTAATGAGTCTACATTATGAAGTTTTATTAGTGGATAAAATATCTAATCAGTTCAATCTGTTAAAGACTTCAAGTCAATTGGTTAATGTCGGTGCATCTACTCTTTGTAAAATAAAGTCACTTGAACTGATGTTTTTTAATATTACTGAACTCAGTTACTATTTTTATTATTTTTTTCTATTCACTATTTAGTGGTATCCAATCCATCTGAATGTGTGTTTTACAGACTTAAGATAATTACAATTTTGGATACCTAACTTTCAAAATTAAAGGTAGGAAGAAAGGGAGGATGTGTATTCCTTAGGTACTGCAATAGACAAGAAATACTACCCGGGACTGGAGCATAATAAAAGGTAAGGATTACAGTACCCTAAACAAGAGGCAGAAATAGGCCTGCATAGTGAGGGAGCATTCAAAAGAGGACAAAGAGGAAGAGCCAAGAGTAAATTGCAGGACTGATACAGGAAGGGAAATAGGAAACAGAATGAAGCTAACAATAAAAGTAATAAAAAGTACTGGAAACCATAAGCAGATCTCAGAGGTTAGTCAAAGTCAATCCAAATTTTAAAGTTTCATTTTCAAAAAGGTAAACTGTGTTTGTATATCTCTGAATATTTATCACAAATGACAAACCTCTATGATGTTAATACTCAAATTGATTTCCTGTGTTGATAGTTATGTCAGAGCTACACATAATTTGTTAATTACAAATTGGCAAAGATTGTATACACTAGTAAGATGTACAAGTATTTGAATTCAACCTATGCCAAAAGGAGTTGTTTGATCTTGGGTAAATCTTATAAACCTCTAAACATCCATTTCCTCATAGGGTCAGTAACTATTTAATAAAGTAATAAGGATATATAAAACACTTAATATAATATCTATCGTGTTGTAGACAATAAATGTTAGCTATTTAACACTATATTCATAGAAAAAATAATACTAATTCAGTCTACCCTTGGTCTAACTAATGTGTGACTTTTCTAATTCATTCATGAACGCTTGTATCTCCAAATATCTTGGAACAATTTTTCTTTTAAAATCCTTCAAGTATGCTACAATCATTAGTGTCCAGATATGTGCAAGCATTTTTTTAATTTTTAATTTTAATTCCAGTTAGTAAACTGTTTATCTGTTACAGGTATAATGTAGTCATTCAAAATTCCATTAATCACCTAGTACTCATCACAACAAGTGCACTCCTTAATCTCCATCACCTATTTCAACCATCTCCTCATGCACCTCCCTTCTGGTAACCGTCAGTTTGTTCTCTATAGCGAAGAGTCTGTTTCTTGGTTTGCTGCTCTTTTTTCCATTAACTCATTGTTTGTTTCTTAAATTCCACATATGAGTGAAGTCATTTGGTATTTGTTTTTCTTTCACTGACTTATTTCACTTAAAATTATACTCTCTAGCTTCATCCATATCTTTTCAAATGGCAAGATTTCACTCTTTTAATGAGTGAATAATATTCCCGTGTGTGTGTGTGTGTGTGTGTGTGTGTGTGTGTGTGTGTGTGTCTATCACGTCTTCTTTATCCACTCATCAATCAGTGGACCCTGGGGCGGCTTCCATGTCTTGGCTATTGTAAATAAGGATACTATGCATATAGGGGTGCATACATATTTTGGATTAGTGTTTCTGCATTCTTTCAGTAAGTACTTACTAGTGCAACTACTGAATCACAGAGATCTATTTTTAACTTTTTGAGTACTCCCTACTGTTTTCTACAGTGGCTGCACCAGTTTGCATTCTCACCAAAGTGCAAAAGGGCCCCTTTTTCTCTGCATCCTTGCCAACACTTGTTTTCAGTGTTGTTTATTTTAGTTTTTCTGACAGATGTGAGGTGGTATCCCATTGTAATTTTGATTTGCTTTTGCCTGATGATGAGGGATGTTGAGCATATTTTCATGTGTCTGTTGGCTAAAAGAATGAATATCTTCTCTGGAGAAATGTCTGTTCATGTTCTGTACCCATTTTTAATTGGATTATTTGTTTTTTATGTATTGTGTTGTAGAAGTTCTTTATATATCTTTTGCAAACATCTTCTCCCATTCTGAAGGTTGTAGTTTTTTATATTGTTTCCTTCACCGTGCAGAAACTATTTTGATGTAGTCCCAATACTTTATTTTACTTTTGTTTCCCTGGCCTTAGGAGACATATATAGAAAGTAGTTGCATGGTGATGTCAAAGAGGTTACTGCCTGTGTTCTCTTCTAGGATTTTTATGGTTTTAGGATGTCTCACATTTAGGTCTTTAATCCACTTTGAATTATTTTTATGTATGGTTTAATAAAGTCCAGCATATTCCTGTCCATATTTCCCAAAACCACTTCTTGAAGAGATTGTCCTTTACCCACTGGATATTCTTTCCTGCTTTGTTGAAGAATAATTGGCCATATAGTTGTGGGTTTATTTCTGGGTTTCCTATTCTGTTCTATTGATCCATGTGTCTATTTTTGTGCCAGTATCATATTGTTTTCATTACCTCAGCTTTGTAATATAACTTGAAGTCTGGAATTGTGATGTTTCCAGCTTTCTTTTTTTTTTTTCCCCAAGATTGCTTTGGCTATTTGAGGTCTTTTATGGTTCCATACAAATTTAGGATTGTTTGTTCCAGTTCTGTGGAAAATGCTGCTATTTGGATAGGGATTGCATTAAATACGTAGATGGCTTTGTAGTATAGACATTTTACCAAATTTGTTTTTCCAATCCATGAACATGGTATGTCCATTTTTTTGTGTCATTTTGATTTTCTTTCATCACTGTTTTACAGTTTTCAGAGTACAGGTCTTTCACTTCTTTGGTTAGGTTTATTCCTAGATATCTAATTATTTTCAATGTAATTATAAATGAAATTGTTTTCTTAATTTCTCTTTCTTCTGCTTCATTACTCATATATAGAAACAACAGATTTCTGTACACTAATATTGTATTCTGTGACTTTACTAAACTCTTTTCTCAGACCTAACGGGTTTTTAGTGGAGTCTTTCAGGTTTGTATATATAGTATCATGTCATCTCCAAATCTTTTTGATTTGGATGTCTTTTCTTTTTGTTGTCTGATTGCTGTGGCTAGGAATTCCAGAACTATGTTAAATAAAAGTGGTAAGAGTGGACACCCTTGTTTTGTTCCTGTCCATAGGGGGAAAGCTCTCAGATTGGCCTCACTTAGAATAGTTAACTGTGGGTTTTTCATGTATGGCCTTTAGTATATTGAGGTATGTTCCCTCTGAACCTAAACTCTCCTGGGGGCTTTTATCATGAATAGGTGTTGTACTTTGTCAAGTGCTTTTTCTGCATCTATTGAAATGATCATATAGTTCTTCTCCTTCTCTAATTGTCATATATCACTTTGATTTGTGAATATTGAACCATCCTTGCAATGCAGGAATAAATTCCACTGGATTGTGGCAAATGATATTTGTAATGTATTATTGGATTTGCTTTGCTAGTATTTTTTGAGGATTTGCATTTTTGTTGATCAGCAATATTAGATTATAGTATTCTTTTTCAGTGGTGTCTTTACTTGGTTTTGGTATCAGGGTAATGCTGGCCTCATAGAATGAATTGGGAAGTTTTCATATCTGTTCCATTTTTGTTTGTTGTTGTTGTTGTTGTTTTTAGTTTCAATATCATTTATTTCTGCTCTAATATTTATTACTTTCCCTTTGCTGGTGTAGAGTTTGTTTGTTTTTCTTTTTCTAGCTCCGTTAGGTTGTTTATTTGAGATTTTCCTTGCTTCCTGAGGTAAGCCTGTAATACTATAAACATCCTTCTTAGAACCACTCTTCCTGAACCCCAACAGTTTTGGACCATTGTGTTTTCATTTTCATTTGTTTCCATGTACTTTTTAATTTCTTCTTTAATTTCCACACTGACCCATTCAGTGTTTAGTAGAATGTTATTTAATCTCCATATAATTGTAGTCTTTTCAGATGTTTCTTGAGGTTGACTTCTAGTTTCATAGTGTTGTGGTCAGAAAAGATGGATGGTTTGACTTTGATCTTCTTGAATTTGTTGAGGCTTGTTTTATTGCCTACTTAGATGTTATTTATTTTGAAGACTCTTCCATGTGCACTTGAAAATAATGTGTATTCTGCTGTTTTATGATGGAGTGTTCTGAGTTTATCTGTTAAATCCATCTGATTCAAGTGTCATTCAAAACTATTACCTTGTTTATTTTCTGTTCAGATAATCTCTCCATTGATGTAAGTGGAGTAGTAAAGTTCCCTACTATTATTCTGTTGTTATTGATTAGTTCCTTTAAGTTTATTATTAACTGTTTTATGCACTTAGGTCTTCTACTGTTGAATGCATAATATTATAATTATAATCCCTTCTTGTTGTATTCTCTCTTTTCTGATCATGCAGTATCCTTCTTTGTCTCTTGTTACAGTCTTTAATATCTAGTTTGTTCAGTATAAGTATTCCTGCTCTGGCTTTCTTTTGACATCCATCTACATGATACATGTTTCTCTTTCCCCACACTTTCGATCTGCAGGTGTCATTAGGTCTTAAATGAGTCTCTTGTAGGCAGCAGAGAGATGTGTCTTTTTTTTTTTTTTTATCCATTCTATCAGCCTTTATCTTTTGATTGGAACATTTCATCCGTTTACATTCAAAGTAATTGCTGATAGATAAGCATTTATTATATTTGTTTTGTAGTTGTTTCTGAAGATTTTCTCTGATCCTTTCTTGTCTTTCTCTCTTTCATGTTTTGCTCATTTCCTTTACTGATATCTTTGTGTTTCTTTCTCTTTATATTTTGTATATTTATTAGTGTGTTTTGATATATGGTTACCATTAGGTTTACATACAACCTCTTCTGCATATTGCAGTGTCTATTAAGTTGATGGTGGTTTACATTTGAACCCATTCCTCTCTCCTTCTCATGTTTTAGGGATATGTTATTTATTTTATATTCTTTAATTTTGTAAATTCCTTGACTGATATTTCACTGGAATATTCATTGTTACTTCTTTTTATACCTTTACACCTACCTTTATACTCTCACTTTTGATCGTTTCTTCTCTCCACTCAGAGTCCACTTTAATATCTTCGCAGGGCTGATTTAGTGCTCATGAACTCCTTTAGTGTTTATTTTTCTGGGAAACTCTGTATCTCTCCTTCCGTTCTGAATGATAGGATAGGGTATTTTTGCCAGATAGGTTATTTTTGCATACAGATTTTTCCCATTCAGCACTTTGAATATATCATGCCAGTCCCTTATAGTTTGGAAAGTTTCTGTTGAAATATCTCCTGTTAGCCTTCTGTGTTTTCCCATGTAAATTACAGTCTTCTTTGGTCTTGCTGCTTTAAAAAAAATTTATCACTATACTGTGCCAATTTAATTACAAATTGTCTTGGTTGTGCATCTGCTTTTGTTGATTTTGATTGTTCTCTGTGCCTTCTGGATCTGGATATGTTTCCTTCCCCAGATTAGGTTAGTTTTTACCTATTGTCTCTTCAAATAAATTATCTGCCTTCTTTTATTTCTTCTTCTGGGACTCCCATAATACAAATGTTATTATGTTTGATGGAGTCACTGAGTTTCCTAAGTCTATTTTTTAAAAGTCATAATTCTTTTTTCTCTCTTTTGTTCAGCTTGATTACTTTCCATTACTCTGTCTTCTAGGCCACTAATTTATTCCTCTGCTTCTTCCATTCTGCTGTTCATTCCATCAAGCATGTTTCTCATTTCATTTATTGAGCCCTTTATCTCTGCTCTTATTCCTTATCTTTCTGTTAAGGGTCTCACTCTTGTCTACCATTCTTAAGTCCAGTGAATATCTTTATGATCATTACTTTAAATTCTCTATCAGGCATATTACTCATTTTGTCTAAGTCTCTATGCCTGTTTGTGTGTTAGGGAAGTCAGCTACATCTTCTGTTCTTTAGGATAGCGGCTTTATGAAGAAGAGGTCCTGGAGTGCCCTGTGGTGCGGTGTCTCCTGTTCCCCAGGATTTGGTGTTTACAAGAGTATCTCCAATGTGTGCTGTTTGTGCCCTGCTGTTTTGTCCCAGCTGCTTAATACTTCAGGCAAGTCATCTGCAGAGGTTCACTTTGCCTGTTGAGGGCACTATTTGGTCCCTGGTTTGAATGTGGTGCATTTTAATTAGATGTGCCCTGTTTTGTTTGTGAAATGAAACCTGTTACCACTGCCACCAGAACTGAGGCACCACATAACTCTCTTGTCAGTAGATGCAATGTGAGCAGGGGTTTGGGCTGGTCTTCTGGAGGAAGGGGCCTGCCATACTGTGATTGGGAATGGTGGTTCCACTGGATGGTGGAGGTGCAAAGTTTGGTGTAAGCAAGTTAGATACCGATTGTGGGTGCTGCACTCTTTACTGAAGGTGACCCTGTGCTTATACTGAGGGATAGGAGAGGAATATAGCACAGGCCAGTTCCTTTATACCCAGTAGGGTCTCTCCATGAATGTTCCCTCTCTCTCTGGGATATACTCCAAGTTAAGCAAATATCCTCCCCACTGTGTGCCTCCATTGCTCTTTTTTTTTTTTTTTAATGTTTTATTTATTTCTGAGAGAGAGCGAGAGAGCATGAACAGGGGAGGGTCAGAGAGAGAGAGAGGGAGATACAGAATCCGAAACAGGCTCCAGGCTCTGAGCTGTCAGCACAGAGCCCGACACAGGACTGGAACCCACGAATCATGAGATCACAACCTGAGCTGAAGTTGGACACTTAACCAACCCAGGCGCCCCTCAATTGCTCTTTATATCACTGTTTCCATGCTGTGTGTCTGCAGGTTGTTTGCCTGCACGCTCTCCTAGAGCAGCCCCAGTGTCCTCTGGGCTCTAGCTCAGCCAAACACACTGACTTTTAAAATTCTAGGCTTTAACCCCTGTTGGTTGCAAACTCACAAAATTCAGTCCCTCTTGCTTTCCAAGCTTATTCCAACTGTGTTCTTTTTCTGTATGTGCTCCCTGTGTGCTAGTCTCTTACCCTTCTCCATGACTGCACCCCCCTCCCTACTGCAGTGGCCACCACCCATTTCTCTCCAAACTGCATCTCCACATTTTCTACCTTCTTTGATGTAGCCTCTTCTCTGCCTGTAGTTGTAGAGTTTGCCTTGCAGCAAACTGACTGTCTTCAGGTCAATTTCTGGGTTATTTAGGATGATCTGATAATTATCTAGTTGTATTCATGAGATAAAGTGAGCCTAGGGTTCTACTTCGCCACCATCTTCCAACATCTGTGCAAGAATTTTTGAGTAAATCCATATATTCTGAAAGGAGGTATAATTTCCCAATTTTGATGTGACATTTTAGTATACATAATCTGTACATTACCTCATGCTTCTGTCTTGAATATACTCTCACCTTTTTATTTTAAGCCAAATCACTTTGCTATCTAATTTATTGTCTTTAAGGTGTTATCTTACCTTTTAGGTTGCCACTCTGCTTGCTGTCTCCACAGGTTGTATTTTTGCATAATATATTTTTTTTTTTTTTTTTTACCTTTGTCGATTCACCTACTCCTTAAGCTTCTCTTTCTGAATTACGTCTCTTACATTTATGGAGAAAGCACATCCTGATTATCTGCACATTTCCATAATTATTTCACATCCATACATTAACAAAAGTATTTAAAAGCATATTGTCTCAATAACCATAGTATCTAAATGGCATTTCAACCTAATTCTGGATCTTAAAATTTCTATTCTGTGATTGCTGCTCCTGGGTTTGCTTTAAATCCATGTAACAGTACTTCTTTATTAAAGGAATTCCAATAAATTTTTCAAGAAAGGTTTATGAGGTACTATTTTATTCTTCAGCAACAATGAAACTACATTTATTTAACCAACAGCAGGGCTACTGAAACCTCCTGATACCAATAGTTTTTCACAGCTTCTCATTACTCCATAGGTTAGGAGTTACAAGTGGAGGACATAAAAATTCATCTGTCACAATATTAGGAAAATAGTTCTACAGAGAACACAGGCACCTGATTACTAATGAAAACTTTTCCTTTCTATAAAGGCAATCCATGTGGTTAAAAGCAGAGATATAATCACCTTGGAAACCCAGACTCTGAAGTCCAAGACATGAATATTCAAAATAACTGAAATGCATTATTTTACATTGCTCATGAATTTTAGAATTTGAGGTTTTGTGTGAAACCAAAACTACCCATTTATCTCTTTGGTGCTGACCCCTCACATATAGCTCTGGATTCTCTAGCTTACAGACAAAACACAAAATTGTGGCTTCTCTGACATAAAGAAAGAAAAGAAGATTAATGTTTCACATTATTTATAGTCTTATCTCTCTCAACCATATCCACTGCTAAATTCCAAGTTAAATTGTCTAATCAATTTTAAAGTGAATGTAATCATTGCCCTTAAAGTTGAACTGAAACACTGGTAAATAAGCAGCAAATGAAAAAATAAAATGTATTCAGTATCTACTGTGCAATTACTCAAAATATATACACATGGGGATTGCCTAGGTGGCTCAGTCAGTTGAGTGTCTGACTCTTGATCTCAGCTCAGATCATGATCTCACAGTTCATGAGATCAAGCCCTATGTTTGGGTCTATGTTGAAAGCAAGGAGTCTGCTTAGGATTCTCTCTCTCCCTCTTTCTCTGCCCCTCCCCAGCTTGCTCCCTCTCTCTCTCTCAAAATAAATGAATAAATTAAAAAACTACACACATTCATACAGGTTAAAAATACTAAATAAAATAGCAATTTTTTTCTTTTGGTCATTTCTCTTTATAATAGCAAATGGCAATGCCAGTGATAAAATTAGTTTGTGCTCAATGTTTTTATTTATTTTTGAGAGACAGAGAAAGACAGAGCATGAGCAGGGGAAGGGCAGAGAGAATGAGATGGAGACATAGGATCCAAAACAGGATCCAGTCTCTGAGCTGTCAGCACAGCGCCCGATGTGGGGCTTGAACTCATGACCTAAGCTGAAGTCAGACGCTTAACCAATTGAGCCACCCAGGCACCCTAGTTTGTTTAGTTAACCATACTTTAAAGATGAAGTAAATTTGTTTTTCACTTGTCTTGCTACTCAAATGTTAAAACTATTTAGGGAATAAAACTGAAAAAGCCTTTGGCAAATGATAAGAATAAATCTGGAAAAAAAAGGAACAATTTGGTACGATTGAAAAAAACACTAGGGTGACAACTGTAGACATCAAGAGTCTAACTGAGGTTTTCTCACTGAGCCAATAAAGGTTTAAAAAAATGTTTTTGTTGACTACAACATATGATATTTAAATACAGCATTAGATCAAAGACTTCTGGTAATAGAAACATTTACTGAACACTTATACCTGCCAGGCAGTGTTCTGTTTCACATATATTACTAATCATCATAAAATTTATGGATTATGGGGCACCTAGGTGGCTTAATCAGTTAAGCATCTGGCTTCAGCTCAGGTCATGATCATGGTTCATGAGTTTAAGTTACACATCAGGCTCTGTGCTGACTGCTCAGAGTCTGGAGCCTGCTTCAAATTCTGTGTCTCCCTCTCTCTCTCCCAAAAATAAATAAATATTTAAAATTTTATGAATTAATAAGCATTTCTATCATTCCACTTTAACAGATGAGGAAACTCAAGTACAAAGAAGTTATACGAATTTCCTAAGGTCAAATAACTGATGTGAAAGCCAAAATTTCAACCCAGGAAGCCTGGCATTAAAATGTAGATTCTTACCCACTGTACTACAGTTGCCTTATAATAGTTGCTCTAAAACTGTCTGTAATATTTTGGGCAATTCAGTTAATCTTCACTGTTTCCTCATTTGGAAAATAAAAGAACTGATCTGTATTAATTTCTCTTTAAAGTCGTTTCCAACTCCACATCTGGTTATTACACTTTTTCTCCAGACCAACTTTCTTCAGCTTCTTACAGTTATTAGTGAACAGTATTTCCCATCATCTCATGATCAAATTAAATATATTCTTACACCCAGGAACTCATTATATTCTGAAAATATTTCCTTGCAATAGAACAATTCATTGGAATACCATGGTATAGTGGAGTAGGAAAAGAAAAGCTTAATATCTGGTTGAAGTTCTCTTATTGACATGTTGCACAGCATTAGCTCTGTCTTCTACTGAGCCCAAGTTCCTTTTCTTTATTTTTTAAAAAAATTTTTATGTCTTTTTAAAAAAAAAATCATGTCTTTATTTGAGAGACAGAGACAGTGAGCGAGCAGGGGAGGGGCAGCGAAAGGGAGACACAGAATCTCAGGCTCTAAGCTGTCAGCACAGAGCCCAACAAAATTTTTTATGTCTTTATTTTACTCAGGGAGAGAGAGAGACAGTGTGAACAGGGGAAGGGCAGAATCTGAAGCAGGTTCCAGGCCCTGAGCTGTTAGCACAGAGCCCAACGCGGGGCTCAAAGCCATGGACTGTGAGATCATGACCTGAGCCAAAGTCAGATGCTTAACCAACTGAGCCACCCAGGTACCCCCAAGTTCCTCTTAAAATTGAGGGCACTTGTTAAAGTGTTCCATTATTTTTAGTGATGTTCTGTTATTGTGCTTGACTTAAAAAATCTTAAATGATAAAAAGCACACATTGATCAACTTTAATTTACTTAAGAGTTAATTATTTATTTGTATCATTTTGCCAATTTATGTTATTGAGTCCTCAACAAGGACACCTAGTGGGAGATAAGAGTGGAAGTGAACAAAAGGCAGATCTGATTGGTTATTAGTAACCTAGCACAAAATGGTATGAAAAGAGTCCGGAGGTACGTGGGTAGCTTAGTCAGTTAAGTGACCAACTCTTGACTTGGCTCAGGTCATGATCTCACAGTTCAAGAGACTGAGCCCCTTGTCAGGCTCTGTGCTGACAGTACACAGAGCCTTCTTGGAATTCTCGCTCTCCCTCTCTCTGTGCCCCTCCCCTGCTTGCAGTCTCAGTCTCTCTTGCTCTCGCTCTCTCAAAATAAACTTTATAATAAATAAATACATACATAAATACATATATATATATATACATGCATGCATGGAAAGAGTCAGAACCTGTATTAAATTTAGGGTCTGAACTGCTTTTTCCTGCTTTTATTCACCACTACAGAACAAATAAAATTGTTTGCATAATCCTATTCTCTGCTATTTCAATTTACCTGGCATTTCCTGGACCTTTGTTATTTTTATATGGCTTCAGTAAGACCTATGTTTTGTATTTAACACCTTGTAGTCAACTAGAGGAAGATATACATTTCAAGTGGACTTGTTGCATGAGTCTAAACCTATTTTAGTGAAAAAGATACATGTCCATTATGGACGTCAACTCAGTTCTTCTTTCTTCCCTTTTCTCTAATAATGACCCTTGTTCACCCAGTGTACTTAATAATCTTGAAAAATTATCAAACTGTAAGTGAATTAATTTAATTAGCAGATATAAAGGTATTTTTGTGTAGTAAAATAATGAATATCAATTATCAAGTCTAAAGCTTCCTGCAAAATAGAGGTACTATTTGTATCAAAATGAAAATTAATTAATAACTTTACATACCAATATATCTCTTTAGCATAATGTTGTGACTTACAAAAGCAATCATGGATAGAACAGTATGGGATATGAAATAAATCAGCAGCATGGAACTCTATATATAGAAACTAGCTAGTGAGCCATATTTTAATTTATTCCCAGCTGGGTAACTAATGGCACTTTTACTGTAGGAAGCTCTTGATAAATACTACTTTTTTACATATCACATTTCAGAACATAAATATAAAACTATATTTAAAAAAATACCTACACGTACAAGACATTAAACTACTGACACTATAACAATCTATTCCTGATGACTTAGGGTCCACAGATAGCTTTTCTCAAAACTGTTACAGCACTTTTTGTCAGTGCTGCATAGCCCACAGATTCTTCACTTTTTGTCTTTTTTTAAAATAGCATTTTCTTATTTATTTATGAATACACACAGAGAACAGATGGAACATGAGTAAGGGAAACCAAAAGGTCTCTCAAAGTGCTTAGAATATTATTTCTCTGCATGTAGTCAATACCACCTAATGTTAAAAAAAAACCTGATGAGAATTCTACAGCTCCTGTAAGAAATAGATATCACATACAAAATCTATACTCCACATTGTAGTAAAAGATGGATTATCATGAGATTAATGAAGCTTAATATTCAAGGCCCCTTATTTGAATGGTCTCCTTCCATGGTCCAGGACACAATTTTTTAGGTATGATTATGTATTTTGTTTCTAAAGTTGATCTTCGAAATTATTTAGATCCACTCCTCTAGAGTAGGTATATTTTTTTGAGAATTTATTCTTTTTTTAATGTTTATTTTTGAGAGAGAGACAGAGAGAGACAGAGTGTGAGCAGGGGAGGGGCAGAGAGAGAGAGAGGGAGACAATGCAAAGCAGGCTCCAGGCTCTGAGGTGTCAGCACAGAGCCTGATCCGGGGCTCAAACTCATGATCTGTGAGATCATGACCTGAGCCAAAGTATGACATTTAACGAGCTAAGCCACCCAGGCACCCTGAGTAGGTATATTTTTTAAATAAATATATGAATCTAGTCAATTTTAATCTATTCTTTATCTTTAATTTTTTAAATGAAAACATACCTTTAGATACCTTTATATGTATATGTTAATACACCTAAATACAAGATATACAACATGATGATTTGACATATATACATACACTTAGGGAAATGATTACTACAGTCAAGCTATGGTGAGAACATCTGAAATCTATTGTCTTAGCAAATTTCTAGTATTCAATATAGTATTATTAACTATTGCCACCATGCTGTACATTAGATCTCTAGGCCTATTCATCCTTTGTAACTGCAACTCTACCTTTGACCAAAATCTCTACGTTTCCTCCACCTCCCCACCCATTAACCATCATTCTATTTTCTGCTTCTACATATTTAAATTTTATAGATTCCACATATAAGTGAGATCATGTAGTTTTTTATGTGTCTATGCTTATCAATTAGCATAATGTCTTTTGGGTTGATCTATGTTGTTACAAATGGCAGGATCTCCTCTGTTTAGGCTGAGTAATATTTCATTGTACATATATACCACAATTACTTTATCCATTTATCTAGTGACAGACACTTAAGTTGGATCCAAAACTTGGTTACTGTAAATAATGTTGCAATAAACATGGGAATGCAGGGTATCTCTTCAAGGTACCAATTTCCTTTCCTTTAGATATAAATACCAAATAAGGGCTGCTGGATCATTTGTTAGCAAGAGCAATCACACAAGAAGAGAAAAGGCATTGAAATCCGAAAGGAGGGGTGTCTGGGTGACTCATTTGATTAAGCGTCTGAATTTGGCTCAGGTCATGATCTCACAGTTCGTGGTTTCTTGCCCTGTGTTGGGCTCTCTGCTGTCCATGTAGAGCCTGCTTCGGATCCTCTGTCTCTCTCTCTCTGCCCCTCCCCATTTGTGCTTTTTTTCTCTCAAAAATAAACATTAAAAAAAAGAAATCAGAAAGGAATCAGTATAATTATCTGTTTACAGATCACAAAATTCTGTATGTAGAAACTTTAAACACACACACACACACACAAACTGTTCAAACTAATACATAAATTCAGTAAAGTTATAAGATGCAAAATTAACATACAAAAATTCCTTATACCAATTATCAGCTATCATAATAAAAAAACAATCTCATTTACAATAGCATCGAAAATAGTAAGATATTTAGGAATAAATTTAACCAAGAAAATCAAAGATAACTTGTACACACTGAAAACTATAACACTGATGAAATAAACTGAAGATGACACAAGCAAATGAAAAGATATCCTTTGTTCATAGACTAGAAGAATATTGCTAAAATTTCCATATTGCTCCAAACAATATACAGATATAATCTCTTATCAAAATTCCAATGACACTTTCCACAGAATAGAAAAAACAATCCTAAAATTAACATGGAACAAGAAAAGACCCCAAATTGCCAAAACAATCTTGAGAAGGAACAGCATTAGAGGAATCACATTTCCTGATTTCAAGTTACATTACAAAGCTATAGTAAACAGTATTGTACTGGTATTGGCATAGAAATATATGTATAAGGAGGGGCGCCTGAGTGGCTCAGTCAGTTAAGCGTCCAATTTTGACTCACGTCATGAACTCATGGGTCGTGGGTTCGAGCCCCACATAGGGCTCTGTGCTGACAGCTAGCTCAGAGCCTGGAGCCTGTTTTGGATTCTGAATCTCCCTCTCTCTGACCCTACCCTGCTCACACTGTCTCTCTCTCTCTCTCTCTCAGAAATAAATAAAACATTAAATAAAAGAAAGAAAAAAATAAATATATGTATAAGGATTCCCTTTATACCATGCTGTCACCAACACTTACCTTTCTTTTTATCTATTAAGTAATAAGTGGTTTGTAAAGAAGAAACACAAATGGCAACATAGGAAAAGATAATCAACTAATTACTTTTCATGGGGGAAATGCAAATAAAAAACATAATGTGGACTATCATCTCATACCTCTTGGGATGGTTATTATCAAAAAGAAAAAAGATAAGTGTTGGTGACAACATCGTGTAAAGGGAATCCTTATATACTGTTGGTGGGAATGTTAGCTGGTACAGCTATTTTGAAAACTAGTATGGAGGTTCCTCAAAAAAATACAACCTATTCTTCAAAGTTGATCTCAAGCCACTACTCTGAAATCCTATCCTGATGATTGCAGGGTCTACAGATAGCTTCTCTCAGAACTATTATAGCACTGTCAGGCTACATAGCCCATAGATTCTTCTATTCTACCCTATTTCTATATTGTATGGGCTTTGGAATCAGACAACACTGGTATTTTCACCACTTCTAGTTCTATGATCTTGCAGATATTACTTAAATTATTTATAATTAAGTGATTCACCTTAAAGATAGTGAAAATTAATACATCAGGAGAAGGGAATTTTACCATGAAAACTAATGAAGCTTAAGTTTCCTGGGCCCTTCACTTGTACATGGTACTTCATTTTGTAGCCATTATTTTATATTGTTTCTCAAATAGGGCAACCAGAATTGTATAAATGTCAGATATCAAAAAATCTGGATCCACTCCTGCCAATAATAAGAAAAATACAAACATGCAGGCCCAACATATTTAAAAACAAGAACAGGGGCGCCTGGGTGGCTTAGTCGGTTAAGCGTCCGACTTTCACTTAGGTCATGATCTCGCGGTTCGTGGGTTCGAGCCCCGCGTCGGGCTCTGTGCTGCCTGCCAGCTCAGAGCCTGGAGCCTGTTTCAGTCTGTGACTCCCTCTCTCTCTGAACCTCCCCTGCTCATGCTGTCTCTCTCTCTATCCTAGAAATAAATAAAACATTTAAAAAAAAATAATAAAAAAATAAAAACAAGAACAACCAGTTAAGCAAAAATACTTAGGTCAGAGATTTAGAAGACTCCGAATATTAGTAGTGGCACCTTTGGGTCTGATTTTAATGAAACTTATGTTAATGTAAAAAACTATTCTTTGTGTGGTCAATGGGAAAGTAACACACTAAGGGAAAACAGAGTAAATGTTTGATCTTAGTCCAACTTCATAAAGGTTTATCCTGACACCATACCTGAATCTCTGTGTTTCTTCTGGTAAAGATCCTTTTTTTTTTTTTTAATTTTTTAATTTATTTCTAGGAGGGAGAGAGAGACAGCGTGAGCAGGAGAGGGTCAGAGAGAGAGGGAGATATAGACTCCGAAATAGGCTCCAGGCTCTGAGCTGGCAGTCAGCACAGAGCCCGACGCGGGGCTCGAACCCACGAACCGCAAGATCATGACCTAAGCGAAAGTCGGACGCTTAACTGACTAAGCCACCCAGGCGCCCCTCTTCTGGTAAAGATCCTTAAAAAGAACTGTTTCTCAGATGAAGGTAGGAATGATAGAATGCTATTATATCTACTCAGTAAAAAGTATATATATGTATATATATATATATGTATCACTTTATATATATATATAATATATACACATATATAATATATATATAATTTTCCTTCCATTTCATTATGAATCATCATAAAAACACTAGTTATCCAAATTTATTTTTTAAATTGAATGATTTATAAATATAACTTATTATGTACCATATTTTTATATGTTCTTTCTACATCTTTCTTTTCATTGTGATGGACAATCAAGGTTATAAAGAAATATAAAAATGCAAAATACATTGACAATATAACTTCACAGGTATTAGTATGCACAGAAACAGTTAAAACATTTCAAGAGCAAATATTTCTTCGAAATACAATAATCACAACTGTATTTAACAGAGAAAAGTGAGAAGATATACAGTTTCCTCTGCACTAGAAATTCAAAAATTAGAAGTTTAAAACATATACATAACAGTTGTTATTGACACATAACTTATTCCTTTTGTTTCATTCCAATTTTCGCCAAGTAAACTTACAAACATTAGAGGAATTATTGTATCATAAAGTTTTCTTTTAAATCTGAGACTCTACTTGCATTCAGAGCATTGTTATAATATTGACCATCATACTGAAACTTATCTTCCTAAATATAAAGAATACATCATTTCCCCTATCACTTCAAATTCCCTCTATATTTGAAGACTGAAAAGTGTCTCCAAAATAAATATTGGAGATAATGTGTTTTTGTAAAAAGTAGTCTAGTATACTATCAGTTATCACCTCAAGGTTATGAAAAAGCAAAAGTAGTTCTCTATAAGTAAATATATAAATTTTGAGGATTAGAATCTCACTCCAAGAATAGCAAAATAAGTATCACAAACTGTTTTCTCAGATACAGTTAGACAGCTAAGTGATTTATATGTTGAGCTAACATTTGTTGAATGTGTAAGTGCAATCGGATTCAAAGATGAATCAACGAGACACTAGAATTCATGCTTTCAGTGAGCTTATGTTGCACATACACATACATATGTTTGTCAATTTTTAATACACTTACTCTTATATACGTTTACAGACAGTGATCCATTTTGCTTGTCTTCATAACCAAACTTCTCTGATCAACTGCCAAAATATGCTACCTCCATCTCTTCACCTCGTATTCACTCTACTACTCCAAAACAAGCCCTATTGTCATGTCACCAGTAAACTCCATGGTAACTAATCCAATGGATACTTTTTAGTTCTCCCCTGACTTTATGTCTTATGAGCATTTAACATAGTTGATCATTTGCTGCTTCTTAAAACATAGTCTTGGTTTTTCTCCTGTCTCACTAACTACTCCTTCATATTCTCCAGACTTCTGCCTAACTAAAAGATAGTGTTTCTCAGAGGTCAACACCAATGCTGTTCAATAAAACTTTCTGCAATGATGGAAATGTTTTTATATGTGCTGTTTTGCGCCACTAGCCACATAGACCACTGAGCACTTTAAATGTCGCTAATATGACTAAGGAATTGTATTTTAAATTTTATGCGATTTTAATTAATTTAAACTTAAATAGCCATTTGATTCTAATGAGTACTATATTAGATAGCCTTGATTTAGAAAAGCCCTTTTTTCTTCTCACTATAAGTGATCTTTTCATCTTTCATCATCTTTTTGCTGATAATTTCCAAGTATATTTAACACTCCCACTTTGATGTCTCACAGACATCTCAACTTTAAAATACTTTTTCCATACTTATGCATTTACTAAATGGTATCAATACCCACCCAGATGGTATATCTAGAAATTTTAAATGTTTACAACTAATACAGGTTAACAGATCTTTTTCCAATTCTTCAAAAATCCAATCTTCTTGCTCCCTGAAGACTGCCCCCTGTTTTATAACACTTTACCTCCAGTTATTTGAAAGATACTTCTCCTCATCCTACAGGTCTCAGGTTAAATAGTATCCCTAGAGAAGCCTTCTGTGACTACTACAGTAAGCTTGTCTCACTACTACTGATATTTTCCATAAGGTCTTTATTGATTTTCTGTGCAGCATTTCCATAATTTCTATTTGTTTATTTATATCTTTAATCTGCTTTTCCCACTAGACCAAAAGATCTATACAGGGGTCATGTCCATTTTGTCACCATTAGCTCCACAATGTCCAAAAAACTAAATATTAATTGAATACACATAAATGGTTAAGTCAAGAAATCAGTCTATTCCTCAAATTCACAAATAGGACATTTTTTGTATGCTTCTAAAATACCAGTGGATGAATTACCAATTTTAATTATTAATCATCTAATTCCTAAAGCTTCATGATAAATTATCTGGGTCTTTGTTTTGTTTTGTTTTGTTTTGTACTACTCAGATAATAAGCTTTTAGAAAGCAATGTAGAGTCAATAAAGTTTATAGCTTTATTTATACTTTAAAATGTGCACAGGGCCCTACCGTGTTTTGCTATCACACTGAATGGGTAAATCCTGCCAAATGCACCCCTCAAGTAATATGTTCTTTTCAGGACAAACAGTAACAATAAGCAAGAATCTATCTCTCCAAATGATTTTTAATGATTTTATCATTCTAAAAACACAGAATATCCAATATTTAAAAAAAGGAAAGAAGTATACTATAAAAAAAGTATACTACTTGTTACCCAGATACTTAATTTCCCTCCCCCAAAACAGCCATTATTATCAGTCTTTCTGTATATCCTTCTAGGATATTCAATGCACAAGGCCTTGTTATGTGCCCTTTTCAGATTTGAAATAAAAAATTTTTTTTCAAGGATCCCTGGTTGTTTTTCGTGGAAAATAGTTTTCAAAGACCATAATTTGGACACAAAGGATGATTGTTCCTATTGGATTGATTTTTGTTCCTAGGCCTTTTCATTTGACAGAGCTTAGGAAATACTTGTTTTACTTTTAAAGAGAAAAATCATCACATGTTCTCTTGATACTTCTAATTCAAATCCAGTACTATAGAGTTTTAATTTATCCTCTTTTCTCTTATATTCATATTTCCTTTCTCCTATGCTTGGTTCTCAAGGGGATCCAAGGATGATAAAATTAGAATACTACCTATGTACTCATTTTTTAAAAACTCCTACAGTCCACATGTAACAGTCTCAGAATAACAATACTAGCATGCCAACAATATAATTTCTATAAATGGTTTTAAGGTTTCTTTTTTTTTTTTCAGTTCTTTTTTTCTGTATGCTATACATCACTGGGGAAATAAAGCCTAATTGCTGTGCTTTCAAGTTACTTGGAATATTTCCTCTCTGCTTATGCCACCAATTAAATACACTTTAGGTTCAATCTGATTCTAATTTAAATTTTAAGGGCTTTTTTTTTTTTTTACTGTAGTAAAATTTATCAGTCTTGTCATGATTTCTTGGTTTTCTGTCATCCCCTGAGGATCTTCTGCATTCCAAGGGTATGTATTTTTAAATATTCATTCACATTTTCTTCTTGTGCTTTTATGGTTTCATATAAACATTAAAACTTTGATCTGTATTGGAATTTATAGTAGTAGAGAGTGGGAATCCATTTTATTTCCAGATAGCTACCTAGTTTTCTCACACCACTTACTGAATGATCTATTTGTTTCCCCTCAGAGAGTATAAATACCACCATTTATTAAGAGTCCAAATTCGGGGTGCCTGGGTGGCTTAGTCGGTTAAGCGTCCGACTTTCGCTTAGGTCATGATCTCACGGTTCGTGGGTTCGAGCCCCGCGCTGGACTCTGTGCTGACTGCCAGCTCAGAGCCTGGAGCCAATTTCAGTCTGTATCTCCCTCTCTCTCTGACCCTCCCATGCTCACGCTCTCTGTCTCCTAGAAATTAAAAAAAAAAAAAAGAGAGTTCAAATTCATAACAGGAGTTTTCACTAGCTGAGAGCATCTACTGGCAATGGCACTAGGATTAGTACCTAAACTAGGACTATTCATTCTTATGTCAGAACCTTAGCTGTGTTGCATCCTTTGTTTTCTTTAATACTGATTTACATTTCAAATTTTTCCAATTTTGTTTTTAATCAAAGTAATCTTGACTATTTGCAGCCAAGAATCATAACTTATACAACATGATTTTTCTCTTAGAATTCAATAGTAAGCATGCCCCAAATCGCAGCTTTTGGCTCTTTGCACTACACTTAGCAGCTAAAACTCCTGTTCATAACTGATTTTTTAAATATTTATTTATTTTGAAGGGGGGAGGGGCAGAGAGAGTAGAAGAGAGAAAATCCCAAACAGTCTCCACACTCTCAGCGCAGAGTTCAGTATGGGGCTCGATATCACAAATCCTGGGATCATGACCTGAGCTGAAATCAAGAATCATATGCTTAATCAATTGAACCACCCAGGGGCCCCACCTGTCAATGACTGTAATTTACAGAATTTTCACTACCATCTCTAGTAACTGAATCCTAATATACCATGAGCTCATATCATCCCATTATTTTTACATTTTTCATTTCAGAAATTAAACATACCTACAGTTGGTTACCTTAACATTTAAAACTATCATTTAAATATTGCTTTTCTAGAAATATCCCTAAGCTTTAACAGATAGCATGAGGTACTAATGGAAAAGCAAGCAGAAAGGTTAAAAAAAGATAGAAGAAATGGCAGGAAATAAGGATGAATTAGGAGACAAAGGTCATATTATAGTTTGATGTTTTTATGGTAGAGAGTTAATATTTAACAATATAGAAACTAAACACCACTGAATAATTTTTAATTTATATGCCATGCCCAGATTTTTGTGTTAAAAGAATCACTTTAGCAGCACGGAAAAAAGTACGCCAATGACATAAGATTATTTTTTTGTTTCTAAACAAAGCCTTTTCGTTCAAATAGATTTAGAGCCTTTACTATACATTCTGGATAGTTTTCTACAAATTATTAGCCAAATGTTATACTTTGGAGCCATATACAAAAGTAGGGCTGCCAATTAATTTGTCAAATTTATGAGAATGAGTTTATAGAACTCATAATATGAATATAAGATTGTTTACCAGCTGTTAACTTAAAGATGACATAGACAATATGGTTTCTAATACAAAAGAATCACTAACTGAATTATAACTTATCATTTGTTTACTGTCTATCATGTACAATTTGATAAGCAGATAAAATATGCATTAAGAAAATCACTGCACCATTTGGAATGCATACAAGTTACCTATCATATAATCTGAAGTGTTAAACTGAGCATATGAGAGCTGATAAACTATAGGGCTAATAGCTACTTAGGGGTTATACTTCAATCATATTTTGGTTTTACTTGTATGAAAACAATAATATAAACCCCTTCTTTGAAAAAAGGAAATATAGAAATCAAAAATATAAGTTTTACTTTAGGAAAGGAAAAAGTTTTTATTAAAGACTACCTGTAAATAAAATCAGTTGACCCAAAAATATTTTGGTTTATTCAGATACTATGCTCTAAGGCAGCTACATTTATACTTAATGAACTAAATAAAAGATCTATTTGTGATATTCATAAAGAAAGGTATCTGTAGCTATGCCCTAATCTTTTTTTAATGTTTATTTATTTATTTTTGAGAGAGAGAGTGAGAGACAGCGCATAGAAGTAGAGAGAGAGGAAGAAAGAGAATCCCGGGCAGGCTCTATGCCCTCAGTGCAGAGCCCATAGCAGGATTGATCTCACAAACTGTGACATCATGACCTGAGCCAAAATCAAAAGTCAAGAGTCAGAAACTGACCCACTGAGCCACCCAGGCACTCCTGCCCAATCTCTAAGAGATCTCTGTTGTGTTAGCCTATGGGTCACTGAAAAAAAAAGACTCTATTGAGTACTATTTTACCAAAGAAGTCCGTCTTTACCTATGTGAAATGCTTAACTAATATGTTAATAAATCATGTCATTCTTTCCATGATTTTCATAAGTCATAAAATATGGCTGGTATAGGAGATAACTAGCACTTATGGTTAATCGCTTAAAATGTAATAAATTGGCACAAACAGGTGTTTTCATCCTTTTCTGTCTCTTTAGATTCAGTTCTCCAAAAACGACTAAAAAACTAAGTAAAACAAAAAATGAACCCAGAGCAGCTTTTAGTTACTTAGCAGCTTTTATAATTTTCTGTCTCCTTTATGTAGTATATAAATTTATATAAGTATAAAAGTACTTTTGAAATGTTTTAAACCTAAACACAACATGGAGTTGTATTCACCAGGACTGGTTGATCCCCTGGATTCCCAGAACTAGCCAATCTTTACAGAGAATTTTCAAATAACTGCTGTGAAAACAGAAACTCCATTAGATTAAGGAAAAGCTATACTACTTATACTCAGTATACAGAGACCCAAAAATTAGACAGGCCATAGAAGAGTGATGCCTATCAGGAACATTCTAAATAGCAGGGAGCGATAATCTAAACAAACTATCAAAGAAATCTGTCAGTCTATAAACAGCTGAAATCCCATTCAATAGATAAAGTATGACACAGGGTAAGGAGGAAGTAATTTAATAGTAGACAACGGGAAGCCGTACAGGTGATCAGGCTGGGCAGAGGCAGAAGAGGCCTAACAGAAGGTTGTAGAATTCCACCTTTAAGAAATCATGAAAGGCAAAATCCTAGTATTCAAAATAGCAACTTAGGCTAGAAGGAACTAGGATAATTGGCAAGAAAACAAGTCATCGAATAATTTATAGATGAAAACACAGGGATTCAACTGTTAGAAACAGATATAAGGGACTTGATTAAAGAAATAAAAGCAAAAGCTCAATTACTAGAATCCATGTACTAAGAGAAAGTAATGCCAAGAATATATTGATCCTAAGGTCATAAAATCCTGACCCTTAGTTCCTTACAGTACCTGTTCTTAACTACAAATCGTTACCAGTTACTGGAGAAGGACTAAACATAAATGTGGTATTAAGGAACTTAAATAATGAAATCCAGATGAATCATTAGACTAAGGTTTATACTTAATCCTTCAAGCCCTATTCTTGTTGTCACTCCAAAATTCAAGCTTTAAGTATGACTGCTCCCTCTGCCTGAAAAAAATTAGCTGACGTAGATTTATGGGTACAGGTTAAACTGCAAATCTCTAACGTATGGGGAACTGAGATGTTGTACCATTCTTTCTGCAGGGGATATGGCAATAAATGCATGACAAGAACATTCAGATTATGCTCTCCATGGTGAGCTGACAAAGTAGGTGACTATAAAAACTTTAAAAAATAAAATGAAAAAAATACTAATAATGTGAACAATTGATAAATATGGTTGATGAAGAGGCGAGTAATATTATAATTAGAAAAAAATCGGGGAAAATTCTTCTGTAGAAAATAGATGGAGGGGTGCCTAGGTGGCTCAGTCAGTTAAGAGTCTGACTTCTGCTCAGGTCATGATCTCACAGTTCATGGGTTCCAGCCCTGCGTCAGGCTCTGTGCTGACAGCTAGCTCAGAGCCTGAAGCCTGTTTCAGATTCTGTATCTCCCTCTTTCTCTGACTCTCCCCGGCTCATGCTGTCTCTCTCTCTCTCAGAAAAAAAAAATTGTAATTAAAAAAAAAAAATAGATGGATCAACTACTTCTCTTTCAGTCCCATGGCTAACACTCCATAATCTCACATTCATGAAAGGTACCCACCTAGAATGTCACAAGCCCAAAATAGAGCTGCTCTATTAAGATGATGTGAACCAGGGGCACCTGGGTGGCTTAGTCGGTTAAGCGTCCGACTTTCGCTTAGGTCATGATCTCGCGGTTCGTGGGTTCGAGCCCCGCGTCGAGCTCTGTGCTGACTGCCAGCTCAGAGCCTGGAGCCTGTTTCAGTCTGTGACTCCCTCTCTCTCTGACCCTCCCCTGCTCACGCTGTCTCTCCCTCTCTCTCTCCTAGAAATAAATAAAACATTAAAAAAAAAAATTAAAGAAAAAAAAAAGATGTGAACCAAATGTCCACAAAGAATTGGGATATTTTCTTATAGTCTAACTTTAAGTATATTGATTTTAGGTGCGCCTGGGTGGCTTAGTGGGTTAAGTGTCCGACTTTCGCTTAGGTCATGATCTCGCGGTTGGTGGGTTCAAGCCCCGCGTCCGGCTCTGTGCTGACTGCCAGCTCGGAGCCTGGAGCCTGTTTCAGTCTGTGACTCCCTCTCTCTCTGACCCTCCACTGCTCACGCTGTCTCTCTCTCTCTCCTAGAAAGAAATAAAAAAAAAATAAAAAAAATTTTTAAAAAAAAAGTATATTGATTTTAATGTTCTTTTAATAACCTTATGAGATTCCTTTCTACTGACCCTATCTGAGTTCCTGGGCCTAAAAAATATCTGTTGAATAAATAATAAATGTATTAATGAAAAATATACAAGTATGTAAACGTAAGTATATAACTAAAGCATACTGGAGATGGTACTCCCTACTAAGGTTGGTGACATTTAATAATTTTAAGAAAAGAAGTCTCAAATTAAAAGTCAATTAAAAAGTCATACTGACAATACACACTCAAAAGAGAAAAAGAAAATCTGACTAAAGTGAGAATCTGGTCCTTGAGTTCTCCTAGCTGACACAGGAATGGAACCAAATTAAATTTGCACTAATCCAAGGACTTTGAAATTAATAACACTCCTCCTCCTCCTCCTCTCTCTTTTTTAGTAAAAGGTGAAAGATTTATACAATCTGAAGAGAAACCAGAGTATTTTCTCTCTCTCTTTTTTTTTTAAATAAATGAATCTCATTTGGCAGGAAAAATTCAAAGCATGCATAAAAACAGGGATCTAGTAAAAGTCATCACACCTAAACTCACAATATAATAAAATATGACTTTTAACACTGTCACCAGTTAAATTATTTAGAATGGTTATGAACTCTCCCACAGTAACATCCAATTTAAATGGCAACATAGTCATCAATTTTCATAACATTTTAATGTTAATTTAGAGTCTAGTTTCCTAGCAAGCTAGAACATTTTAAATTTAGTATTTGTATATCCTGAGAGCATATTTTATGACTTGTTTTACTTCCTGATAGCTCTTATTAGTTTTTCAGAAACTTGGCTTATTGGCATAAACCTTTTGTACATTCTATAAACCCTGTATATTCCAAACCCAAATGACTTTTTATGGGATTTTATCTTGATACAGATTTCTATAACAGCAATGAAACCATTAGGCCTGTTTTGTTCTCTTTCTAGTCAATAGAAAGGAACTGTTAACCAAGCTAACTTAGCTACTATATATGTAGCTAACTAAGCAATTGACCATGATCTATGATCTATTTAGTAAACTCTACATTCTGTAAAACTTGAAATATGTGTACTGCACTTTATGTTAATATGATCTTTACTTTGCAAATTACATTTACTTATTATACATGTCTGAATTATACATATTACTGATTTTATGTTGTAAGATGATATATCCATTAAGAGGAGCACTGGCATTATTACCAAAGCTAGTACAATTCCTGACTCTGATTTACTAGCTATATAGCATTAGAGCAATTATTTAACTTCAGTGATCCTTGATCTTCACATCTGAAAAATGGGAAGTTTGGATAACTGTTAATGCATTCTCTAACTCTAAAATTCTGTTTCCTTAATTCTGGTGATAAAATGTAACGCTATGTAAGCAGTAAGAACACCAAAGTGGTATAAAAGTAAGGGAGTATTCAGAACAAGGAAACACACAACACACACCCCTGAACTACCCAAGTCATTAAGCAAAAGTTATTTTGGTTTTAATTATCTGAACAACAGTTGCTTAAATTCTCAAATTCTTGTTAACCACTTGTGTGAAGATGATATTATTCACATTCCTTAAATCCTTCTTGGCTAACCAGTGATAAGGTTAACATGGGATTATTTTTAAACTGGCCCTTCAAGATCTGGCATATTTTTCTCTCTGACCTAATCTCTACTAACTCCAATTCTTACTCTCAGCGGTCACTATTAAGCCTACTAAGCCTCTGTTGATTCCTTATACTTGAACTATTACTGCTTATCTCATCTCTCTTCCCCTGCCTACCACTATCTCCAGGGATTTTTGCCTTTTTATTTTGCTTTCCTAATTTCAAGTTATTACACTTTACTCCCCCGACTCTCCCCATACCCCCTCAAGTCAGGAGACATTCCTACATATTTTTGTTAGATGAATAAAAAATAAATGACAAACCTTGAAAATAAATATTCAAATAAGGTTTCAAATATATTTATAACTTCAAAAATATCAAGGCCCAGATTTATTTTCAATATTTTCAATTTATAACTTTGATACATCATTAATAAATTTTTCAATTTAGTTTCACATTTCATTACTGAATGACTGAAACTGGAATGAAGAAAGGTTTGTGACATTCTGATTCCTTAAAATCATATTATAGCCAAACAGGGCCTGGCATCTATCAAAATGAGAAGGCAGATATCATATAGATCCAATTCGTCAAATGCAGCTCTGACTTTGGATAAAATAAAAGAAATAAATATTTAAATGTGCACAAAAGAATTCTGGAAATAGAATAAAAATTAAAAGAAGGGTTAACTGTGTTTTAAGCACAATTTAATTTTTTTAAATGTTTATTTTTGAATGAGAAAAAGACAGAGCATGAGCAGGGGAGGGGCAGAGAGAGAGAGAGATACAAAATCTGAAGCCGGCTGCAGGCTCTGAGCTGTCAGCACAGAGCCTGATGGAGGTCTTGAACCATGAGATCATGACCTGAGCCAAAGTAGGTCTCTTAACCCACTGAGCCACCCAGGCGTCCCACGCATAACTTAAAGGAAAGTAGGCCCTTGAATTGTTGGAGGATTCAGTATATATAATCCTACAGAAGTAGGAAGTATAAACAAAAGACAAATCAATCTGATAGCATAGCCATAATTTAAAAAGACATGGGAAATGTGAAAGAGAAGAGTGAAAGTAAGGAATGCTGGCCCTGGCAGTGTGGTACAACAACTTGTCCATGGTAAAGCAGTTCACTTCATAGCTGGTAAGATTCTGAAAGGAAAACATATAGAATGTAGAAAAAAAAGTACAGTTGACTAGTCAGTCAGGTAACTTTGGTGAATAGGGTGACATATCAAAACCAAATGACTCAAAAAGAGGAAAGGTTACAATAATCTTCGTGAAAGTCCACAAATATATTGCACTTGAATTAGGGTTCCTCAGCAGGGTAAACAGATACTGAAAATCTATTGTCAAAAAGATTATTTTTGGATCAAGAATATCATTGCAAGAAAGATAAAGGCTAGTGATATAGATTCTCAAAGTATTCTGTTATAAAGTTATGACACAAAATCAGATGAGGCCACTGAAGAGAAAGAATTCAAGGGATATTTTCTTAAGATTTTATATATGGAATGCCTCTAAAGGTCAATGCCTGGGGAGTTGTTACGATAATGATAATATCTTTTGGAAAACAGAAAGACTATTATTGGTGGTAGTGGACATCAAGATGTTTCTAAATTTGAAGCATTGTTTTAATTCTGTGACAAGCACCTAACCTGAGATTTCAAATACATGAGATTTTTTTTTTTAATCCAGGGAATTCATCTAAATTGTTTCATACAGAATCATGTTTAGAAAATACATTTAAAGTTTCAGTTCAAGGCGGCAACATAGAAGGGTCCAAAGCTTACTTCCTCCTACAGATACATCAAATCTGCAGTTAAATATGGAACAAATTGCCCGGGGAAAAAATAAAAATAAAAACCTGTCTAAGCAACTCCTATGCATTAGGCAAAGGAGAAGAAGGCCCACATCAAAGCAAGTAGGAGAGGGTAGAAAGCAATCTCACAATAAACCTCATTCCCCAGAGTTGCAACCCACAATTGAGAGAAAACTTAAAATTTAGAGCTTTGAAAAACAATGGGGCTCACATCCACAAGATCCACAGGCTGTAACAATTTGATAAATGACTCTTAAAGGGCTCACACACCCAGACTCACCCACTAAAGGCTCAGCACAAAGGTAGCCAATAGGCAGGCATCCAGACTTGAGGTGAATGAGGCTTAGTTGCTTTTAAAGTGTTAGATTGGGGCAAAAATCTAACTTAAGCCTGAGGCAAAAATCAAGGGTACTCAGGGCTCACAGTCACCATTTTCACATTTTCCCTCTGCCTTGCTCTAGCTAGTGGGTGCAATCTTTTTCTTTTTTCAATGGTAGGCTTTTTTTTTTTTTTTTTTGGCTTTTTCCCTCTTTTCTTACAGGTGCCATCTTTATGCTCTCCCTTATGTCTCATTCCAGCCAGTAGTCTTCATGTACTAGCTGGTGAGCACCATCTTTTTTCTTTTCCTTTTTCCTGGCAGGTGCCATCTATAGACTCTCCCTGTGTCTCATACCAGTTGATAGGTGCCATCTTTGTATTCTCCCTCTGCCCGCCTCCAGAGTGTCAGTATAGTAATAGTAATATATATAGTAATATAGTATAGTAATAGGGGAGCTATTACATGCACCTGGCTTTTATAGCTGCTGCCCTGAGGACACTGCTTGATTGCTTGGCTCTGGAGGCCAAGTAGGGCTACAATTCTGGGTCCCCATGGGGCTGTTAACAAATAAATAGTTCTTGGCAGACTACCCCCATAGCACTGCACAGATAGTAAACTAAAACATAACCCCAGTCTTTCTGTGAAAGAAGCCTATTTGTTACTCCAGGAGCTTTGGCCTGAGAGGCAGGGTTCTGATTTGGTATACATCTAGGAGCCTATGGCGGTGTTTTCAGGGAATAGAGGCTGATAGATATATTTGTGCCTTCCTGCTGCCTTACTACAGCTCACCAGTATCTCCCTCCAGGTAAGCTTAATATACCCTGTTTGGCACCAAAAGACAGGTGGTCTGTTTGTGGCTGCCACAAGGGGAAACCTATATATTGCCTGGTTCTGCTGGCCTTTAGGTTCCACAGGACTGTAACCAAAAGACAAAGAATTTATAAGTGGCTACCACCCACAGCAAGAGTCAACAGAGACATTAGCTCAGTCTTTCAGTGAAAGTGGCCAATTAACTTACCATCATAAATGCAGCTGGAGGGGTGGGTTTCTAATTAAACACACACCTAAGAGCTGATATTAATCTTTCCAGTGACCTAGAGGGCAGGAGCTTATCTCTGCACTCTTCCCTGGTTGCACTCCAGCAGACTGCCAGTATCTCCCAGAGGAAAACTTTTCTCCCAGAGGAAAACTTCTACATGCATTTGGTACCACAGTTTCTACATCGGGTACCTGGTGTGTGCAGTTGCCACCCAGAGGATGTCTCTTACTTGCCTGCCTTTGCCAGGAGAAGCTTGTGTTCTTGTGTTCCATAGGACTGTAACAATCAGAAACAGTTCTTCGCAAGCTACCACCCCCAGGGCAGCCTAAAACACACCCTTCTTTCTATTAAAGAGGCCATAGAGCTTTGGCCTGAGGGGCAAGTCTTCAGGTTCAGTACATAGCAGAGACTTATGAAGGTGTTTTCAGTGAACACAGGCCAGTGGATGCCATCTATGCACTCTCACTCTGCCTTGCTACACCGCACCAGTATTTCCCAGGAAATACATTAAACATTCATCTGAAGCCCTAATTTCTGCAACTGCCATTAAGGGTACATATCCAGATTATCTTTCTAGCTCAGGAAGCCAGTGGGGTTTAAGCTTATGGTCCCACAGAACTGTATGTATCTATGTACTTTAAAAGCTGTTGCATGAGGGTATAGCTTCCAATCATTCTTAACCTAAGTGCTGACTAAGATGCTCCCCTTTGGGACGCTGACAGGTCTTGGCAGATTCTCAGCGTCTGGGAAGCATTAAAAATAAAAGGCTGTTTGGACAATCACAAAGTTTTGAGAGAAACCAAGAGCTAGGTCAGGGTTGAACAAAAAAGATTAATCTTCTATCGGAAGCCATTCTAACAAGACTGGAAGATGTGGCTGTTGCATCTATGTCTAGAAACCAACACAGAGAGTCGAGCAAAATGAAGAAACAGAGGAATATGCTCCAAATGGGAGAATTATATGAAATTTCAAGGAAAAAAAAGTTAATGAAATGGAGATATGTAATTTACCTGATAAATTTCAAAACAGTGGTCATAAGGATATTCATAGAACTCAGGAGAAGGATGGATGAACACAGTTAGAACTTCAACAAAGACATGGAAATATATGAAAGTACAAAATATAGAAAACACGGAGCTGAAAAGTACATTCTGGGGGATGGTTCAACTGCAGAATAAAGTAGAAGAAAGGATCAGTGAACTTGAGGACAGGGCAGTGGAAATCACCCAAACACAAAAGCGAAATGAAAAAGAGGGAAAACAAAGTGAAGATAACTAAAGGACTTATGGCCAACATCAAATGGTCTAGCATTCATATGATATGGGTTCCAAAATGAAAAAAAAAAAAAAGAGAGAGAGAGAGATAAGTGCAGAAAACTTATTTGAAGAAATAATGGCTGAAAACTTCTCTAACTTAAGAAAGGAAACAAAGAGGTGCCTGAGTAGCGCAGTTGGATGAGCATCCAATTCTTGGTTTCTGCTCAAATCATGATATCAAGGTTGTGGGATCCAGCCCTGTGTCAGGCTCTTCCCTTTGCTTGGACCCTGAATAAGATTTTTGTCTCTCTCTCCCTTTGCCCCCTCCCCTAGTTTGCTCTCTCTCTCCAATTAAAAAAAGAAAAAAAAAAAAAAAAAGGAAACAGAACTCCAGATACAGGAATCCCAGAGAATTCCAAATAACAGGTACACAAAAAGACCCAAATCAAAATACATTATAGTTAAAATGTCAAAAGTTAAAAAAAAAAAGAGAGAATCTTAAAAGAAATCAAGAGAAAAACAGCTTGTTTTCACAAAGAGCACTCCCATTAGACAATATGCTGGTTTTTCAACAGAAACTGTGCAAGCCAGAATGAAGTGGAATGATTTATTCAAAGTTCTGAAAAAAAAAAACAAAAAACAAAACTTCTAACCAAGTATACTCTATTCATCAAGTTATCATTCAAAATTGGACAGATAAAGACTTTTCTACACAAAACCTGAAGGAATTCATGTCAGGAAACTGGCTTTCAAGATATACTATGGGGATATTTTCAAGCTGAAATGAAAGGTCACTAGTTAGTAACAAGAAAACATATGAAAGTATAAATCTCACTAGTAAAGGTAATTAAATATATAGTATAGATAGTGGATTCATCAATTATAAAACTAGCATGAAAGTTAAAAGACAAAAGCAATAAAAGTAGCAACTACAGTAATTAATTAAGGAACACACAAGATAAAATGATGTAAACCATGACATCACAAACATAAAATATAAGAGGGAAAGTTAAAATGTGAAGCTTAAGAATGTGTTCAAACATACGTTGGTATCAAAATGTATGGTTACACATTTAAGTTGTTATATGTAAGAGTCAGGGTAGCTATATAGCAAAAACCTACACTAGATACATACAAGATACAGAGAAAGGAATCTAAGCATACCACTAAAGAAAATCATAAAACCATAAAGAAAGAGAGCAAGAAAAGAAAGTAACAGAAAGGAGCTACAATACATGCAGAAAACAGCAAAGTAAGTACATACCTATCAATAATTACTTTAAATGTAAATGGAATAAATTTTCCTATCAAAAGTCATGGAGTAGCTGAATGTATAAAAGAAACAAGACTCATCTATATGTAGTCTACAAGAGAATCACTTCAGATGTAAGGACACCAACATACTGAAAGTGAAAGGATATAAAAAGATATTCCACACAAATGGAAACCAAAAGTATACTTGGATCAGACAAAATAGACTTCAAAATCTAGACTGTAATAATAGACAAAGGCATTACATAAAGATAGAGGTCAGTCCAATAAGGGTATATAACGTTTGTATTTACAAATGCACCCAACATAGAAGCATCTAAACATATAAAGCAAATATCAATAGACAGCAATACAAAAATAGTAGGGAAATTTAATACCCTACTTACATCAATAGATAGATAATCCAGACAGAAAATCAATAAGGAAAACATTGGGCTGAAATGAATATTAGACCAGGTGGACTTAACAGACGTATACAAAACTGTCCATCCCAAAATAACAAAATATACATTCTTCTTTTTTTTTTTTGTTATTCATTTATTTATTTATTTATTTATTTATTTATTTATTTTTTTACAAATAGTTTATTGTCAAATTAGTTTCTACATAACACTCAGTGCTCATCCCCAAAGTGCCCTCCTCCATGCCCATCCCCCTCTCCCCCCACATCCATCAGTCCTCAGTTTTTGTCAGCATTCAAGAGTCTCTCATGGTTTGCCTCTCTCCCTTTCCCCCACCATTTCCGAAAATATACATTCTTCTTAAGTGCACATGGAATATTCTCCAGTATAGCTCATATGTTAGGCCACAAAAAAAGTCTTAATAAATATGAGGACTGAAATCATATCAAGTATCTTTTCTGACCACAATGATATGAGAATAGAAATCAATTACAAAAAAAAACACAAAACAGAGAATTCGCAAATATATGGAGATTAAACAACTAGCTACTGAACTTCCAATGAAACAAAGAGGAAATAAAAAAGAAATTAAAAAAATACTCTGAGGCAAATGAAAATAGAAATACAACATAGCCAAAATTTATGGAATGTAGCAAAAGCAGTTCTAAGAGAGAAATTCATAGTGATAATGTCTATATTAATAAACAATAACAATTCCAAATAAATAACCTAACTTTACACTTCAAAAAACTGAAAAAAAGAACAAATGAAGACCAAAATTAGTAGCAGGAAGTAAAGATTAAAGCAGGGGAATAAATAAAATACACACTTAAAGAAAGGATCAATGAAACTTGTTCACTGATAAGATGAACAAAATTGATAAACCTTTAACTAGACTCACCAGGGGAAAAAAAGAGGACACTAATAAGTAAAATCTGAAATGAAAAAGGAGATGTTATAACTGATACAACAAAAAAATAAAAGATCCTAAGAGATTATGAAAAATTATATGCCAACAAATTGGACATTCTAGAAGAAATGGATAAATTCCTAGAAACGTGTAACTTACCAAGACTATATATCATGAGAAATAGAAAATCTGAACAGAGTGATTATTAGTAAGGAGATTGAATCAGTTATCAAAAACTACCCAACAAACAAAACTCTAGGACCAGAAGCTTCAGTGATAAATTCTACAAAACATTCAAAGAAGAATTAATACCAATCCTTCTTAAATTCTTCGTAAAAAATGGGAGAGAAGACTTTCAGGTTCATTTTAGAATGCCTGTATTACCCTGATACCAGAACCAACCAAGTAAGCCACAAACAAAATTGCAGGCCAATATCCCTAATGAACATAGATGCAAAACTCCTCAAGAGAATGTTACCACAAGTAATTCAACAATACATTAAAATAATCATATGTTGTGATTAAGTGGGATTTATTCTAAGCATATAAGGATAGTTTAACATCCACAAATCAATTAACACAGTATACCCTATTTACAAAACAAATGATAAAAATCATATGATCATCTCAAAGATGCATAAGAACTGTTTCACAAAATTTGACATTCATTAATGATAAAATGTGCAACTAAGTGGGAATACAGGGAATTTTTCTCAACATAATAAAGGCCATCTATGACAAACCCACAGCTAATATCATACTCAACAGGGAAAAGATAAAGGCTTTTCCTCTAAAATTGGGAACAAAAAGAAGATGTCTACTCTCACCATTTTTATTCAAAATAATATTGGAAGGCCTATCAAGAACAATTAGTCAAGAAAAATTTTTAAAAAGCACCTAAATTGGAAAGGAAGAAGTATAACTATCACTATTATCAGACGGAGTGACACAGAAAATGCTAGACTCCATTAAAAAAAAAACTGTTAGAACTAAATTCAGTAAACTTGCAGGTTGTAAAATCGGTATATGGAAATCTATTGTATTTTCATACACTAATAAGAAACAGCAGAAAGAGAAAAGAAGAAAACAACTAAGATACAATTGTACCAAATAAGAATAAAATACCTATATATAAACTTAATCAAGGTGAAATATGCTGAATTTTATAAGAGTAATCAAAGAAATTGAAGACACAAATAAATGGAAAGATTTTCTATGTGCATAGACTGAAAGACAAAATTGTTAAAATGTTCGTATTCCCCAAAGCAATCTGTATTCCCCAATTGCATTTCCCAATGCAATCCTTATCAAAATTCCAATGGCATTTTTACATAAATAGAAGAAATGATCCTTAAATGTGTATAGAACCAAAAAGATCCCAAATAACCAAAGTAATCTTGATAAAGAACGCTAGAGACATCACACTCATGATTTCAAACTATATTTCAAAGCTATAATCATCAAAACAGTATGGTATTGGCACTAGTAATGACACAAAGATCAACAGAACAGAATAGAGAGGCCAGAAATAAACCTACACATATGTGGTCAATTCATTTGTGACAAAGGAGCCAAGGATATACAACAGGGAAAGGACAGTTTCACTATCTTATGTCACACACAAAAATTAACTCAAAATGGAATAAATACTTGAATGTAAGATCTGAAACCATAAAACTGTAAAGAAAACATAAGCAGTAAGCTTGTTGACATTGCTCTTGGTGATGATCTTTTAGATTTGATACTAAAAGCAAAGGTAACAAAAGCAAAAATAAACAAATGGGACTACATCAAACTAAAAAGCTTCTGCACAGCAAAGAAAATCATCAACAACATCAAAAAACAAAATCTACTGAAAGAAAGAAAATGTTGCCAAATCATATGTCTGATAAGGGGTTAATATCCAAATATATAAAGAACCCACACAACTTACTGGAAAACAGCAATCTGATTAAACCTGAGCAGAGGGGCACCTGGGTGGCACTGTTAGTGGGAATGTAAATTGGTGCAATCACTACGGAAAAGAGTATGGAGGTTCCTCGGAAAATTAAAAATATAAGTACCATATGATCCAGCAGTTCCACTTCTGTAATTTATCTGAAAAAACAGGGAGGGGGAGAGAGGCAAACCATGAAAGACTCTTGAATGCTGAGAACAAACTGAGGACTGATGGGTGGGGGGGGAGGGGGAGATGGGCATGGAGGAGGGCACTTGCGGGGATGAGCACTGGGTGTTATATGGAAACCAACTTGACAATAAACTATTTGGAAAAGAAGAAGAAGAAGAAGATGTGGTTTATCTATACAATGGAATACTACATGGCAATGAGAAAGAATGAAATCTGGCTATGTGTAGCAACATGGATGGACCTTGAGGGTGTTATGCTGAGCGAAATAAGTCAGGCTGAGAAGGACAAATATCATATGTTTGCACGTATAGGAGGATTAGGAGGAATAAGGGGGAGAAGCAAACCATGAGAGACTCTTGAATGCTGACAAAAACTGAGGACTGATGGATGTGGGGGGGAGGGGGGGATGGGCATGGAGGAGGGCATTTGTGGGGATGAGCACTGGGTGTTATATGGAAACCAGCTTGACAATAAACTATTTGTAAAAAGAAAATTAAAAAAAACAAAAAAAATCCATATTGAGATAAAGTGGAAAAAAAATAAAATAAAATAAAAGAATAAAAAAATTTATCTGAAAAAACAAAAATGCTAATTCAAAAAGATACTGCACCTCCATGTTCATTTCAGCATTATTTATGATAGTCAAGACGTGGAAACAACCCATTGAATAAACAAAACGTGATATATATACAGATATGTATATATATAAAATAGAAAATTACTCAGTCATAAAAACATAATGAAATCTTGCCATTGGTGGGAAGATGGGTGGACCGTGAGGACATTACATTACCTGAAATGTCAGACAGAGAAAGACAAATGACTTATATGTATAATCTAAAAACAAAAACAAAAACAAAATATAAGCTGGTGGTTTCCTGAGGCAGTGGGGTGGAGAGGAGTGGGGGTGGCAAAATAGGTGATGCTGGTCAAAAAGTATAAATTTCCAGTTATAAAATGAGTAAGTCATGGAATAATGTTCATCATGGTGACCTTACTTAATAATAGTATACTGCATATTTGAAAGCAGTAGGAGTATGGATCTTGAAGTTTCTCACCAGGAGAAAAAAATGTGTAACTATGTATGGTATCAATGTTAACTGGGCTTACTGTGGCCATCATTTTCCAATGTATACAAATATCAAATAATCATTTTGCAATATATACAAATATCACCTCAAATAACTAAAGCTAATATGTTATGCCAATTATACCTCAATAAAAATATATTTAAGAAATGTTTTTGATGCTAAAGAAAGAGTATATAGGGGTGCCTGGGTGTCTCAGTTAAGCATCTGATTTCATCTCAGGTCATGATCTCATGGTCCATTCATTCGAGCCCCACGTTGGGCTCTGTGCTGACAGCTCAGAGCCTGGAGCCTACTTCCCATTCTGTGTCCCCCTATTCTATGCCCCTCCCCCACTCATGCCGTATCTCTCTTTCACTCAAAAATGAGTGAAATTTTTTAAATAAAGTAAAAAAATTTTTAAATAAGGTAAAAATTTTTTTAAATAAATAGTATATAATTATGTGACATAATAATACCCACATTTGAATGTTGGGTAGATTCATTTATTACAGATATGGCTTGTTATACAAAGCAAAATGTGTAAAATAGAATAAAAATTTGTTGTTAAAAGTTTTTTGATCTTGTGCCTCTGTATAAAAAAAAATGCTGAGAGTGTATATAATTTAATTGCAGTGAATTCTTTAGAAATTATATATACATACAACCTAAGATGTTATGACTGGAAAAAATAAAAACAAATTGATAAATATTTTTACTTATTACTAAAACGTATATATGAATATGTGGTCTTATTTCGATAATCTTGGCTTATCATTTTGTGATATAGCAGTTCAAACAACCAGCTCTTAATCTGATCTAGATATCTTGTTTTAAGGATGTCACAGTCAGAAAAGATATCACAATAGGATAGGTAAATCAGAATGGAGAAAGTACATCAATAGGTGTCTTAACAAACACTAATATTTCTCTTTGTTTAAATTTATTTATTTATTTTGAGAGAAAGAGAGAGAGAGACCATGAGTGGGGTAGGGACAGAGAGAGGTGGGGAGAGAATTCTAAGCAGGCTCCATGCTGACATAGCACAGAGCCAGAGGTGGGATTTGAACTCACCAACAGTGAAATCCTGACCTGAGCTAAAATTAAGAGTCAGATGCTTAACTGACTGAGTCACCCAGGCACCCACTACTAATATTTTTCATTTCTCAATTCCATATACCAATTATATAAAGGTAACTCATGCACATCCAGTATACATGATAGTCTGATACACCTGATATTACTCTCTCTTTATATAAGATTAAGCATTTTTTTCTTATTTTAGCTGAGATAAAATAAACATTAATAGAAGTCCAATTATTTTCATCTGTTCTTTGTATGTGCCATCTGGGGTTCATGGCATTTGCACAAAACTTTTGAAAATTCTTACATTATAAAAGTAAAAGCATTTAATACTCTCCCCCCAAAAAAGTAGTATAGTACAATTGAAAAATTAAAGTAAGCCATTTGCAGAGCCTCGGTGATAATACAAGACAATAAAAGTCATTTTAAAAGCAATTACAGTAAATTTTGACACCAAAGTAAATTATGATACTTTATACTGCTGTATAATAACATTAGTCAACACAAACATTTTACAAAACTACTTTTTGATCTGACAAAAACTATTCAAGGTAAATTTTTTTTTTCTTTCTCTTTTCTTACACCATCACACTTAATTTTCTTAAGGGTCATGTTTTACTGTAAAACAGTACTTTTAACATTTCATAAGAGTTCTGTGTGCTCAAAGTAAAGGGAAAAAAAATAAATGTTGACAGAAAGCTGGACAACAAGTTTGGAAACTCCTAGGTAAAGGATACAAGTACAAAATTCTAAGAATGCTTTTGAAATCTGTCAGCACAATTACAATTTAGCTACCTTTGAAATGACCTATAAATAAATGAAGCTAAAAATCTCTGAATTTTCAGTGTCTAATATATATTTCCCCTCATAAAAATTTCATAGAATATTTAAGAAACCATTATTTTAGACAATTTAGTTTATATTACATTTCAGTGCCATTTTGCCTTTCTGTCAAATTCTTCTGAAGGAAACAATTATAAGAATACTAGAGAAATGACAGAGAAACCCTATTGCAGAGAAAATAATTATTCCTTGATTAATGTATTTTGTAAGTTTAGATTTCCTGTCAGGCTTTCTTAAAGGATAGCACATCTATATTTTAAAGTGCAATGAAAATCAGTAAATAAACATACACACATACATTATTTGTGCTAAATAGCATTATGCATATATCCAGGGAAATATATTTTAAGATTTTCATTAAAATATTAATTATAATGAAACCAAGAAGATTTTGTATGTCAGAAAAATAAAATTGTAAAGTATTAATAATACAGGCCAAAAACTGGAAAAATTATTCTAAGTATTATAAGTACAGTGAAGAAAAAGTTCATTGTTGACCACAGGAAGTTTTTGAAATATTTGTGAAGCTCTCAGAAATATTCATATAGATGAAGATACATGGTACAGAATACAAATTCTGGTAGAGGTCGTTAGATTGTTTTTGGAATATTTATCACTATTTTCAACCTTGAATTTTATTATTGTAAATTGTATAACTAGAATTTGAATGAGTAAAGCATTTAACAAAACCAGTAAGATAAACAGCAAATTCCAGAACCACCTTTCTTGAGTGATTATGTTTTCTTTTTTTTAATCACTAAAAATAACAACCAAAAAAATATATCAAGCAAGATTCATGGAAATTAATATTGAATATGATGAATTGTACTAGAAAAGGACAATATATAAATAGGCTCAACCCTCAGCCTTATCACAGTTTGAAAAGATATACAAAAACTGTGTTTATTAAAATGTTAGGCTCATCTAAGTTTAAACACAAAGTATCTGCCAAAAAAAATTAAGTGTAAGAACTATGTTCTATTTAGGCTAGCCATTCAATAAAAACCCTAGAAAACATTAAAATTAGTGGATTCAAAGTGAAAAGAAAATCTTAGAAATATACATTCAGTATGAAAGCCTTAGAAATACCTTTGGTGAAGATTTTAGTTTATATTTGGGCTTCAGCGTCATTATTTTTCTGCTAATTTGAATTCTAACAGTTCATTTATTTTATGCACTGTAGACTATGTTGCCAAAGAGGGAAAAATTAATTCAGTGTATTTCCACAATAAACACAGAAAATCATATACTTATTCCCTTTCCAGTTAAAATAAGGAGAAATCTATCAAGTACAGAGTTTAGGCCAATTGTATTTCTTCCATGTCAACTGCCTCAAATAGCCACACCCAAATTTAATTATATCAAAAGTAATTAATTTTCAAATGCTCCTTTTAGACACCACAAATAAAAGACACTAGCATTCAAATTTACTTATTACTCTATTGAGCAGTTGAATAATTTGACACGAGCCCAAAGGATTGACTAGATGGTGAAGGGCAGAAACCGTGATAAAGGACAAATAGGAGGAACAGAAAACCATCTAAAAAAAGACTACCAAACCTTCATCTTTATCCTCAAACTCCCTGCCTATAAGACACAGATTGACATTTCAAACAGACTTCTGGTCATCTCCCATCCAGGTATTACACAGGCAACCTAAGTTGTCCAGAAAAGGCTTTATTTAAAAGCTTTATATTAAGGCTACAACTTCACATTTCCTTCAACTAACAAACTACTTTATATACTGGTCTTAAAATATACCAAATCTCCCAATTTAGCAAATTTAACCATCACCAACAGCTCCTTTTTTATATATCTCACTTCCAGCTTAATCACAGCCAAAGACTTTTACTTCAGCTTACTAAATCCTACATTTTTGACACTGTAACAAATACGTTAAATTAGTAAACTGTTATCAAAAAACTGGGATAAAACATTGGTACATGTCTGAAAATGCAGAATAATAAAAATTACCTGTCACATATAGTTAATTAATTCAAATGGTGAGATTATGTAAAATCCTTCCAATTCGAACGGGAATATGAATATGGCAGATCTCTCCACCTACTTTTGTAGAAGCTTCTCAAAATTTAAGAATGATAAAACAACACACAATAAAGAAGAATTTTAATGCCTAAATCAGTTTTTTAACATCATTAACTGAATTGTCAGAACTATTGAAACAACTATTAAGAAGTGTAGATAAATTTTTTTTTTAAATCTCAGGAGTGGTAGCTCCTGTAAAAGCTATTGACAGCGTTAGTAAGTAGTAATTGTTTATTAGTAAGAACTGGATATTAAGATACTTCAAAATAGTTTTAAGTAATCACATATAAACCATGGTTTAAATTGAAGGGGTTTCTTTCTGAGCTAATTATAATGCTATGAATAAAATATTTCAAAATTTATCTTTCATACCAAACTTAGGTGACTTTCCTGAAAAAAGATATGTTTCAAAAGAAACAAGAAATATTTTGAGGAGAATACTGGTGCTATTTTGATTGGGTTGCTTTGAATGTGTACACTGCATACATACACACATACACATGCACACAATGGCAATGAAAAAAATGAAATCTTGCCATGTGCAACAATGTGGATGGAACTGAAGGGTATTATGCTAAGTAAAATAAGTCAGTCAGAGAAAGACAGATATCATATGTTTTCACTCATACGTGGAATTTGAGAAACTTAACAGAAGACCTTGGGGAAAGGAAGGGAAAAATTAGTTACAAACTGAGAGGGAGTCAAACTGTAAGAGACTCTTTTTTTTAAATTTTTTTAATGTTTATTTATTTATTCTGAGAGAGATATACCCAGCATAAGTGATGGAGGGGCAGAGAGAGAGAGGTGAGAGAGAATCCCAGACAGCCTCTACACTGTCAGCCCAGAATTCAATGTGGGGCTTGAATTCACGAAACTGTGAAATCATGACCTGAGCTGCGATCAGGAGCCACCCAGGCACCCCAAACTATGAGAGACTCTTAAATAAGAGAACAAACTGAGAGTTGATGGGGAAATGGGGTAGGGGGGGAAATGGGTGATGAGGCATTGAAGAGGGCATTTGTTGGGATGAGCACTGGCTATTGTATGTAAGTGCTGAATCATGGGAATCTACTCCCGAAGCCAAGAGCACACTGTATACTCTGTAAGTTAGCCAAATTGACAATAAATTATATTAAAAAATAATAAAACAAAATAAAAATGAATTTTAAAAATAAAAAAGAAGAAATACTTTATTAATTTAAAAACACTTTGATAAAAATTAAAAATAGAAACATCACATAATCCAGTAATTCCACTATTGGATATTTACCCCAAGAAAGGGAAAACACTACTAAAGATATAAGCAGTCCTATGTTTATTGTAGCATTATTTACAATAGCCAAGATATGGAAGCCTATACAATGGAATATTGCTCAGCCAAAAAAAAAAAAAAAAGAATGAGATCTTGCCATTTGCTACAACATAGATATAATGCTCAGTGAAATAAGTCAGAGAAAAGCAATATTTCCACTTATATTTGGAATTTAAAAAATAAAACAAATGAATAAACAAAAAGCAGAACAAAATACAGAGAACTGATAGTTGCCATAGGGAAGGAGGGTAGAGGGATATGCAAAATAGGTAAAGGGAAGTGGGAGGTACAGACTTCCAGTTACGGAATGAATAAGTCATGGGGATGAAAAGTACAGCACAGAGCATATAGCCAGTGGTATTGTAATAGCGCTGAATAGTGACAGACAGTAGCTACATTTGTAGTGAGCACAGCACAAAGTACAGAGTTTTGGAATCACTATGTTGTACACCTGAAACTAATGTAACATTGTATATCAACTATACTTCAATAAAAATGGAACAAACCCTTTGATAAATATCTTTTAAATATAATGAGCAAACTAATTTGATTATCTAGCTCTTTAATAAGCTGAAGAAACTCAATTTGACAATAGTCACAATGTTACTGAGCTTATAAATGCAGATGAATTGTCAGTAATGAAACTGATCCTTACAGTTAAGATTAATCATGCAAGTAAAATAAATTCAACTGTACTGAAACTTTAAGAGATCAGCACAAAGGTATGAGCTTTAAAAAAAAAATGTTACCAAAAATATTTCAGAATATTAGAAGATACATTATTTTCTCACTGAAAAAGGAAAAAATGAATTGACTAAAGAACAGATTCTATCACCTCTCTCTCATGGAAGGTGGACTACTTACTCTGATTCAATTCTGAAAAAAACCTTACTATTTCTATTAAGTCTGGATCAATTTATTTGCAGAGTACCCTGAGAAAGCAAAATGGGTTTCCAAACATTAGTATTTGTCACTACTTATTTCTATGAAGTAGAATTTCCTAGGCATAATGCAATAAAAATAAAATACAGAAGTAAAGCGGATATTGAGGCCAATAAAAATAGCATCTTCCACGTATAACTGCTAATTTTCATTTCTCACTAAACCCATTGATTAACTTTATTGGGAAAATGTTAAGTTTGAAATTACAGAATAAATATATACTAATTAAAAGCTACTTTTACTTGTTGAAGTTCTGCAAAATGTTTTTAAGAAAAAAGGTTCTCTAAACATTACAAAGTTTGAAATCTATTAATAACATTTCAGACAAGATAAATTCAAACTCCTAACCATGGCATAATCTAGCTAGCCCTAACTAGTTTTCAGCATATTTTCTCACAAAGAACACATCTTTTTTCCATCAACACCAAATGTTATGTATTGCCAGAACATACATCATTTTGCACCTTCATATATTCTCTTATCTCTACCAGAAATGCCTTTATCCCACTTTTCCTGGCAAATTTTTATTTTTATTTTAATATCGAAGAAAAGAAATGTTGCTTCTTCTGTGAAGCCACCTGAGAGACTCAAGACAAGATTAACTACTTTTTCCTCTACACTCTATTATAGTATTATCATGTTATTATATTTATCTAAGTTTATTGTCTCCCCAAATGCCAGTAAACCCTTTAAACGTAGGATCCAAGTTACATTCATTTTTGGAAGCTTTTTTTTCTATTCTTAACACAGATCCTAAAGTTGGAATATGTGTACAAATAAACAGTAAAAATTACATGCCAATAAAAGAACAAAAGGAAGCAAATGGGTAAGTTTAGTGCCTAAAAATTAAATGAACAAGAACAGAATGGCACTGGGGCGCCTGGGTGGCTCAGTCAGTTAAGTGTCCGACTTCTGCTCAGGTAATGATCTCACGGTTCATGGGTTCGAGCCCCGCGTTGGGCTCTGTGCTGACAGCCAGCTCAGAGCCTGGAGCCTGTTTCAGAATCTGTATCTCTCTCCTTCTCTGATCCTCCCCTGCTCATGCTGTCTCTCTCTCCCAGAAATATATAAAACATTAAAAAAAAATTTTTTTTAAAGAATATAATGGCACTGTCCTCCAGCTATTATACTCAAAGTATGGTCTGCAAACTATTTACTAGGCTCTGATGACATAAAAAATTAGGATTAAATATTTGGAAACTTTTATAGGAATTTGATAGAGATTTTCAAATCTGTTGAATCTTTTTTGGGCCTTTACAATTTTATTTTTCTAAAATTTCTACAATTATATTTTTATAAAGTATCAGTCAATGATTGATTAAAAAAAATAAAAACAAAATACAGATAGATTTAGAAGCACTACATTATAGACTATGAAAGAGAGAAAGATGAGTAAGACCTCACTCTTTCAATGAGAATTTGGTTTACAAGGAAGAATATAATATATACACAAACTGCTATAGTAATATATATCATAACCATCCATATTTCTCAAAGTTCACATCATTATCTTTGACACTTTAAAACCTATCTATTGATAGAATTGTTAAGTGTACCTGGAAATACTAATGCATAACTAGTATTTCTTTCTAAAGTTATTTATATGAGGACTAGATTTTAAGTTAAAATTAGGGCTTGTTAATTTCACTGCCTATCAGACCTAATAACATAGATCACTACCCATTTTGATGGACTCCATACAGTGCTAGCCAGCTTTCTATACTCTCTGCCTGATCCCCAGTATCTCAAAACCCCAGGAACATTAAAAACAAAATGACTATACAATTTTTTTCCAAAACTCTTCTCTTAAGATTTTCATTCCTATCAAGAAAGATTAATTTATTTTCTGAATCTTCTACATTATGAATTGGCAAATGTTTCCTCTAAAGAACCAGATAGTATTTTAGGGCTTATAAGCTATATGGTCTACTGTCACAGCTACTTCGCCTTTATAGCAAGAAAGCAGCCATACACAATATATAAACAAATGGGCATGGCTCTGTTCCAATAAAATTTTACTTAAAAAAACTGGCAGCAGGTATTCAATTTGGGCCAAGGACTATAACTTGCTGATGTCTCTTCTATATATAGGTATAACTTTAATCAATCATTAAGAACCTATCATATAGTAATATTAAAAAATTATTTTCTTGTTGCATTTATTATTAGCTTTTAAAATTTTCAATACTGACAGACTGACTAACATTCAAGCTAAAAAAAGAAAAGACACTGTTTCTCAAGAAAATCATAGTAAGGATATTAAAAAAATGTTTGTGCTTTATCTTTAATGGAACATGTCTAGGGAAGCTATAAGCCTTTCATACTATTATCAGATAGCAACACTCTCACAGGCTATAGAAAACAAAAAGATAGATTTATTTACACTATTTGCCACAACCACTAAAATAAACAGTATACAAGCAAAAATCCCCACAGAGGGGTCTTTTAAAATGAATCACAAACTTGGTACAAAGAGTTATAAACAAACAAAACTATGATTCAGAGTATGATGCTTTTTGTTGAACTCACATGGATATGAAGGAACTTCAAAAATGCAGAGCTCTTGTCTACATTTTTTTAAATTATTTTTAATGTTGTTTTTTTTAAATTTATTTCTAGGAGAGAGACAGAGAGACAGCGTGAGTAGGGGAGGGTCAGAGAGAGAGGGAGTCACAGACTCTGAAACAGGCTCCAGGCTCTGAGCTGGCAGTCAGCACAGAGCCCAACGCAGGGCTCGAACCCACGAACCGCGAGATCATGACCTAAGCGAAAGTCAGAGCTCAACCAACTAAGCCACCCAGGTGCACCATCTCGTCTACATTTTTTAACAAACCTGGACTATGGATTTATTTCATCTTTACGGTTCAAAGTCGGCCTTCTCCAGCATGTAATCACTCCTTTCCTTTAAGAGGTGACACACAAAGCTGATTAGAGGTCACTCTGAAACTGAAGTCAAACCCTAATCTTCCCTTTTTCACGTAAATTCTAGTGAATATCCCTGGTGGAATATACAGTTCTATGAACAATTCTCTTTCTCCTTCTAGAACTCTTTTCCTCAGAACATTAAAGGAATTACTAACTGTTTAAGTTTCCAAGGAAATCTCTTACTGTTAGATTCTAAATGTCTTAACACAAATATTCTTTTCCCTTTATGTTCAATCTTTCTGAAAAGTCTTCTATGACTTCAAAACTACCTTTAGACAGATGACCCAAAAATCTCTATTTCACAATCCTCTATAAAGTATCAACCGGTTAGTTTTATCTAGTAATAGGTATCAAAATACTATCACTGGATTATGGGTAGCCTTTGAACAGTGAGAATCAAGCAAAATAAGAGTCTAAAAAGAACTAAGTGGGTTCTCTTGTGGGTAGCCATGTTGAAACATGCAGTATATAATACTGCTCTGAAAATATGATTTCTGTGAGAGGAAAGTGCCCCTGAAAAAGGGATTAGGATATATTTTGATGTCCACTGAGGTCTAAAATTTGAGGTATAAAACACTGTTATCATGATGTCTGAATATTATTTCTTTTCTCCTTTTTTTCCTGTGATTCTTCTTATTTCCTAGATTTAAAATCCTAAAATTACTCCTAATCACTTTTTGTTTTGGTTGAAAATTCAATCACAAAGCTTATAATTATTTTTGCCATTTCTTTTACACCCTTGCCACTCACTATGCTTCCATAAAAAGAAAATGCTGATGCTGCTTATTTTTCCTGTTGAGAACTCTTCAACACTTCTATACATTTCTGCTAGAAATCTTCCACAAAGACTGACTGTACTTCTCAAATATATGTGTATAAAAATACAGTCTGCTAAATAATTACTAAGACAGTTTATCTGCTATGTAGTAATAATAGTATGTTTAAAAATATTAAAGAATGGGGCAAATGCTTTAAACTAGTAAAAACAGAATTTAACAGTAAAAAGATTCTTATAGAAAAATTTAGAAATGGAAAACAAACCCCAAAAGAGGCAAAAGCTGTAAGGAAAAACTAAAATTATGCACGTACTAAGGACAGAGAAGGAAAACCAGAAACCTGAAGGATTAGCCTTACTGCAGTAATTGATGCAATTGCCATTTTTCTGAAGCCCAGGATAATACATACAAATAATCAATAAACTCTACTTACATAAATTAAAGCAAAAAGCAAGATTGGGCCTAAATGAAGGGGAAATAGAAGTGAAAAACTAAGTGGCGTAGAAGTTGTTGAGGTAGTGTTCTATAGAGTAAATTTCTGACTGGCTTGCCTAGGCAACAAAGCAAGTTGCCAGTATTACTACTTGCAACATATCAGTTATTCTACCACTGGAGGGAGTCTGGTCACACATCCTTTGATGTGACTTTTACTCTAATAACTTCCTTGTTTTCTCTGGGAATGAATTAGAACCCCTACCAAGAATATGAATTGGTTTAACATAATCTGATGACTTTCAAGCTGTTTGTTTTTTTAAATTTTTATTTTATTTTTGTTGTGTTCCATGTTCACTAGTTAATTAAAAATTTACAGCATCTCTATAGTCGTATCTGGGTCAAAGAAATGAATCCAGAGATCACACGTTCTAGTACATATCCTTAGAAAATAATCATAAAGAAAAAAATGTTAAGAACAGAGAAGGGCTCTGATACAAATACCTAACTCAAAGCAGATATCAAGGTCACAAAGCACATGAAATGCAGCAAACAGCAGGTTTGAAGTGGAAGCTAAAAGAGCTTTTAGGATTAAGGCTGACAAGGATATTACCGACAGGATAGAAAAATATAAGCAAAAGACAGAGTACTATAACCTTGTTTTTAAAATTAACTATTCTTTTGAAATTCAGAGTTTAGGGGCGCCTGGGTGGCTCAGTCAGTTAAGCATCTGGCTTCAGCTCAGGTCATGATCTCACGGTTCGTGGGTTCAAGCCCTGTGTCGGGCTCTGTGCTGACAGCTTGCTCGGAGACTGGAGCCTGTTTCAGATTCTGTGTCTCCCTCACTCTCTGACCCTCCCTGCTCATGCTGTCTCTCTCTCTCTCTCTCTCAAAAATAAATAAAACATTTAAAAAGTTTTAATAAAAACAAAATAAAATTCAGGGTTTAGTTTCTACTCCTACAGTTGAAGTGGCATAAGAAGGATTTACTAAGTAAATAAAACACAATTGAAATGAAAAACAATATCTAAACATTGGATATAAATAAATAAGTAAATAAATAAAAGCAGTAGTTCAACTCAAGAAGGTATGCGGAGAATAATAGGCCACTTACAATAATAATTATTCTCTACTTTGTCAAGAATTTTGGAAATGATATGAAATATTTAATTATTTTAACAATCCTACAGGACTGACATTAATAGATTCATTTTACATGAGAAAGCTTAAAGCTAAAACAACTAATTTGCCTAAGGTAATATATCTATCAAGAGCCAATACTCTGTCGGAGGTGTGATTCTAAAATGGTATTGCCACTATGGTATATGAATGTCAATGACACTGAACAATAACTACCTTATGTACTTATACTATTAAGGGTAACAGTATAAGTACTCTTCCTAGATGTCTGCTTCAGAAAATGTCATTACAGATCATCTCATACAGCACTGTCCTAACTATTAAGCATTTCTGTATCATTTTCTTTCCAAAGTTAACATTTGTTTAATTCACATATCAATAAGCATAAATAAGTCACAACTTATTTAAATTTAAAGAGATACAAGTAAAAATTAAAAGACATTTCTTTTTAAATATGTAAAAAAGAGAAAACTTGTTTTTCCTTTCCTTCACAAAACTATTTCAGACACAAAGACAGAAATGTCAGGTTCTCTCTGTGCAATTTCCTTAAAATGTATTCCCTTCCTCAGTAGCATCATAAACTCCATAAATTGTATCTAGGCAGTCATAAAATAATCATGGAAATAACACTTGTTAAACCTAGGAAAGCTTTGGGGCACCTGAGTGGCTCAGTCGGTTAAGCGTCTGATTTCGGCTCAGGTCATGATCTCACGGTTTGTGGGTTCGAGCCCCACATCGGACTCTGTACTGACAGCCAGCTCAGAGCCTGGAGACTATTTCGAATTCTGTGTCTCCCTCTCTCTCTGACCCTCTGCTGCTCACTCTGTCTCTCTGTCTCTCTCTCTCTCAGAAATAAATAAAACATTAAGAAAAAAAACCTAGGAAAGCTTGGGGGATGGATTTAAGTGCTATACAACAATTAATTTTGTGTTTTCTTCCTTACTATTATAAAAGAGTGCAGGAAGCTTGAATGAATGTAAAACAACATATATATAATAAATCTTTCCCTTTCAGCAAGGAAATAAAGCTTATATATATATATGTATATGCACATATACATATATATGCGCATGATTTTTAAAAAATGAAGAGAAGTAGAAGTAATGTAGAATTATATGCATGAAGTTGGGGGCTGTTCTGTCTTATCACAAGTCAATTAGGGTCTCAAGTATCTATGTGAAGAAACAAACTGAAAATGGGTTCTCATATTATCAGTGCTTCCTGATGAACAATTACTGTTTTTTTACCCCCTTCAACTTCTTTGGAAAATCCACAATTGAAGTATATCATACATGCAACTTGAGGATACTTCGGCACAGCAGAGATGGAGGAACAGAAACACTCTTCTACTTGCAACAGAGATTGTAGAAAGTAATAGATCTACAGCACATCTTCAGAGATTTCTTAATAGAAGTCTATTCAGAATCCTAGGTAACATCTAGGCAGGGACCATGTACTAGCACACATGCCTAGGATAAAAGTACACATGAAATAACATGTGTGTAGAAGAACCTCCCTCTTGCTTAATTAAAAAATCCAATTATGTGACTGCTTAGATTCTATTCCATATTCTTCTAAATGTTAGTTGGAGAAACTATGGGAAAAAAAGGAAACATAAATTATTGTGTATTATGTAAACAGGTTAATTTATAAGAAAATAACAAGTGAAAGAAAAAAAACACAAGAGCCAGCAGAATAAAGACATACAGTTCACCAGGAGTTATAACTATTAATTGATTAAATATGCAAAAACACTCTAAAATTAAAAAATCTGTAAGTGGAAAGAATAAAGATAATATATATTTAACAGCAATATATTTTCTCCTATTCTATTTCTTTCCACTTCCAAGAAATTACTGTTATGCTAATTTTTTTCCCATCTGAGAATAGTAGAACAGAAAAAAGCAAAGAGCAAGTAAGACAAATGTATTTCTGTGATTCTAAAACTATGAAAATTTAGCATTTATTATATATTTAAGCATGTAACAGATCTTCTGCCACATCCTAGTCTTTCTGTTATATATTTACAGAACTAAAATAATGACACCTGAGAGGAAGTGAAAGGAAGTAAAGGGAGTAAATAGTACCTAGCTGAAAATTTCTGAATATAAAATTATGACAAATAAGTTCTGCTTGGCAAACTTAATGCAATGTTTTTCAATTGTTCTGCCATAAAAACCTATATATTTTGGAATTGATATATACTGTCACAAAATAAAAAGTTAGGCATTTAGTAACATCTCTACATAAGCTATTTCCAGATTTTTACACATCTTTTAATAGAAGAGTTAGCTCTTTGTATTTGTGGATATAAGATATTTAATATTTAGAAGTCTGTAAATAAGTAATTTTCATAGATACTGCTTAGTGTTAGCACCCCCCCATTAAATGCAACATAATTTGTTCATTTTGTAGGATTCATAACACGAGCTGAAACAACTAAAAAAAATTACCAAAATAAAATAGAAGAGACCACAGTAAATGCAGCACTAGTTTCTGTACTCTACATTACTAACTTCATAAACTTCATAAAAAAGAAAAACAACTTTATTTTCTCAATTATCTTTGAAACATGTGGCAAATGCAATTTTAAGTTTTAAAATTATGTGTTATGAATTGTCTATTTCCAATAACTACAGTAATAAGCTTTTGATAAATCGTCAAAGTAAATTAAAATAAAATCTATTTTGGTTTTCTATCAAAGCAACCTAGGAAAATCAAAACATTTACAATGGTAACAACAGAAAAAGTCTCTTCACAAAAGCATAACTAAAACTCATAGAATTCCTATGTGGTATATTAAAAATAATCTCTATAGTCTAATAATGCAAATTTATATATGGAATGCCAAAATTATTACTTCTGTTTAGATACTGTAAATATGTGCAACTATTACTATGGTGACCTAAGGATAAAGGAATTACAAACAGCTTTTGTAAGAGTATTTATCTATCCATACTATAGCTTTTTCAGAAATTATTTCAAAGTGGCTTTGGCTTCAAAGGGCAATTATTGTGTTAAAATTTTATTAATAAACAGAAATTCAGTGTTCAATTGACCTAAACTAGACTGTATAGCAACGCCAAACCAAGTTACCATTTAAATGACTTTGAAATAAGACCTCTGCTCTCTATTTGGATTACATACTGATAAATTTTATGACCTTATTGTGAGCACAGGAGTATCTCTACATAACCCTGACCAAAAAAAAATATATTTTTAAATCATCCTCTCCATACACTATTACTGATTCCATTTATAGCCAAAAAGTGTTTAGGGTCATCTTGACCACATGTAAATTGTTTTTCCTTTGTCAGATGTCCAATTTTACAATTACCTGGCCAATTAGTAATCAGATGACTTTTTTAAAAATGAAGTTTTGTTGAACGTTACTTAAATAGACGGACTCTTCAACTACTCCAAATAACACAGAAGCACTACAAGCTACCCATATTGAAGAGAGTACTGGCTTATCTCTTTCACGCTCAAACCTGTGTTCAATCACTTCCTTCTTTCGGAGACTGCCAACTTTAACAATGGAATAAGCTATATAATATCAAGACACAATGGTGAGTACTCGCCACATATTCTCTACCACAGCAGATATATTAGGCCACTTCACAGGTTTTTGAGTCTGAATCATGGCCCCAAACCGCTAAGATTGTGGCTGTCCTTGGTGCTGAAACGCACATTGTCCCCGCGCCCCTTCACTGAAAAATCTGTCACCTCACTCCCTATTTGAGAGCATAAAAATACTTCTGAATTTGGGAGGTGCGGGTCTGAAGATGGGAGGTTTAAAAAAGGAAATTATAAGTTTCTGGGCTGAGAATGCTAACGTGTGCAGGTGGAGAGGGGAAGGAAGGGGTGCTAGAAACATCCAGAGGGCATTTCCCCCCCTGTTCCGGTAGACCCTGGAAACCCGGACTGCGGCAGGATCGGAAACGGCTCGTCCCGGGCAGGAACGGCGGGTGGGAACGGCGCCCTCGCCCGGGCAGCTCCTCGACGCTGGGCCGGGCGGCCGACGACTACGGCTACTTTCCGCGCCAACGCAAGAGCCCTGGGGTCCTTTTGTTTCTACTGTCTGAGGAGGGGGCGGATGAGCGGAGAGGAGCCCCACCTGTATTTATTTGTACGGGAGGACAACAAAAGACCCTGACGCCCGGGCGAGCAGGGTCGGCAGAGCCGGGGCGGCCGCAGCGCCTGGGCGCGGGCTCGGCCCCTTTTCCTCACAGCCCCCGTCGCTCTTACCGTCCCGGTCGCACAGCTGAATGGCCTCCAGGCTGAGGTTTTTGATCACCTCCTCACAGGGGCTGGTGGGGCTGTTGAGGGTATGATCCAGGCGCGGCACCTCCATTTTCCCAACTCCCTTCTCAAGCCCGCCTGCTTCGTATACAGGCTCTCTCGATGGACCGGGTGGGAGAGAAGGGCGGGAAAGGGAAGGGGAGTGTCGGAAGGAAGGGAGGAGGCCTGGGATGAGGCTCTGAGGGGCGAGGCTGAGCCTCCAGGCTAGAGAGCCGCGGCTGAGGCGACGGCCGTGGCAGGAGCTCCGGGGAGTGTGCCGCTCCAAGAGACCGAGAGGGACCCGGCGCGAGGGCGGGAGGCGCGCGCTCCCGGCGGGGAGGAGACGCGTCGCGCGGGGAACGTGAGGGAGAAGGCGCGGCGCGCGCACGCGCGTGAGAGGACGCGCCCACCTGCCGGCGCGCGGTGCTCCTCCTTTCTCCCCACCCCCCCACCCCGCCCGTCCACGCGCTCGCGCCCCCTGCTGCCCTCGCTCCTCAGCCCCCTCAACCCGCTGAGCTCCGTGTCCGACAGCCAAGCTCTCGGAAACTGCGGGCCCCAGGGGGTGCGTCGCGCTGGCCTCGCCCTCTCTCCTCGTGAGAGTGGTTTAGTCTCTTTTCCCTTGTCACAATGTCAGTCGGACCCAGGTTGGCACTGGGGCGTCTCCATGGGGAGGTGAGAGGGAGCAGATTGGTTGTTTATGAAGGACTGGAAAAATATGCGTCCAGACTCTTCGTAACAGGGCTGCCTTCCCTGGTCAGGTCGGGAGCTACTCCCCACTCGGCCCCGGCTTGATCAGCTGGGCGTCCCTTGGGAACAGCTGCTTCCGTGTGAGATGTGTGGATTAACCGAGGAGTGGCAGGGTTTAGGGACAGAATTTTGGCCATCCCGAAGGAGGAGCAAACAGGAATTCAGAACTGCCAGAAAGGTGAGGGAATGAGACGTCAGCTTGCTGGAAAGGCAGCACGTGTGCTTCGGGACTGACAGCCACTAATCTTTCAGCCTTCAGTCTGGCTTGCTCCGTTCACTCATTAATTCATTCAACAACCAAGTATTAAATATTTACTCTGCGCTGGGCATTGTTCTGGGCGCTAGTGAAGGGGGTAAAAAAACAGTACCTGCTCGCATGGATATGGAAGCACAATGAGAAATGTGCTTCCTTGAGTTACTTTAAATTTGCCCATTCTTTTTAAAGGTGTTTAAGATTCTGCGGTGCACTTCATGGAGGTGAAAAAGGTTTTAAAATAGATATAGGTCACAGCTATTGACCTCTGTTGCCATTTGCTTCTTTGGAATAGTTTTTAGTTGTGTTGCTATCTTAGGAACAATTCAGTGCCAGCCCCCCTCTCTTCTTTTTTAAAATGTGTATGCTTGTTGGAAATTAAAGTTCCTTTTTATTGATTTTCTAATTTCAAACATAAATGTTATCCAATAAAGTAACAATTTACATACAGATTGCTATATGCTACGCTTTCTAGTCACATCCTTCTAGCCATAACATGACTAAATCTAGTTAATTGAAACCTCATAAAACAGGAGGACCAGCTTAAGGTAAACTATAAGTCTATGAGAAAACTTGGCACAACTGCAAGTTGATAAAAATCTGTGGAAGATAATTGGGTATCTTAAACTTAAATGTCCTCATTATCAACTCAGGTATTAATGAAGCTGGATCTCCTTCTCCTTCTTGTAGTTTGAGAAAATTCGTATGTCACGGTAGGAGTGTCCCTAAGGAGAGGATAAATTATTACTTGTCAAGAAATATGACGAGATGGCACTTATTGGTGAATTTCCTGTGTTCTAAAACCTGGGTCTGGAGGAATAGAAATTGATATTGTCAGCTAAGCCACAGCGGGTTCATCTTTCAGAGTAGTATCACATTTACAAAATTCAGAAGGAACTGTGTGAGCTAGATTTTGATCAATAAATCAAATTTATTGATTTACAGGTGGGAAATTTAATTTATATATAATTAAAATTATAATCCATACAAATATTTATTAAATACTAGCCATGTCCATGGACAATATGCTATATGTTGGAAATTTTGAGTTCAAATCTATTAGGAAAGATAGATATTGACAAAGGAAGATTATAATGAGTGTTATGAAAAACAGAATCATGGGAACTTGTGAAAGACACATAGGTATCCTAACCTAGTCTGATTAGTCAAGAAAGCCTTTAAAAGGATTCTATTTAAAGGGAATGGGAAATTATTGAAAGGCTTTATCTGGGAAATTAGCATGATCAGATTTGTGAGCCAGAATATTTGTGTGGGAAAACGGGGTAATGTTTGAGAAATATTAATGTGACTTTCTGCTTATTAGATCTATTCAATCCAAGGCATCTTTCTGCTAAGGATTTAGATTATTACCTAAGAAATAGAAAAAGAGTTAATGTTATACTTTTGACATTTAGCATAGGATTTTTTTTCGCAAGTTGCTAGGCTTCAAATCAAGGCATTGTCAAAAATAAAATACAGATTTGCTTATGTTTTAATATATCAAGTCTAAGACTTGATATATAGTGTTCAAAATGATAAGAGCTTATCCCATAGGAAAGACAAGATATCTCAGTTCACAACTTAGGCCAGATATTGGTATAAGGAAGATGGTGGCTTGAGGTAGGTAAAGGAGAGAAAAGTATATTCTCTTTGGCTCAGAGAATTATGGAAAAGAGGTTGAAGTGTTTGAGAATGGCAACCAGCCACATTTTTACTCTCTCACATTGAGGATGTGAGTTTCTGTATACTCAGAAGGTAGTTGAATGAAAGCTAGCCAACCTGCTGTGAAGCCTGATTTTAAAATGCTAACAAAAACTGCATAGTGGACCTTCTAGACCAGGGATGGCTAAAGCACCAAAAAGATGAGACTTGTCAGACTCAGAGATGGCTACCAGGTCCGGAACAAACTGAGAAAACACAGGTCATGAGTTTCTCTAGCCACCAACCTCAAGTGAAAGACCAAAAGCAATTAGACATACAAGGGATGTCACCACAGAGACCAAAGAAGGCAAAAGACATTATTCAAATCCAATGACCCTTTGTCCCAGTGCTCCAAGATAATGGAAACTCTCCTGTCCTGATATTCCCAAATACCATCTAAAATAAGATGTAGAAGAAAAGGTAAAAATCTGAAAGACTGATGATCTTACCTAAAAAGCTGGACTGTACCTAAAGGAACTGATTAAAATACTGATTGGATCTAACTTCCGGGATTAGACTAAAAACACATTATTTCCCTTCTCTTTATATCAGTGAATAAGATTTCATGAAGATATACAAATAAGTTTTAGATAAAATGAAAATTCTACCTTTTCTTTTCATATTTAAGTTGTACTGTGAATAATTGCAATCCTTATACACATATATCATTTAATTGTTAGCTTAAGGTAGCCTCTATTACAGCCAAAATCCTACCATTCAAGGTTCAGGTCAAATGGTACATTATCTATAAATATTATTCCCTATGCCAAAAATCTCTTTATATTAGCTAAAAACATAATGACACTATGATTTTTATGTTATTAATGTACATGAAGAATGTGACTCAAATTTGAAAAGGAATTAAATGTATCTTAATACAATACTGTGTCCAGTGTTGAAGCCCTTGACAAGTTGTTTATCCTTTAATAAATCTGCATAAAGTAATCTTACTCATTCTGAACCCAAATATGCTTCCTATAAGGTCAATACAAAGGTCTTCATTTTCTCCTCTGTTAGTCATACACAATAATGATAATCCATCTTCCTTCTGCTGTCCGTATATATTCAGTTTTCTGGTTAAATATTCCTAGTTCTTTCAAAAATTTCTGATATTACGTTGCTCTGAATCTCTCTACCACTTTTGATACTCTCTTCTAGATAGCTCTAGTGAAAAATTTCTGATATTACGTTGCTCTGAATCTCTCTACCACTTTTGATACTCTCTTCTAGATAGCTCTAGTGTTTTCTAAGAGTCTATTGGTGAACATACCTATGGTGTGGAAAGATACTAAGAATATAAAGGGAAACAAGCAGTCTATCACCATCTTTGCTCTATATGCCAGACATCTTATAACACAGCCCGGGATAACGTTAGCTTTTCTGACAGTGATATCAATCTGTTCACACATCTCAAGCTTGCTATCATGTTAAACCTATACTTCTTCCATGAACATTTCTTATTTCCCCTGTGCTGTAAATTTTAAGCACATATTATAGTATTTGCATAGAGAAGATACTCAGTATAATTTGTTGAATTATTTGATTGAACTTCAGTACTTTAAATGTGTTTAATTATATTGCTGCAACTGCCTAGAACATTATCAAAACCAAAAGAAGTAGGTTACAAAGTCCTTTCAATAATCTTGTAAGTGCAGAGGTCGTTCTTATTATATAACCTACAGCCTTAGGCACAATCTAGATTTTTATGGCTAAGCAGAAGGCAATGAGTGAGAACCAAAACCACAGGTAGAAGCAAATTTAAAATAATATATGTAGTAAATGAAGGAGTTTTTTTTTTTTTTTCCTCTCCTCATATCGTTAACAGGACTTTTCCTAAGCCCTTATAATGGTGGGACAAAAGAAAACTCACGAAAGCCACTCAAATGATCTAAATTCTTTATCCTGCCTCAAGTTGACTTGTGTCTGAACTTGTGAAAATCAAATGGCATAATACATATGCAAGTGTTGTATGAATTGTAAGGCATCTCACAGAGTTACTACAGTGTTATTATGGAACTCTAAGAACACTGTTAAGAAAGTATATGTGGTCAGTTTAACAGTACAAATTGCTGGAAATATTTTAATAGCTATTTGAAAACATTAAGAACTTCCATATTTAGAATAGCTTTATGGTTTAGTGTGTTGGGGCCCTTTTAAATTATATTACATTATGTTTGCTTTTGGTTTTATCTCATGGTAGATTTTTGCCAAGCCCATAAGCGAATACACATATTGAATCTCTCTCCAGTATTTGATTTCTACACTTCTACTTCTATACCACCAAACACTGGAAAGAGATGATGGAGAACTCAGATGACTTGGTCCAAAATTTATGCTATTAAAATTCAACTTGCTTGACAATTTAACTATTACAGACTCTTTGAACTCTTTAAAACCCCCAGTTCTGCTCTCACTTTCAAAAGTGATCTCACTTTCAAAATATGACCTCTCCCTCTCTCTCTCCTCTCTCTCTCTCTCTCTCTTTTCCTGGAAAAAAAAAACAACAATGCATGAGTGAAGTTTCTCATTGGTTTTTATCTTTAGCTCAGTAGGTCCTGGTAAAATTTGCTACGTTTTTTTCTGTCATCTGTATTCTTCACTCAATGCCAGTGTAACGCAGAATAGAGTTGTTAGCTTCCTATTTTTACCCCCTCCAGCTGCTTCAGTCTTTTTCTTTCCTCTCTTTTTTATCTTTAAACATTACCAAATCTCCTTGATTTTAAAAATTATCTTACTTGAACCAAACAGTTACTCTCCAACATCTTAATATTCTGTGGTATATAAGAAGCCCAATATAAATTGTGCAGTGCTATAAAACTTATTCATTGCCTCCATTTCCTTTTAATCTTCACACCATTTATCATCTGTCTCCACCACTCTTATTGTTACTATTCAAATGTCATCTTTGGATTTGGGAGTTTTTCACATCACCAATATACAGGCCTTTTATTATCTGCATCCTCTGATATTTTAGCAGTTTATTTCTGCTGAACTTTGGTGGCACTGAACTCTACTGGATCTCTTCCTACATATGTGCTTAATGTTTATCAACTCTAGCTTCTAAGCTGCCCTCTTGAGTGTAGGTATTCTTTAAAGTTCAATCTCTGACATTATGTTCTTCCCTGTTTAAAGCTATTTCCTCTGAGAATGCATGAATTTCCATGAATCTTAATGTCTTTTTCATGTTTAAATTCTCACCTTTATCTTCAAATCCCTATTTCAAATCCCCAACCAAAAACAAAAGTCATTATTCTATTTCCAACTAATGGACATTTTTATTTACATTCACATAACCATTTCTAATTAATCAATTCATCCCCCAAACTGGTTTCCTTTTAAAAATTTTCCCCCATTTCTAGTAACTGGGAACAGCATCCTCTTAGCCACCCAGGATCACCCAACTTTCTTATTTTCTCTTTTCCACTTTTAATCAAACTAGCCTTAAAACAACTAAAAATTTTCAATATTTCATGGACATGTTTTATTTTCCTGAATTATAGGGACTACTATCACATTTAGATTCTCGTCATTTTGACCAGATTATTGAAATTACCAGGTAGATAGTTTTCCTACCGCCTTTATTTAATTGACGCTGCTGCTAAGATCAACCGACTAAAACATTTTGTTCATTAGAATTTGTTCAATAGATTGTAATGGCTATTTGTTTTTGTTCTATATTAATGGTGAGCTACTGAAGCTTTCTAGGCAGGTGTATGACAATTGGAAAGCAGTATTATGTGATTACTCTTCCCATTTTTATAGGGTGAATGGAATGGAGAAAGACAGGTGTTTAAGAAATTATTATAGTGCATGCAAGAAATTATACTAGAACAGCAGAACTGGGAGTGAAACAGCAACAATATATTTGATAGAATGATGTTATAGTATTGTGTTTCTGAGACTACATAAAATCATAAAAAGAACTCCTTTAATATTTTGAAATTAAAATTAAAGATTTTACTTCTTCGCTCATAATACTGATGGTTATATACTAAAGTTATTAGTATATATGTAGTAGAGCATCACATGGAATATGAAGCATGAAAAATTTATCATACACACCTTTTTAAGTTTTAAAACCTAATAGTTATCTTCCAATGATATACAAGCAAATTAAATATAAGGACTAAAGCAATGTCTAGTGTTTATATTTGTGGGTAAACAAAGCTCAACTAAAAATAGCTCTCTGGATAACATGTCTTAGAATATCTTCTGCAGTCACTAGTCAAAATTTAAAAAGAGTTGATGTTAGTCAGGGAAAGGAAATCTTGGGAGGGATGGAGAGGAAAGAATTTCTCTATAGGTTGAACCACTGTTTAAATTAATTAATTAATTTAATTTTAATTTTGGAGAGAGAGAGCATGCGCAGGCACAGGAGAGGGGCAGATGAAGAAGGAGAGAGAATCTTAGGCAAACTCCATGCTCAGTTCATAGCCCTACACAAGGTTTGATCCCAAAGCCCTGGGATCGTGACCTGAACCAAAATGAAGAGTGGAAAACTTAATTGAGCTACCCAAGTGTCCCTGAACCACTCTTATTGTGAGCCTCTCTTCCCTTCTCTGGTCCTTCCCCTTCTATTCAGTATGCATCGGAGTATTTTCAGAATGTGTTCAAGTACATAGCCATTACTAACTCCGTGTCAGGGAACCTTGAAAATAAATTATATGTTGTGAGCAGTTGTAAGTAGATAACCACGGTCATTTTGCCATAAGTTCCAGGTTGTTCTTACCTTCATAAACGTATCTTTCTAGTTTTGAGTTTTTTACCAGGCTCAAAACAAATTCACTTACATCTTTACATTATTGGCAAACACAATCTCTAGCCTGCTCCCCTGGAACACAACTCAAATTGCTCTCCTGAAACCTTGATCTAGTTAGCATCCCCTTAAATCTATCCACAGAAATTTTCTGATGAATCATTTTTCTAGGATTTTTATCTCAGCATACTTAGAGCTGTAACTTTTATAATGATTAATACAATTTGATTTCCCGAAGTTCTTTCTAAGATGAAAGAAAGACCTATAGGATCTCTAAAAGCCCTCTAATATTTCTGAACATCCAAATTTCTCTCAAATTTACTCATCAGTGATGTTATATAACTCATGCGCTGTACACTCATTGGCATGATAAGAAGCTCTAATTTAACAACCACATCTTACCTTGAGACTTTCTCTGTAATATTTGTGTAAACAAAACTACCGTATTGCATCCAATTGGAGTTTAGCTTTCCTAACTTCATCTCAAATAGGCCTGCCCCAAAAGCCATGATGAGAAAAACTTCAGAATACATAAAAGGCTTATTAAAGAGATTACTCAGTCAATAATATCCACCAAATGATGATTCAATGTTGTGTATATATGTATGTATGCATGTATGTATGTATTATGAACATATGTTTGAAATCAATGCACATTATTGAGTGTCCATTAGGTTTTCTGTGATGATACAAAGAAAGACAATGTCCATGCCAACATTTCTCCCTATCCCAAGTTATTGCTGTTATCCTAGAATGCAGATAAATGGAGTTGTTTCTGGTTAACTAATTTTAGCAACAGGAGTAGACATCATAAAAACCTGCACAGTAGCTATTCACAGGAGGGGCTTCAACTAGAAAGTGAGAGCCATGCAGACAGGTAACTATAGGTATACCTTGGAGATATTGCAGGTTTGCTTCCAGACCACCACAATAAAGGATATTGCAGTCAGTCAAGTCACAGTAATTTTTTGCTTTCCTAGTACATTTGAAAGTTATGTTTCCACTATACTTAGTGGTATATTAGGGTGCAATATCATTATGTCTTTAAAAAATACATGCATTACTTAAAAAGTGCCTATTGCTTTAAAATGCTAACCATTATCCGAGCTTTCAATGAGTCATACTCTTTTCCTTGGTGGAGAGTCTTGCCTCAATGTTGATGGCTGCTGACTAATTAAGGTGGTAGTTGTTTAAGGTTAAGATGGCTGTAGCAATTTCCTAAACTAAGACAACAGTGAAGTTTTCCATATAGATTGGTTCTTCCTTTCACAAACTATTTTTCTATAACATGTATTGTTGTTTGATAGCATTTTACCAATAGTAGAACTTTTTTTTTAATTTTTAATGTTTATTTGTTTATTTTTGAGAGAGAGAGAGAGAGAGAGAGAGAGAGCTGAAGAGGGATATATATATAGAGAGAGAGACAGAATCTGAAGCAGGTTCCAGGCTCTGAGCTGTCAGCACAAAGCTCTAGGCAGGGCTCAAACTCACAAGCGGTGAGATCATGACCTGAGCTGAAGTCGGACCCTAAACTAACTGAGCCACTCAGGCATTCCCACCACCAAACAGTAGAAGTTCTTTCACAATTGCAGTCAATCCTCTCAAACCCTGCTGCTGCTTTATCAACTAAACATATGTAATATTCTAAATCTTTTCTTGTCATTTCAACAATTTTCACTGCATCTTCCCCAGTTGATTCCATCTCAAGAAGCCCCTTTCTTTGCTCATCCACAAAAATAACTACTTAACCTGTCACAGACTTTGAGTCTGGAGTTCTCTCTTGTCCAGCAAGAGAGTGGATGCAGAATTGAATATGAGAGTGGCTAATGTCTGGGTATTTATTGCGCTCTCAAGGTAGTGACCATTAATTTATTGTGTAAGAAGCAAAGGGCTCGGGGCCAGGAGGTGGTGAGATGTGTTAGAAGCTGAGATTAAAGCACAATGATATGTTGGCGCCAGACACCAGATGGACAGTGTTTCTCTGTGGACAATGCAGCGAAGTCGCTGTTACCTCCAAAGTTTAAGACTGGAGCATGCTGACTCAAGGTTAACAAGGCACCTTTTTTACTAGCTAACATTGGGCACTTTTGCCCCATAATAGCTTTCCACCTCTGCTAATTTCAGATTTTCCTTCTGTAGCTTCCTCACCTCTCTCAGTCTTCATAAAATTGAAGAGAGTTAGTGCCTTGTTCTTGTTTAGGCTTTGATTTAAAGGAATGTTGTAGCTGGTTTGATCTTTTATGCAGATCACTAAAACTTTCTCCATATCAACAATAAGGCTGTTTCACTTTCTTATCATTCATGTATCACTGGAGTAGCATTTTTAATTTCCTTCAAGAACTTTTTCTTTGCATTCATACTTGGCTAACTGTGGCACAAAAGGCCTAGCATTGGGCCTGTCTCAACTGTGTACATGCCTTACTTACTAAGCTTAATAATTTCTAGCTTTTGAATTAAAATGAGATATATACAACACTTCCTTTCACTTTAACACTTACAGGTCATTGTAGGGTTATTAAATGACCCAACTTTAATATTTATGTGTCTGAGGGAATAGATAGTCTTAAAGAGAGAAAGAGATGTGGAGAATGGCCAATCAGTGAAGCAGTCAGAACACAAAACATTTATTCATCAAGCTTGCCTTCTTATATAAGCATGGTTGTGACACCCCAAAATAATTACAAGAGTAATATCAAGTATCACTGATCACAGGTCACCATAAAAATATAATAATAATGAAAAAGTTTGAAATATTTTGACAATTACCAAAATGGGACAGAGACATGAAGTGAGCAAATGCTGTAGGAATAATGGTGTTGTTAAACATGCTTGAGGCAGGGTTGCCACAAACCTTCAATTTATAAAAACTGTACTATCAGCAAAGCACTTTAAAATGAGGTAGGCCTGTATCACCTTCTGTTCTTTTTTAATAAAAGTGTCTTCATTAGGACACATGACTGAGACTCTTTTTTGTTTCAATATGTGTTTATGTTCATTGTATAATATTCATAAAGATATCAAATACTTCAAAAATTGGAAGATTTATTTTTACTACTGCTTTTCTAATGTTTGAAACTTCTCCAAAACAGTTAAGCCAAGTTGTTTGTGAATGTCTAGCAACTACAAATCTATTTATTCTTGAGGTAGTCTGTTCTATCTACAGAGAGCTCCAGAGCCAACATTATATGGAATAAAAATATTCTCCCACTGTTAATTTGGACACAGAGAGAACAGTTAATTCCTCTTCACATAACAGCCATATATAAATGATTCTAAACATTATATGTCTTCTGATTCATTTTTTCTCCAGTCTACCTTTTGCCAAATACCACAGCTTGCCTCAAAGGATAAGACTTTGTTTGCCTCTGAATAAGGCTCTAAAATTATATATTTCCCTCTTGAAATTTAATGCCCAGAACTGATTTGGGTGGTCTGATTATAATAGAGAAACTCATCTAAACTGTTTAATTATAAATCAGTACTTGTACATAAGTTGTCAGTTCATTCACATTAAAAATGTATTTGATAATTTGACACTGTATGGCTATTTCTATTTGTAAAGTCCTTTGCAATCATTTTCATTTATTATTCCTCATGACAACCTTCTTAAAATCTTGTAATTCTCAGCTGAAAGAAATGCCTACAGGTTTCATTTTTAGAAATCACAGATGATATTAAAGCTGATTATGCATAACATCAAAAAATGGAATAACTACCGCAGTGTAGCTACATTTTATGTAGTCTGAAAACCTTTAAATCAGGATATGTCATGAAGCTTGATAATAAGATTTTCTATTTATGATAAGTGTCATAACCACAAAGTATCTGTGGATTCACGCATTTTGTGGGACAGATCATGGGCTAATCTTCCATGGTGTGGAAGGTGTTGACAGTCCATGAGATGCAATAAAGAACCTTATTTCATATACTCACAGAGCAAACCTGACAGCCTTATAAGGATTTACATGATGATGCTATAGTAATAAGGGAGATTATTTCTTTGGTCTCTCATATGACACTTTTATTATAGCACACCCTACATTGCATTTACTTTTTCTCCACAAAAATGTTGTTCAGCTAAAATAGTGGTTTGACTATTTAAGACTTCATAAAACTGAAGAATAAGGATGCTTAATCAAACATAGTCAAAGACAGACTATGTCTACGGAACTGCTACATAGACAGTAAGTCTACAGAAAATGTCCTAATACTCCAAGGAACCAGACTGATACAAATACAAAATTAAATTTGGAACTATTACCTGGCAAATTCAGCTTTTAAGACAGATTAGACACAATCTAATAAATTACTATATTTTTTATATATTTTTATATATATTTTTATAATCATATATATAAACATATATCCCTAAAAATATATATATATAATTATATTATATATATTTTTATAATCATATATATATAAACATATATCCCTAAAATATATATATATAATTATATTAAATTATTATAAAGAGAGAGTGTGTGCTCATGAGCAGGGAAAGATCAGAAAGGCGAGAGAGAGACAGAGAGAGAGACAGAGAGAGAGACAGAGAGAGAGACTCCAACGCAGAGCTCTATAGTAATATATAGAGAGAGAGTGCAGAGCCCAACGCAGGGCTCACATCCACAAACACAAGATCATGACCTTAACTGAAATCAAGAGTCAGATTAACCAACTGAGCCACCCAGGCACCCCGATCTATACTTTTAAAATACTTTTTTGAGTGTCTTATTGGAACCATGGTAGAGTTTCTTTAAACCAGTTCATGATGACTTTGTCCCATGTCTTCGCAAGAGGCTGTGAATCTAGAGTAGTAGATAGTACAGACGACACTGGTTTCACCTTCTTACAGATGATAGCAAAATACTTAGAGGTCAAAACCTATGATGGATTTTTTAATTCTGCCACCTCAGTTGAAAACTTAATTAGTTTCAAGGTTCTTGTCTTTTCTGTCTCACTTCTAAGGCCTCAGTGCCTTTATCCAGATAATGGTCTTTAAATGATTTTAAAGGGTCGATTTGTAGAATTGTTTGTACAGCTGGTTATAAAATAACTTTCAGTTTTGTCCTTTTCCCTTTGATGAGATGTATCTGCTCTCTGTTCCTCCACTCCCCAGACTACAAAGACACAGCTAATGCTAGGTCAGTTAAAACCTTATTATTCTGAAAGGCAGTGACCTAGGGATACTGAGTAAAAAGGGGAGGCTTGCCACATCATTGGCATAAAGACTAGAATCAGCAGATGTAAACTCCACTGGTTTTGATATGATTTTTAGTACTTTTGATGTGTATATCATTAAATACTAAGAACAGAGAAATATAAGACTTTATTCAGAGATTAAATTTACCCAAGAAAAGATAATAGTCCACTGCCGTTTAGGAGAACTCACATTCGTACAAATAATTTGCTTTTCATAACATGGTATATGCTGTAAACATTTTTTTGGTCATAAAAGAAGACATTGATAGTTTTCTAGCATGCCAGTATATAGACTAAATAAATATATAACACATGGCATTGTGCCTTCATCCTAATTCACTCTGCTTTCATTTTTCATGTTGTTGGTTTGTTTTATAGTGGTATCAATTGACCTAGACTTGGCATTCTGTAGCAAGCATGTGCTCTAGAGTATTGATTTACAAGAGAAGGATATATGGAGAAGGAGGGGAGAAATAAAAAAAAAAACTTAAAATGTTTCTCAAGATATTTATAAGTATTGATGTTTTTAACACTTTACATGAAAAAAGCAGAATAAGGTAAAATGTGGTAAATGCCATAGGAGAGGAAGAAATAATGTGCTGTGCAAGCATAAAGAAGGGAGAAATTAATTTCAGCTAGAGGAAATCTACGTGAATAAAACACTTGTCCTGAGAGCTGTTAAGTACAATAAACTAAAGTGCCATCATGTTGCTTCCCTCGGCTCTCCATTGTACTCAAAGTGCTGCTGAGTCAACACTTCTACCCAGTAAAGGGATCCACAAAAGCATTCATCTTATCCCTAAAAACACTTTTTTTCCTTTTTCTGTAGTTGTATCAGAAAAAACAATCTGTTTGACTAAATGGTTCAGTATCAACATACCTGGTATACATTCTTTTAGATTGGGTCCTTTTAATGAGCAGGATGATGAGTGCTTATGTGTGCAGAGGCCATTTAACAATGATGAATAATGAGACCAGCTATGTAGACAATCTTAAGTTTATTTAAAGTAATAAAAGTACTTGTGTATAGTAAAAATAGCTCCATGTTATTATAAAAGCTAATATTTAAAGTCTTCTTTATTATTTTGTTTTATCTCTGAGGGTCATTCAGGTTGTTACGGCAGTGCTATTTTTGAATCTGAGCTTCTGAATATTGATTCAACTCTTGAGCAATTATCTATCATAAGTTTCATTTATTTTAAATTGAGATATGTCTGACACACAATGTTACACCCATTCAAGTGTACAACATAGTTACTAGAGAAGTCTATATGTTATGCTATGCTCACCACAAGGGATAGCTACCATCTGTCACTAAACAACACTATTACAATATCACTGACTTTATTTCCTATGCTATGACTTTCATTCTCTGTGATTTATTCATTTCATAACTAGAAGCTTGGACCCCCCCACTCTCCTTCACCATTTTTACTATCCCCACCACTCTTCTCTCTAGCAAACCATCACATTGTTCTCTGTATTTGTTTGGTTGTTTCTGCTTTTTGTTTGTTTTTCTCTTTTGAATCCCACATATAAGTGAAATAATATGGTATTTGTATTTCTCTGTCTGATTTATTTCACTTAGCATAATGCTCTCTAGGTCCATCCATATTGTTATTGATGTCAAAATGCCATTCTTTTTTACACTTGGCTAATATTCCATTGTATATATGTATAAATCACATCTTATTTATTTATCTACCGATGGATACCTGGGTTGCCTCCACATCTTGGCTGTTGTAAATAATGTTCCAATATACATAGAAGTACATATATCTTTTTGAATACATTGTTTTATTTTCTTTGATAAATACCCAGACACACAGATGGCCAACAGACACATTAAAAGATGCTTAATATCATTAATAATCAGGGAAATATAAGTCAAAAACACAGTGAGGTATCACTTCACACCTATCAAAATGACTAAAATAAAAAATACAAGAAATAACAAGTGTTGGTGAGGATGTGGAGAAAAAAGAACCCTCATGCACTGTTGGTGGAATGTAAATTGGTGCATCTACAGTGGAAAGTAGCATGGAGGTTTCTCAAAAAATTAAAAATAGAATTACCATATGATCCAGTTGTCCACTACTGTGTTTTTTACCCATAGGAAATGAAAATTCTATTTTAATAGAGAAAGCTATTTTGAGGAGTCTCCGTACTGTTTTCCAGTTTCAATTTTCAGTGCTGCACTAATTCACATTCCCACCATCAGTGCACAAGGGTTCCTTTTTTCCCATTTCCTCACCAATACTTATTTCTTTTCAATTCTAGCCATTATGACAGGTGTAAGGTAATATCTCATTGTGGTTTTGATTTGCATTTTTCTGATGATTAGTGACATTGAGTGTCTTTTCATGTTTTTGATATCTATATATCTTCTTTGGAAAAAGGTCTATTCAGGTCCTCTGCCCACTTTTTAATTGGATTATTTGTTGTTTGAGTGTTGAGTTGTAGAAGTTCTTCGTATTTTATTTATTAGCCTCTTATCAGATATATCATTTGAACATATCTTCTCCCATTCAGTTGGTTGTCTTTTAATTTTGTTGATGGTTTCCTAATATGTATAAAACTTTCTATTTTGGTGTAGTCCCAAAAGTTCATTTTTATTTTCTTTCCCTTGCCTGGGGAGGCATATCTACAAAAATGTTGCTAAGGCCAAAGTCAAAGAAATTATTGCTTTATGTCTTCTTCTAGCAATTTTATGGTTTCAGTTCTCATATTTATTTCTTTATACCTTTTTGAGCTTATTTTTGTGTATCATAGAAGAAAATTCCAGTTTTGTTCTTTTGCATGTAGCTGTTGTATTTTCCCACCACCACTTATTAAATATTCTGTCTTTTCAGGGTACCTGGGTAGCTCAGTTGGTTAAGGGTCCAACTGCTCATTTTGACTCAGGTCATGATCTCACAGTCAGTGTGAGCCCCACATCAAATTGTCAGCACAGAGTCAGCCTGGGATTCTTTCTTTCTCTGCCCCTCCCTCTCTCTCAAAATAAATAAATAAACCTTTTCATGCAAATTTTAGTATTATTTATTCTAGTTCTGTGGGAAATGCTGTTGGTATTTCTAAAGGGACCACACTGAGTCTGTATATTGCTTTGGGTAGTGTGGACGTTTTAACAATATTGTTTCTCCCAATCTGTGACCATGGAGTCCATATGTTTCCATCATATTCAACTTATTTCATCAATATTTTATAGTTTTCAAAGTACAGTCCTTATACCTCTTTGGTTAAGTGTATTCCTGGTATTTTATTCTTTTTGGTGTGGTTATAAATGGAATTATTTTCCTAATTTCTCTTTCTGCTACTCTGTTATTAGTGTATGAAGATGCAACTGATTTCTGTGTATTAATTATCCTACAACTTTACTGAATTGATTTCTTTTAATCATTTTTTGGTGGAGTCTTTATGGTTTTCTATGCATAATATCATGTCATCTGCAAATAGTGACAGTTTAACTTTTTCCTTACCAATTTTGATGGCTTTTATTTATTTTTCTTGTCCGATTGCTGTGGCTAGGACTTCCAGTAGTATGTTGAATAAAAACGGTAGGATTAGAAATCTTTTTTTGTTTCCAATCTTAGAGAAATCTTGTTTTCAGTATTGAGTATAATGTTTGCTGTTGGTTTTTCACATATGTTCTTTATTATGTTAAAGAATGTTCCCTGTAAGTCCATGTTGTTGAGAGTTTTTATCATGAGTGAATATTGGATTTTGTCAGATGCTTTTCCTACATCTAATGAGATGATCATATAACTTTTGTACTTTGTTCTGTAGATATGCAAGTGTTGTGCATTTTGATGTGCAAGTGTTGAACCATCTTTGCATCTTCAGAATAAACCCCAGTTTATCATAGTGAATGATCATGTTACTGTATTATTGGATTTGGTTTGCTAATATATTATTGAGGATTTTTGCATCCATGTTGGTTAGAGATATTGGCCTATAGTTTTCTTTGTTTTAATAGTATCTTCGTCTGATTTTGGTATCAGTGTAATGCCAGCCTCATGAAATGTATTTGGAAACTTTCTTTCTTCTATATTTTGGATGCATTTGAGGAGAATACGTATTAACCCTTCTTTAACTGTTTGGTAGAATTCAACTGAGAATCCCTCTGGTCCTGGAATTCGGTTTCCTGGGAATTTTTGATTACCAATTCAATTTTATTACTAGTAATTGGTCTGTTCAAATTTTCTATTTCTGATTCAGTCTGGAAGATTGTGCATTTCTAGGAATTTATTTAATCTACGTTGTCTAATTTGTCAGCATATAATTTTTTGTAGTAGTAACATTATCCTTTGATTGTCTATGTTATTGGTTGTTATTTTTATTTCTGATTTTATTTATGTGTGTTTTCTCTTTCTTTTTGTTTTTGTTTTTATTTTTATGAGTCAATTTTGTTGATCTTTTCAAAGAACCAGATATTGGTTACATTGATTTTTTTCTATTGTTTTTTTAGCTTATACTTTATTTACCTCTTCTCTGATCTTTGTTACTTCCTTTCTTCTGCTGACTTTTGTTCTTCTTTTTCTAGTTCCTTTAGGTATAAGATTAGATTATTTGCTTTAGTTTTTCTTGTTTCTTGAGGTAGTCCTGTATTGTTTTAAATTTCCCTCTTAGAACTGCTTTCACTGTGTTCCAAGGATTATGGGCCATTGTGTTTTTATTTTTATTCATCTCCATGTACTTTTTATTTCCTTTTTCATTTCTTCACTGTCCCATTGGTTGTTTAGTAGTTGATTGTTTAGCCTCCACATTTGTGTCATAAAGTTTTCATATTTAAATAAAAAATGAAGCTATATAAGATTGTTTCCTAATAATATATTCCATGACTATCATATTAAAAGTGCCTGAGAGTTTTTAACATTTTATAAATATAAATATTAGTCATATTTCTATTAATTAAAATATAAATATCAGAATACTTTTATGTTCTATAACAATATATTAAAATATATTACATAAAAATATCTATTTATTTTAAAACTATATCAATGTCCATGTTTATAACCTCAATAATTTTCTCCTCTACCCATGTGTTCAAATACTGTGTAGAGTAAATTGGCCCTGTTTTACAGATGCTGCCTCATATTGGCACTACACATCATTTTCCAGAGATTTATCAATAACATCACTACTCTTATACCTATTTTGCTCTACCTACACACACTGTATAATAAAATCAATTTATAGAATATAACTTTTCAATTGCCAATTTTTACCTCAGTGGATTTTCCATTAAGATATCTATGTTTTTGTACATGTGAGATTTCCAATTATCTATTCTGTATAACTAAGCTCCATGCTTACAAAAGATAAACAGTCTTTGTATCTCTACTTAATACATTATAAATTGTATAGTCATCTTTTATAGTAATTTATATTCCACTGCCAGAGCCTTTCACTCTTCTCTTTTACCATATATCTTTTGGGCCTTTGTCAAGCATATATCATCAAGAAATAATAATTCACACTTTCTCTTTGACCTCAGTGTGAAATTATAGTTATATTATTTTTCCTAATAAAAAGATACCTAAAATTATTAAGCACGTTGTAAGCCTATTCTATATCCTGTAATTTCAGGGATATAGATTTATAATTGATAAAGATATCACATGTTTTCTTTCATAAGATCTTTATTATACCCACTTCCATATAGATTAATATACATGGTATTCATAGCTGTAATGGGAGGTCCTTTTCTTTACCCTGAACCTGAGCTGCTGATGCCCTCCTTAGACTTTATCTTCACACTCCTAAGCTGTACTGATGTGACACACAAATCCTTGAAAAACAAGACAATATCTTAAATAATGTCAACTCACATGATTAAAAATTTTAAGTTAACTTATTAGTTTTTAAAAACTGACTTGAATGGAAATAGTTTGGGTATCATATTATAATGATACACAATATTTTTTTGAGAATTTATAGCACTGTTCTAAGTACTATACATGTATTAATTCTTTTTGTGTGTATGTATGTTTACTTTTGAGAGAGAGAGAGAGAGAGAAAATGCATGAGTGAGGAAGGGGCAGAAAGGAGAAAGAGATACAGAATCCAAATCAGACTCCAGGCATTGAGCTGTCAGCACAGAGCCCGATGTGGGGCTCAAACTCAAGAAAGTCATGAGATCATGACCTGAACTGAAGTTGGATGCTTAACTGACTGAGCCACCCAGGTGCCCCTGTATTAATTCTTTTAATGCTCATAATGACCCTATGAGGTCAATACTATTTTTATCCACATTTACAGATGAAGAAAAGAACATAGAGATATTAAATACTTGTTCAAAGTCACAAAACTTGAATTGAAAGGAAACATTTTGGATTTAGGCATAGTCTTTACTGTTACATTCTACATAAAAAGAGAGAAAATACATGTGTATGTACTCATATTCAGTGTTTTGACTTAAAAAAATTTTTTTCCTAACATTTATTTATTTTTTTTTTTTTGAGAGACAGAGAGAGACAGATTGTGAGCATGGAGGGGCAGAGAGAGAGGGAAACAGAATCTGAAGTAGGCTCCAGGCTCTGAGCTGTCAGTACAGAGCATGACGTGGGGATTTATTCCCATGAACTGTGAGATCATGACCTAAGCCAAAGTCAGATGCTTAGCCAACCGGCCACCCAGGCACCCCCAGTGTTTTCATTTTTAATAAGAAATAAATCTTGGGTACAGTTTTACAACTTACTAATTAGAATTTTCACAGAGAAAGAATCACTTCACATTTTCCTTACCTACTGAGGACAGAAAAACACCAATACATAATAATTTTCAACTCCTTCTTGTATTATATAATTTCCCAATTCATGGCCTGTTGGCAACTGTTTATTTTCTGTTTGATGGTGACAGTGGTAGGATACTAGAGACTTGAGGACTAGCTAAACAGTAATAAGGATTTGTATTTTCTGCATTCCCAGCTTCAATAGTTGCAGTTTGAGAAACACTTTTACTTGTATGGATAATAGAGTGAATTTTTATTTTATTTTTTTTTGTGAAAGAGACATACCTATGCTCAAATCCTTTGAGTAACAGAAGGAACTCCACATATGATTCTAGGTCAGCCTAAATTATAGCTTCAAGTTTCTACAAAAATTCATAGATTCTATAGCCTGATGCTGCCCCTGAGATTACCTATAGTAGATTTGCTGAAAACATAGAATGAATGAGAATTAAAATACCCTTAAAATTAGCAAATTGGAATCTTCAGACTCATAAGTAATTTCCTTGATGATGTTTACTTCATTACTATTCTTACTGTGTCTGCTCAAGAAATGATGAGTGATCTATCTTTAGAACCATTAATTTTAGGCTATTTGCATACATAGAAGGCAACTAAGGAAAGAAAACAAAATAGTAACGTGATCATAATGCCTATATAATTTCTTTGATGTAAAATAGAAATGAAACTTGATCACATAATGACTTGAAGTGATACATACATAGGAGAAGCATTAGACTGAAAGTTTTGAGATTCATATAATGGTGTGCTGATAAATTGACTCTACAAAACCCTGATTTGTAGTGTCTGATTAGGTTTTGTGGTATAAATACTCTCACTATGGGCTGATTTCAAGCTAATGGTTTAAAAATTGACACACAAAATTCCTGAAAATTTAGTAATCAGCTCTTACAACTGAATGTATGACTCTACAAATCTACAATGACTATAGGGGACTAATTGTATTATGGTCTCAATGCTTCACCACTCATGAATCCATACCCTTTACCATGTAACCTTGCAGTCCTCCCATTGATATTCTGAATCCAGTCAAGTGGCTTGCTTTCAGCAATAGGGTGTTAGCAGATATGACAAAAGCAGAAGCTTGAAAAAGAAATTCATATTTCCACTTTCTTGAACTTTTTTCATTGCCATTAGAGCATATTCAGGCCAGAAGAGACAAATTCCTTCTGTCATTGTAACTAATACCATCCTAAACCAGTTGACAGCTGACTAATTCTAAGACATGTAAGTCAGCTTAGCTAGGATCAAGAATTTGTTTATCTGACCTACTGCTGAGTATAGTTGCACAAGCAAGCCCAGCCCAAATAAGTGGAGCTACATGGATATGTGAGATACATGCATTTTTAAAATGTATTAATTGAGGTTTTGTGCTTCATTGTTATATAGGATTATTTTGTCAATAGACAACTGATATAATAATCATTTGCTATTATTTGACAGGCTTTAATTAGGATAAGAGAAATTTATATAAGAGCCAATGTGTTTTGTGAAAGAGATCAGTGAAGCCTAGGTTGGAATCTGAGATCTACTACTTATGGGAAGATGACCCTCAAAATATTGTTCAACCTCTCTTTGCTTAAGTCTCCTCAATTTTAAATTGTGGATAACTAGACTTGCAGGGTTATTATGAAAATTAAATGTGTGTGTGTGTGTGTGTGTGTGTGTGTGTGTGTGTATCAATGATTAAAAGCATGGATCTAGAACCTGACTGCCAAGAGTTGATTTTTAGATTCACCATTTTGATATTTGAAAGCACTTAGGATTGCAGTTTTTACTTATAGCACACATTGTCATTTGGAATGTGTGCTCCCTTTCTGTAGTAAGCTTCTAAGATATATCTGCAAGCCTGCCAAAATACATAACCTACCAACTGTTCTCCGTAGATACAGATTTACACAGGAGGATTGATAGAGCCAGAAGAAACCTAGAACATAGTTTTAATGGCTTGCAGGTTTGGAGAGGGAAAGTGAAGACTAAGGAGGACACAGATGAATAAGGGTTTCAAGTTGAAGGTTGTAACCATTGCACAAAAAGCAGAATGCAAAAGTTGAAAATTGCTATGCAGATGCTATTGGAAAATGGTTTTATTTTATTTATGGTGCTCTGTTATGCTATAATGATGGATTCCCAATACAGCATCGAATAGTAGGCAGTGAAAGGCTAGCAAAGTATGCATGAAAGAGATTTAATCTGACTAAAAAGATCAAATTTGAAGAAGAAAATATATGAAGAAAAAAACTACATAATAAGATGTCTTGGAAACATAAGAAAAGCTATGATATCATATGTCTACTAATTCTTTTTTTTTTTAATGTTTATTCATTTATTTTGAGAGAGAGAGGGAGTGCAAATGGAGGAGGGGCAGAGAGAGAGCAGGAGAAGGAGAGAATCCCAAGCAGGCTTCATGCTGTCAGTGCAGAGCCTGATGTAGGGTTTCATCCACACAAGCTCTTAAATTATAGCCCCTGAGCCAAAATCAAGAATCAGATGCTTAATGAACTGATTAACCACCACCTGGGTGCCCATATATTTATTTATTTTAATTAATTTATTTATTTTGAGAGAAAGAAAGACAGAGAGGGAGACAGAGAATTTGAAGCATGCTATGTGCTGACAGGAGAGAGCCTGAAGCAGAGCTCAAATTCACAAACCATGAGATCATAACCTGAGCCAAAGTCAGACACCCAACCAACTGAGCCATCCAGATGCCCCTGTATGTCTACTAATTCTTGAGAGAAAGCAGCAGAAATGAGAATTAGGCATGAGTTTAGTTTAACCTGTAATACAGTTCCTGACAGAATAGGTGCTCATTAGTTATTTATAGACTATATATAATATAGCCATATATTCTAAAGCCTAAGAAGACTAGAAATAACGCTTCTTTTAAAAGGCCTATAGAGTAGTAAACCTAAAAATTTAAACTAAGGAGGGAAAAACAGTCTCCCCAATACCAAAATTTGGTGACATAGGGTTTATGACTGGAAAATAAAAATTGTTGGGAGAGCAATCTCTAATGGGCCATGGGGTTTCCTGTACTATCTGGTTTGATATGCCAAGAATGTAAGACCCTGACTGCATTTCCCCCAAGCCATTCTTCAGTTTTACATGTGCAGTGAGTAACCTTGAGGGATGAGGTGGTCTGTCCCCAAAGAGCAGGTTTACTTTTGCCTACTATGAAAGTTGTAAATTCCTCAAGCTTAGTGTTCCTCTCCTCAAGTGCAGTCCACTGCTTATGAGGGTATCCATGTAGGTTCACTTGCATTTTTTTTGTGGGACCCAGAAGAGCATGGTAAGCCAAAGCAAATCAACAGTAAGCTTGCTACTGCTTTGTGATGAGCAATAAAGTCCTGTGTCTCTGACCCAGGAATCTTGTATCTTCTGCCAGTATCCATGAAACAGTAGCTTCCATGTAAACAAAAAATAGCTTATTAGCTCATAAACAGGTAAAATCTGAGAGCTTTCATTCTTTTTAATAGTAATATATCTTGGATATATCTTGTTCATAAAAAATACTTCCAATAGAAGAATGAAACTGCATATTAAAAAGAAGTTACTGAAGATATATGCCTCAATATATGTCAATGTATGTCCTCTAAGCTGTCCTCAAAGCTGTCAATGAACTGAATGGAGTGAAGGTCTTTCATTTTTTTTTTTTTTACAAATAGTTTATTGTCAAATTAGTTTCCACATAACACCCAGCGCTCATCCCCACGAGTGCCCTCCTCCATGCCCATCCCTCCTCCCCCCTACATTCATCAGTTCTCAGTTTTTGTCAGCATTCAAGAGTCTCTCATGGTTTGCCTCTCTCCCTTTCCCCCACCATTTCCCCCCTTCTTCACCCCTTGGTCCTCTGTTAAGTTCCTCCTAATCCTCCTATACGTGCAAACATATGATATTTGTCCTTCTCTGCCTGACTTAATCGAGTGAAGGTCTTTCAAATATTATTGGTGCCCCATTTGCTTTCTAATAGTCTACTGAAATTCTACCTTTGTATTTTTCAGTGGAGTTTTGCTAAATCATATCCAGCTTCTGCCCTTGATGTTTGGGTAAAAATGATTTTTAACATCTAGGAGTGCCGGGATAGCTCAGTCAGTTAAGCATCCAACTTTGGCTCAGGTCATGATCTCAAGATTAGTGAATTCGAGCCCCATGTCAGGCTTTGTGCTAACAGCTCAGAGCTTGGAGCCTGCTTCAGATTGTGTGTCTCCCTCTCTTTCTGTCTGCCCCTCCCTGCTTGTGTGTTTTCTCTCTGCCTGAAATAATAAATTAATAAACTTTTTTTAAAAAGTGAATTTTAACATCTAATTATTGATTTTATAGTGTTTAGTCAAACTCTTTAAAAAAAATACAGTGCTGGGGTGCCTGGATTGCTCAGTTGGTTAAGCGTCTGACTTCAGCTCAGGTCATGTTCTCATGGTTTGTGGGTTCAAGCCCCACATCAGGCTCTGTGCTGACAGCTAGCTCAGAGCCTGGAGCCTGTTTTGGATTCTGTGTCTCCCTCTCTCACTGACTCTCTCCTGCTCATGCTGTCTCTCTCTCTCAGAAATAAATAAAAATTCTTTTAAAAATTAAGAAAAAAGTTACAATGCTTTTGCCATTCATTTATAATAAAATTTAAATCACATGGGTTAAATAAATTACCATACTATTATAAACTGTATGGTAATGTTCATAATATTTTTAAATGAAAAAAAGAAAGCCTATGAAATTGTATATACCATTAACTTCTAAATTTCAAATAACTATTTATGTATATATTATAATATAGCTTGGGATGGTACATAGCAAAATGTTCATAGTGGTTGGATTAAGCATGGGTTTTTTGCATTTTTCAAATTTTTACAAACACGTTACTTTTACAATCGCAAAAGCCCTTTAAAATATTAAGTGATTGTAATCCATAATTGCACTTCACCTCTAGTTATTGTGCAGGATATATGGTATATAAAATAAAAAGAAATTTGGGACACCTGGGTGGCTCAGTATGTTAAATGTCCAGCTCTTGATTTTGGCTCAGGTCCTGATTTCACCATTTGTGAGCTCAAACCTGTGCTGATAGCATGGATCCTGCTTGAGATTCTCTCTCTCTCTCTCTCTCTCTCTCTCTCTCTCTCCCTGCTCCTCTCCTGGTCCTTCTCTGTCCCTCTCTCAAAATAAATAAATAAATAATCTTATAAAAATAAAAAGAAATCTTTAGATTTATATTTCTTTACTTATTTTGTCTTCACATTTATTATTTTATATATTGAGTTTGTCTTTTTTGTTGCACATATTTTGTAAATAACTGCAAATTTCCTTTGAAAAATGTTGGATGTAAGTAAATGATTAAAATTTTCACTTTTTTTGCAAATCTATACATTTTAAAATGAAATCTCAGAAAAAGCATGGATAGATAATAAAAGACAAAACAGAAATTTGTCATTATGAGAAAATAGTATAGGAGTAAACACTGTTAACGGGTTGAATTCTGATTCCCCCAAACCATATGTTGAAGTCCTCACCCCTAGTACTTCAGAATGTGACCTTATTTGAAAATAGGATCTTTACAGATAAAACCAAATTAAGTTGATTAGAGTGAGCCCTCATCTGACATGACTGGAGTCGTTAAATGTTTTCTTCACCACTTAATAGCTCAGCAGTGAAAGTCATGTTACCGCACTAAACCTCATATTTTCTCACTTAAATAGTAGGGGTAATATTTGTCTTTCTTAAGTTTGATTGTAAGTTATGAGCAACTGCACACAATTATACTCATGTACACACATATGTACAGATGCACACATGATATAAAAGTCTTAGCTAAATAAATGCTAAAATAAAATGCTCAATAAATGGCAGTTGTTATTGCTGCTATAAGAAAATAAATGAACAAAAAGGATTGTATTATTAGGAAAAAAAGAAATAAAAAATACTAAAAGGACATACTTTTTATCCTTAACAATACTCAGTTGTGGAGCGTCTGGGTGGTTCAGTCAGTTAAGCGCTGACCTCGGCTCAGGTCAGCAGTTTGATCTAGCAGTTTGTGAGTTCGAGCCCCTCATCGGGCTCTGTGCTAGCAGCTCAGAGACTGGGGTTTGCTTCAGATTCTGTGTCTCCTTCTCTCTCTGCCCTTCCCTGCTCACACTCCGTCTCTTTGTTTCTCAAAAATAAATAAGCATTTTTAAAAATTTAAAAAACACATGAATAATACTCAGTCACTAAATGAGCGCTTACTCTGTGCAGGTACTGTTCTCAGAAGTATCATGTATCAACTTATTTAATCCTGACAACACTATTTTGAAGTAAATATTATTCTTATTCTCATTTTACAAATGATAAAGCAGTCATAAAGCAGGTATTTGCTCAATACCTGCTCAAGTCCACACAGATGAGAAATACAAGAGACAGGATCCAAAGCCAGGCTGTCTAACTCTAGCGTTCATGTTTTTCAGTACTATGGTCACATTTTGTCTCTTTTAGAATCAGTGGTGTGTTATCAGCTAGATATATGCGACGGTGAATCTATATTCCTTTTCTAGTGATTATAAATTTTTGAACACTGAGTTGTTTCAGTTAAACCAATTCTAGAAAATAGTTTTCTGCTGCGTGTTGTATGTTCTTGGCCAGAAGAACATTCTTAATAAATATTTTTGCCTTCTCAATGGCTGATTAGAACACAGAATTTACTTTTGGACCCCAGAATAACACATTTTGGAAATATGCCCTTCCTATAATTAGTTACTTAATATCAGGCCCAAGAAACTTAGCTGACCCTGATTTTTTGACATTATGGCCTATAATGTCATCTAAACCTTTTTTTTCATGGTGGAGTGCTTTAGGTTATATCAGCTCAGAAGAGCTGTTTATTCAATTTTCAGGAATTTTGCAACTTGGTTATTATTAAAATTAAATTATAAAAGTACAAATAAATTATAAACAAAGGTTATAAATACTCAAAACACACAATTTTACTACATTTTACTATTATTCATGTTGTTGAGGTTATAGACATCAATTTTATCTGTGTGGTGGAAACACCATAAAATAGTGTGCTGTTACATATCTATTTAACCTCTGTATTCAGTGACGTCAAGTTGGTAGCTTGAAGTTGGTCACAGTGGGAGCATTTATTCCACACAAATCAGTAAATTGTGCTAAATCAAGGATCCCCTGCCCCCCACCAGCTGGTAGTTAAAATCTTTATCAGCACACTACTGCAAAGCTAACAGACTATAGTTCTAGCCCACTGTGTATCCTACACCATGATACTATCACTTGAACTGCCATTTTTAGGATTTAAGAAATACTTTTAAAACATGATTTGCTGGTAGTTGGTGTTTTTAGAGATTTACATTGCTTAATGAAGGTTTCTGTGCTATATCAGAGGCTTCAAATAGATCATTAAGTTGCTCATTTTATTTTCTTTCAAATCCAGAGAGATAATGTTTCCTCTTGTTTAGAGAAACTAATCATCAACTTCCATTTTTGACTTCACTAAACTTTTGCCATTCCTACTTTTTGAAATTTTACTTTTTATAAGCTCTTGTTATTAATAAAAAGCCATTTTTAATCAATAAGCTTTTTTCTTCTCACCTCAATTTTATTCTGGCCCAACTCTACCCCAACCTATATGCAAGAGGGCACATTAGTAAAGGGATAGCAGTAGTTAAATGTCTCTCTAGAAACAACTGAAGCTTAAACTTAGCAAGAGAGCAAGTATAAAAGGAGGTAAAAGGAGGAGACAGTATTGACTAATGGGTAAGGGTGCAAGCTGTAAACTCAAACTGTTAGGATCCAAATTCCAGCTTTGCCAATTACGATTATAAGACTTTGAGCAAGTTACCTAACCTCTCTGTGCCTTAATTTCCACCTCTATAAAATGAGGATAATAATTGGATCCATTTCATGTAGTTGTGCAAAAATGAATGTAATGAATATAAATGTACAGAATATTATCCGGTAAGTGGTAGGCCTTCTGTAGGTATCTGTAGTTATTTCTTCTTTATGTTCAAAAATAAGGGTTTTCTCCCCCAAAACAGCAGAGAGGTAAGTCTATCATTTTTACACTCTTATAGTCAAGACATTGTTTAGTTAATAATATGTAAGATAGCTCATATATTCATTGTACAGAAAAACTAAAGTTTGGGGTGTGTCTCAAACTACTATTCCCCAATTTTTAATTATGCACACATACATGAGCTTTTAGGAAATGGACAAACATAATGTAACTAGAAAGTTTATTCAATTTATCTGAATGTGCTGCATACAAATCAATTGTGCAGTGACCTACTTGGATCATTAAGGGAGCCAGCTAAATGAAGTCTTGTGCAAGCAGGTGGTTATTTGGCCATATGCAGATAAATCCTTGGAATGACCTACTTGGAATCAAAACCTAAAAGGGCACAGTTGACTTGTCCTAAAGTGTACAGTGCTAATATTTTAAAATACGGTTAAGGATCTGTGAGTTTTTATTTAATAGTTGTTGTATAATTAAATATAAAGGATCCCAATAGAGTTGTCCCTATTTTTTAAAATATTTCTCTATTATCTAGTGACTCTGATGTAATTATGGGTAAGAATAAATTGATTTTTTAGATGTAACCAAAGTTTAAAAACACAGGGGCGCCTGGGTGGCTTAGTCGGTTAAGCATCCGACTTTCGCTTAGGTCATGATCTCGCGGTTCGTGGGTTCGAGCCCCGCGTCGGGCTCTGTGCTAACTGCCAGCTCAGAGCCTGGAGCCTGTTTCAGTCTGTGACTCCCTCTCTCTCTGACCCTTCCTTGCTCATGCTGTCTCTCTCTCTCCTAGAAATAAATAAAACATTAAAAAAATTAAAAAAAAAAAACACAGAAAACGGCATAAAGCCAAGGACAATTTAGTGATATTTTATGAAATACTAATGACAATGGAAATATACTGTTTACTTTTGTTCTAGTCTATTAGGAAACCCACTGGATGCAACTGTAATCTGTTTTTATGCTCTTCTTATTTATGTGTTTCCTTAGGAGGAAAATTATGGACGTTTCCTCATTAAATTGTACCAATCATAAATTTCATACACTGTCATTCTAATTACCTATCACTTGACCAGAATGTAAGAATAATAGGCCAATTCATTATCATTATTTCTTTTTAATGATAACATAAGATTTTCTCTTCTGACACCAACTCTCAACTTTTTGTGCTAAAGAGAAAAAATACCTTGGGTAATGAAAACCACAGATAAGAACAATTACAATCATATAGTTGGGACTGAATTTATAACTACAGCAAGTATGACTCATGCAGATGACTTTGGGAAGGATTACTTATATTATTTATATGGAGTCTCTTCTCTTCCACCAGGCATTTAGCAGACATAATCAGGATTAAAGAAATTATTTAATTTGTTTCACCTGTCAAGTTTTCTATTTCTTTATCCCTCATCAAGTAGGCATTTGAATGTAGGGAGAAAAATATTTTAAAAATATGAGTTAGTTATAGGAGTATGACAAACACCCTAAAAAAACAGAGTTAGTTACCAATTCAGTGCCATTATTAAAATTTTATTTTAGATGACTCACATATATATATATGTGTGTGTGTGTGTCACATGTATAAAAACAAATAATAAAATAAAACAACAAACTATACCAAAAGGTAATGGAATTAAAGTCCATAATAAATAGATTGAGGCTTCTTCTCACCCTCAACAAGGAAGAATATCTATCATTGTATCATGACTAGGGATTAAATAGAAATAACTGGTGTTTACCTAGGGAAAAGAGGATCAAGTGGGAAAAACTTTAGGAGCTAAAAGATTGGGAAGCAATGTTTCAGTTTTCTGACAGTTTATTTGCAGATATTTGGGGAACCCATTTTATTTTATTTTATTTTATTTTAAATATTTTTATTTATTTCTAGGAGAGAGAGAGACAGCGTGAGCAGGGGAGGGTCAGAGAGAGAGGGAGTCACAGACTGAAACAGGCTCCAGGCTCTGAGCTGGCAGTCAGCACAGAGCCCGACGCGGGGCTCGAACCCACGAACCCTGAGGTCATGACCTAAGCGAAAGTCGGACGCTTAACCGACTAAGCCACCCAGGCGCCCCTTGGGGAACCCATTTTAGATAATGGTTCAAAAGTAATTCAGTGGAGAAAAGGTAGATTTTTTTAACAAATGGTACTGGAGGGGCGCCTGGGTGGCTCAGTCAGTTAAGCATCTGACTTCAGCTCAGGTCATGATCTCACAGTTCATGGGTTCGAGCCCCGCATAGGGCTCTGTGCTGACAGCTAGCTCAGAGCCTGGAGCCTGTTTCAGATTCTGTGTCTCCCTCTCTCTCTGACCCTCCCCTGCTCATGCTGTCTCTCTCTCTCTCAGAAATAAATAAAACATTAAAAAAATTAAAAATATACAAAACAAAAGACAAATGGTACTGGAAAAATTAGAAGTTTATATCTAGTCTTTCCAAAAAAGGAACTTCAATCTATACTTTTCAGTATATACAATTAAATCAAAATGGATCATCAATTTAAATGTAAAACCCAAAACTATAATACTTTCGGAATATGGCATTAGAAAAAATCTTTGTGATCTCATATAAGGCAAACATTTCTTCAAAAGGACAACAAAAGCACAATTTGTAGAAATGGAGTTTCATCAAAATGTAAACTTCAATTTCAAAGGCCCCTTTAGGCAAATGAAAAGAAAGCCACACACTGGGGACAAAAATTTTAAACACATAGGCCTGATAAAGGACTTATACCCTGTCCAGAATATATAAATAACTCTCAAAACTTAATAGTAAGAAACCAACAAGGCAAAAAAGACACACAGATGCTAAATCAGCACTTAAAAAATGCTCAACATCATGAATTGCTAGGGAAATGCAAATTCAAACCACAGTGAGTTACTACTACAGAGCTGCAACAATGGCTAAAATTAAAAAGACTAATTGCACTGTTACAAGTCTGTGGATGTAACTCTAATATACTGTTGTTGGGAATGTGAAATGATACAAACAGTGGAGCAGGGCAGTTTCTTAAAAAGTTAACCATACATGTACCATATGATTTAGCCACTCTACTTCTCCTATTTACCTAAGAGGAACAAAGGTATTTGACCATGTAAAAGTTTATGATAAATGATAAGACTAAGATTATTTGTAATAGCCCAAACTGAAAATAACCCAAATATTCATGAACAGGTGAAGAGATAGAAACTAATATATCACAACAGAAGTGAATCTCAAAGTAATTATTCTGAGTGAAAGGAAACAGACAAAAAGAGTACCTACTGATATATTTATATAATACTTTTGCATCACAAACAAATTTATAATAACACATCATTTGGTAGTGGCTGAGAGATGTGGCAGTGGGAGAGTGGGGAAAGGAATGGAAGGGAGGGAGGGATTTCAAATGGGGGAAACTATTTGGAATGATTACTATTTTTATTGTGTTGATGGTTTCATGGTATATATACATACATATGTCAAACTGTATGAAATTGTATTCAAGTATGCACATTTATTGTATGTTGCTTATATCTCAAAAAAGCTGCTAACATTATGCATTTTGATCTTGCCAAATGTTATTTATTACATCAGAAATTTTATTTGCAGTAGATAAAAACACATTTTTTCAGTGGACCCCAATTAAGGTTATTATAAATTTGTTTACATTTATAATTATTAAAAAATAGTGATGATAAGATCTTTAAAAAGTTTATTGCTGTAGAGTAATTTTTATTTCAGAAAACTTTGTTATTTTCTATTAGCAAACAAGGAAATGTCAACTAGAGAGCAATTTGTGAAAACAATGACTTTGTCAGATTTATGAAATATGCTTTGGCTTATGACCAGCTTTGCAGTAAAATGATGTTAAATGGAATAAATTAAAATATAATCCAAAATGATGCTAAGCTTAAATTTGCATTCCAATTCTTAATAAATTTGTGAGCAGAATGTAGACCTTTGGACAGTTGGGAAGATTTATGATTAAACTTAACTTGGCAAAAATAATTATAACTTGAAGCAAATGGGGCTGGGTCATGATCAATGGACTTAGAATCAAAGACTGAACACTGGGGCCGATTATGATGATATTAATAGGAACTCAACCTGAAGAAATTAATTTTATTTTTCCTAAAAATAACAGGCATAGAAGATACTATTACTGGAAGTAAGTAATAGTTTTTTATTTTTTTAATTTTTTAATTACTGAAATTAATTACATTAATTAATTACAGTAATTAATTTTTTAATTACTGAAGTCTCATGGAAAAAGCTAACTGAGGGTATTTACATTTTAACTAATGAGGAAACTGTTTCTCAGTGTTATCTGTAGTCACTTTCAAGGATACCTTCTTTTCATTTGTTTCCTTGAGTGTTTTAAGATTTTTATTTTGGTAAGTAAAAGAAAGAAAGAAAAACAAAGTGCTGGAAGTGAGACATTTACAATTTCTCTCAATTTGTCAAGGCACAGCACATTATTATGCCAGTTCTAAACCTCTGTTAAGTTACTAATAATAAATTATGTAGTCTGGAGAATAGGAATTCAGTGCAGTTACTAAACTCTTTTCAGTAAATCTTAATATTGCTTATGCTTAAACTGAAATCATGCAGTAAAAAAATAATCATGACCAGTATTTGTCAGGTACATAGAACATGCAAGGCAGTCTGCTGTGTACTTTATGACATTTAAATTTAATCTTCACAAGATAGTTTGGGTCAAACAAGACATATGCAAATGAAATCTAGAAAAATATTTCTGAGTTGTGAATAGCAATCTAGAATCACATCAAAAACCTACACTGAGAGGAGGAAGCAAGATGGCAGAGAAGTAGGGAGCTCTGTACATTTCACTCGCCCCCATCTCAAACGGAGAAGGCCTGAAGCCATAGGAACCCTTACAGAATTCAGGAGTTTGAGAGGAAAAGGAGACAGAGTCCACTGAGAAAACCTTATAGCGTAAGTGCAAACTGGAGAAGATAAAAGCGGGTTGGGACCAGAGACACAGAGGTAGGGGAGGGAACCCCCTTTGCGGGAAACCGCAGTGAGTTGAGGAGAAAAGAAAGAGCAGCTGAAACTGCTCAAGAAACTGTCCCTGTCCCTGGAGAAGAGTAAAACCTCAGCCCGGGATACATAGGTATCCAGTTTCCAGCTGTCCAGCTGACCTTGAGCAGGACTCACTGGTCCCAGGCGACTCTGGGAGAAACCACTCCTCAGCTCGCCAGCTCCACCTGGAGTGGAAGCAGCATGCCTGAAGCCGCTCCGCCCTCTTCTGGCTCAGCTCCATTCCCAGCGGGGAGGCGAGAGGCTTGAAACTGCTCAGAGGGACTCGGCCTGTGGGTTTATATTTTGGGCGGTATCAATGGGGCACACATACTAAGATCTGGAAATGAGGCCAGGCTTGGGACATAGAGCATGGCCCTCCTCGGCTCTGACCGCCGCACAGGGAGATTGGACCCAAAAGAATGAGTTGCAATGCTTGGTTCAAGAGGGGACTGGGGTGCCACCATTTTTCTCCCCACAACCACCAAGGCAGGACCTCAAGAAGCAGACTATGGGATGCAGTGGAGGCTAAGACCCGCCTACACCAAACCAGCCCATCCCTGGTAGAGACTGCTTTTTTTTTTTTTTTTTTTAACCAGAGACTGGGACAAGAACAACACGGATGCACTACCATGATTAATTCTAGATCAATTCTTTGTGTTCAGATATATTTTCACGTGTCTCATTCGTGTTTCTCCCCTCTGCTGGACTGGGTACTCTGGTCATTGGTTTACTTAAACATTCACATTTAATCCATTCTGTAGATGTATATCCAACACCTCCACTGCTACCTTTCTATCACTTTCTTTCTGGAGTAATCAGACTATATAGTATCTCTGAGTAACATTATCTTTATTTCATTCTTCTCACCTCTTACCATATTCTCCCCTTTCTCTCTCTGAATTAATCCTCTTAGTCTCTCTGCCTGGTCCCCAACCTGGCATTTCTATCTTTATATATGCTCTTCCATCAGCACAGCATACACCCGGTTCTTTATTTGTAGCTGGGAATTCTGGTTTTATACTTTTAGACTGTCCTTTGTCTTTTGGGCTTTTTTTCTTTTTTCTTTTCTTTTATTCTTTTTTTATTTTTTTAATTTTTATTTTAATTATTTGTTTTTCCTCTTTCCTCTTTTTTCATCTCTTTTTTTTCTTTTTCTTTTTCCCTTTCGATTTGTGTGTTTGTTGGATTTGTCTATGCATTTGTGTGCCTTTGTTCCCTGTGGGTTTGTCTGTCTGTTTCCTTTTACAAGGCTACCGCAAGAAACAAGCCAAAGTACACATGGTGGAGAGTCCCAAATACCACTACGAGTAGGGAAACAAAATAACCAAACTCTCAGCAAGAGAAATCAAGAGACACCATTCAAGAACACTTCCTGAACGGACAGGCCCTGGACACTCAAAGAGCCTTCTTTAATACAGCAGCACTCACAGGTGCAAAGTGCATAGCAAGCTTTTAAAACTAACAAGAGACAGGAAGCTAGCCAAAATGATGAAATGAAAGAACTCTCTTCCAAAGAAATTCCTGGAAGAAATGACAGCTAAAGAACTGCTCAAAACAGTTATGAGCAATGTAACTGAACAAGAATTTAGAACAATACTCATAAAATTAATCACTGGGCTTCAAAAAGGCATGGAAGATATCAGAGAAACTATTGCCACAAAGACTATGGAGCTTAAAAATAGTTGTGATGAATTAAAAAATGCTATAAATGAGATGCATAATAAAATGGACACGTCCAATGCATGGGTTGAAGAGACAAAGAGGAGAATAGGTGAATTAGAAAAAAGACACAATTATAGAAAAAGAGGAAGCCGAGAAGAAGAGAGATAAACTGATCCAGAAACATGAAAGGAGAGTTTGAGAGATCAGCGATACAATCAAACAGAAAAATATCTGTATTGTAGGAATTCCAGAAGAGAAAGAGAGAGGTAAAGGCTCTGAAGGAGTCCTTGAACAAATAATGGCAGAGAACTTCCATAATCTGAGGAAGGAAACAGATGTTGAAATCCAAGAGACACAGAGAACTCCCCTCAGATGTAACTTGAATCAATCATCTGCATGACATATCATAGTGAAACTGGCAAAATATAAGGACAAAGAGAGAATTCTGAAAGCAGCTAGGGAGAAAAGGGCCCTAACATACAAAGGGAAACCTATCAGAGTGGTGACAGACGTATCTACTGAAACTTTGCAGGCCAGAAAGGAATGGCAGGAGATCTTCAATGTGATGAACAGAAAAAATATGCAGCCAAGAATCCTCTATTCAGCAAGCCTGTCATTCAGAATAGAAGGAGAGAACAAAGTCTTCCCAAATAAAAATTGAAAGACTTTGTCACCACCAAACCAGCGCTACAGGAAATCCTGAGGGGGACCCTATGAAGGAAATGTTGCAAGGCATGCAAGTACTAGAGACACCACCACAAGCATGAATCTAACAAAGAACAAATGACTCTAAACCCATATTTTTCAATAATAACACTGAATGTAAATGGACTAAATGCTCGAATCAAAAGGCTAGGGTAGCAGAATGGATAAAAAAACAAAACACATCTATTTACTGTCTACAAGAAACTCATTTTAGTCCTGAGGGCACCTTCAGATTGAAAGTAAGGGGATGGAAAAATATCTATCAAGCTACGGAAGTCAAAAGAAAGCTGGGGTAGCTATACTTATATCAGACAAACTGGACTTTAAATTAAACACAGTAACAAGAGATGAAGAAGGGCATTATGTAATAATTACAGGGTCTATCCATCAGGAAGAGCTACCAATTATAAATGTCTATGCAATGAATATGGGAAGTCTTAAGTACATAAAACAATCACAAACAGAAACAATCTTATGGATAAGAATGTGCTAATAGCAGGGGACTTTAATACTCTACATACAGCAATGGATAAATCAACTAGACAGAAAATCAGTAAAGAAGCAATGGATTTGAAAGACACATTGAACCAGATGGATTTGACAGATATATTTAGAACTCTACATCCTGAGGCCATGGAATTCACTTTCTTCTCAAGTGCACATGGCACATTCTCGAAGATACATCACATACTGGGACATAAAGCAGCCCTCAATAAATATAAAAGAATTGAGATCATACCATACACACTTTCAGATCACAATGGTATGAAAAATGAAATCAACCACAGGAAGAAATCTGGAAAACCTCCAAAAACATGGAGGTTAAAGAACACCCTACTAAAGAATGAAAGGGGCAATCAGGCAATTAGAGAAGAAATTAAAAAATATATGGAAACGAATGAAAATGAAAACACAATTCAAACTCTATAGGATGCGGCAAAGGCAGTCCTAAGAGGAAAGTACATTGCACTCCAGGCCTATTTCAAGAAATTAGAAAAAGCGCAAGTGCAAAATCTAACAGCACACCTGAAGGAACTAGAGGGAGAGCAACAAGAGCACCCCAAGCCCAGCAGGAGAAGAGCAATAATAAAAATCAGAGCAGAAATAAACACTATAGAATCCAAAAAACAGTTGAACAGATCAATGAAACCAAGAGTTGGTTTTTTGAAAAAATAAACAAAATTGACAAACTTCTAGCTAGGCTTCTCAAAAGGAAAAGAGAGACCACCCAAATAGACAAAATCATGAATGAAAATGAATTTATTGCAACAAATCCCTCAGAAATACAAACAATTATCTGAGAATACTATGAAAAATTATATGCCAACAAACAATACAACTTAGAAGAAATGCACAAAACACACCCTCACTACAAAAAGTCACACGGGAAGAGATAGGAAAATTGAACAGACAAATAGCTAATGAAGAAATTGAATCAGTTATCAAAAATCTCCCAACAAATAAGAGCCCTGGGCCAGATGGCTTCCCTGGGGAATTCTACCAGAGATTTAAAACAGAGTTAATACCCATTCTTCTCAAGCTATTCCAAAAAATAGAAATGGAAGGAAAACTTCTGGACTCATTCTACGAAGCCAGCGTCACTTTGATTCCCAAGCCAGAGACCCAGCAATAAAAGAGAACTACAGGTCAATATGCTTGATGAATACAGATGCAAAAATCCTCAACAAGATACTTGCAAATCGAATCCAACAGCACATAAAAAAGAATTATCCACCATGATCAAGTGGAATTCATTCCTGGGTTACAGGGCTGTCTCATTAATCACAAATCAATCACTGTGATACATCACATTAACAACAACAACAAAAGATAAAAACCATATGATCCGGTCGATAGATGCCGAAAAAGCCTTTCACAAAATACAGCATCCCTTCTTAATAAAGACCCTCGAGAAAGTTGGGATAGAAGGAACTTACTTAAACATCATAAATGCCATCTATGAGAAGCCCTCAGCTAACATCATTTTCAATGGGGAAAAACTGAGAGCTTTCCCACTGAAATCAGGAACACGACAGGGATGTTCACTCTCACCACTGTTGTTTAACATAGTGCTGGAATTTCTAGCATCAGCAATCTGATGACAAAAGGAAGTAAAAGAAATTAGAATTGGCAAAGAAGTGAAACTTTCACTTTTCACAGATAACATAGAAAATCCGACAAACTCCACCAGAAGCATACTAGAACTGATCCATGAATTCAGCAAAGTCGTAGGATATAACATCAACGTATAGAAATCGGTTGCATTTTTATACACCAATAATGAAGCAACAGAAAGAGGAGTCAAGAAACTGATCCCATTCACAATTGCACAAAAAACCATAAAATACTTAGGAATAAACTTAACCAAGGACATAAGAGATCTGTATGATGAAGACTATAGAAAACTTATGAAGGAAATTGAAGAAGACACAAAGAAATGGAAAAACATTTCATGCTCATGGATAGGAAGAATAAATATTGTTAAAATGTCATTACTACCCAAAGCAATCTACACATTCAATGCAATCCCAATCAAAATTGCACCAGCATTCTTCTCAAAGCTAAAACAAACTATCCTAAAATCTGTATGGAACCACAAAAGACCCCGAATAGCCAAAGTAATATTAAAGAAGAAAACCAAAACGGGAGGCATCACAATTCCAGACTTTAGCCTCTACTACAAAGCTGTAATCATCAAGATAGTATGGTATTGGCATAAAAACAGACGCATAGACCAATGGAATAGAATTGAGAACTCAGAATTGGACCCGCAAAGTATGGCCAACTAATCTTGGACAAAGCAGGAAAGAGAATCCCATGGAAAAAAGACAGCCTCTTTAACAGATGGTGTTGGGGGAACTGGACAGCAACATGAAGAAGAATGAAACTAGATCATTTTCTCACACCATAAACCAAAATAAACCAAAAATGGATAAAGGACCTGAATGTGAGACAGGAAACCATCAAAACCCTAGAAAAGAAAGCACAAAACAACCCCCTTGACCTCAACCGCAGCAATTTCTTACTTGACACATCCCCAAAGGCAAGGGAATCAAGAGCAAAAATGAACTATTGGGACCTCATCAAGATAAAAAGCTTCTGCACGGCAAAGGAAACAATCTATAAAACTATAAAGCTAATAGGCAACCGACGGAATGGGAAAAGATAGTTGCAAATGATACATCAGATAAAGGGCTACTATCCAAAATCTATAAGGAACTCACCAAACTCCACACTCATAAAACAAATAATCCAGTGAAGAAATGGGCAGAGGACATGAACAGACACTACTCCAAAGAGGACATCCAGATGGCCAACAGGCACATGAAATGATGCCCAGCATCCCTCATCATCAGGGAAATACAAATCAAAGCCACACCTGTCGCCTGTCAGAGTGGCTAAAATGAACAAATCAGGAGACTCTAAATGCTGGCAAGGATGTGGAGAAATGGGTACCCTCCTACACTGTTGGTGGAAATGTAAACGGGTGCAGCCCCTCTGGAAACAGTGTGAAGGTTCCTCAAAAATTAACAATAGAACTCCCCTATGACCCAGCAATAGCACTGCTGGGAATTTACCCAAGGAATACAGGAGTGCTGATGTGTAGGGGACATATACCCCAATGTTCATAGCAGCACACTCAACAATAGCCAAAACACGGTAAGAACCTAAGTGTCCATCAACTGACGAATGGATCAAGAAGATGTGGTTTATCTACATGATGGAATGCTACATGGCAATGAGAAAGAATGAAATCTGGCCATGTGTAGCAACATGGATGGAAGTTGAATGTGTTATGCTGAGTGAAATAAGTCAGGCAGAGGAGGACAGATACCATATGTTTGCACGTATAGGAGGATTAGGAGAAACTTTATGGAGGATCGTGGGGGAAAAGAAGGGTAAAAACAGCTGGAGAGAGGTAGGGAGGGAAAACATGATAGACTCTTGAATGCTGAGAACAAACTGAAGGCTGATAGAGATAGGGTAGTGGGGAAAAGGGGTGATGGGCATGGAGGAGGGCACTTGTTGGTATGACCACTGGGTGTTATATGGAAACCAACTTGACAATAAACTATTTAAGAAAAAAAGAATCCTGCATTGACATAGTTGTGAAGTACCAGCAGGAGACTGTGGAGGAATGATGATATAACTGAATCTTGTGTTTTCTTTTGTTCTATTGTTCTGTGAGTTAATTCCTTTCCTTTGGGCATCTACTAAATAAGAGAAAACGAGAACAACTTCCCTAAGATTTTTTTTCTGAACTATAATATGAGGTGGTATATAAATTCTTAGTATTATTAGGTCTGGTATAATATGACAAATGATAACATCACTACTCTTTAATAAGAAAGAAATATGTCTCTAAAAGCTACACATATTCCATTCTTAGGTTTATACCCAAGATAAATAAAAATATATGTCCATGCAAAAACTTGTCCTACAAAAATATTTATAGTAGCCAAAAAGAAGAAAGAACTAAAAAGTCCATCAACTGTTGAATGAATAAATAAAATTTATTTAATCGAATATCCACATAATAGAATATTATATATTAATAAGAAGGAATGAGTACTGATAGACACTACAACATGGATGGATGAACCTTGAAAACATTATGCTAAGTGAAAGAAGTGAGTCATAACAGACTACATATTATATGATTCTACTTATACGAAATGTCCAGAATAGGCAAATCTAAAGACTTGGTAAATATATAAGTCATTGTCTAGGGCTTGGGGTCCTGGAGGAGGTAGGGAATGGGGAATGGCTGCTAATGAGTATAGACTTTCTTTTTGGGTAAACAAAATGATCTCAAATTAGATTGTGATGATGGTTGGACAACACAATGAATACACTAAGAAGCATTTTATTATATACTTTAAATAGGTGAAGTGTATGTTATGTGAATTATATCTCAAGTGGTTTAATAAAGATAGTCATATAAACAAGGTATATATAATTCTTATGGGTAAAAGTGATCTGAACAACAAAGAAATTCTTCAAAAACAAACAAACAAACAAAATGAAATGTATAAGACTACCTATATGTTGAATTGCAGCCTAGGCACACAGAGAAGAAATCTTTCAAGTATTTATAAAACTTAGTAATTTGAATGTATAATCCTAGGGAATATATCCTTAAAGCAAAAGACAGAAAGGAAAATGCAAAAGATACTTAGTAGTCATATTGGTATTATTATTTTATCATTAATATGTATATGTGTTAGATTTTCATATAATTCATTAATTTAATTACTTATTTACCCATAAATAATTAAACTGATATCCTTGGGAATTATTGTTGTAGACTGGACTAAGTGAAAAGAAACACAAATATTGACATCAAATGAGTTAAGGAAAAATGCTTAATTTTACATTTGTGTTAGTCCTAGTATAAATTCATGATGCATTTTTCCTTTTAAAAGTAATTATTTCCTATTTCTATCCATGGAAAAATTCCTAGAAGTAATGTCAGTACAATAGCAATAATCACTGAACCCAGACTGAGATATCTAAATATGAATTCTTACTAAAAGGAACCAAGCCTCTTTGGAGAAATGACTGATGGCACATCCTGGCAAGGAATGTATAGGATTAGCCTGGAACATCTTCTGCTGAAAAGCCTGGGGGAAATCATCAAAGACCACTGTGATTGTGTCAAATGGAGTCAGAAGACAATTTTAAAAGGGCTGCTATATGCCAAAGATGGGCATTTGTGCACCAAAAGAATATTGACTCCAGTTAGAGAAAGACGAATACCATATGATTTCACTCATATGTGGAATTTAGGAAACAAAACAAATAAGCAAAGGAAACAAGAAAAAGAAAAAGAGAGAGAGAGGCTAACCAAGAAACAGATTCTTAACTATAATAAACAAACTGATAGTTACCAGAGGGAAGGAGGGTGTGAAGATAAGTTAAATAGCTTTTGGGGTTTAAGGAATGCACTTGTGATGAGTACCAGGTATTGTATGGAAGTGTATCACTGTAATTATACCCCTGAAACTAAGGTCACACTGTATGTTAACTAACATTTTTTTAAAAACTTTTAAAAAAATGAAACTTGAATAAAGAATTGAGTCAGAAGCTTAAAAAAATAATAACCCCTCCATTGGATTAAAGCAAGTATATTAAAATTCATGAGTTCAAAATGAAACAAAACTAATTGTTCACCTTTAAAGGTTGTTAAGGCACCAAATCATTATTCTAAAAACCAGAAAATAAAAGGAAAGAAAACAAACATTTATTTTTCACTTGCTATACAAACAGTGTAACCAAATAGTCAATGAGCAAAAGTTCTTAACAGAAGAATTTCAGGTACTAAATGCAGAATGACGGAATCAGGAAATAATCAATATGCAACACCTAATGAAATAAGTCATTTTGGCTGCTAAAACAATTAAGAGAAAGATTCATGGGAAACTTTATCCTGGGGAGATTAGGCTGACAGCATCCGAACCCACTAATAAATTTTAAATCACAAGAAAAATGAAAAACAGGCACTGTGTGCCTCCTGACATGATTTGATCAAAAATATACAGCATGACCTATGGATGTATTTGTACAAGAAAATTGAATTCAATTAGGCATCCATTACCCTTCTACAGGAAATATAGAGGATAGAGGAACATGCTAACAACTTCCCAAAGAGCAATAAGCCAAGTCCAGAAGAGAAGAAATTCTGTGAGATAAATGAACCAGTTTCTTTAACAAATAAATGGAAAGTAATAAAGAGGGTAGAAAAAAATCCTGTTACTGATTAAAAGATATTTGAGAGACTTAGCAATTGAATGCAATTTGTAGATCTTGTTTAAATCTTTATTAAGAAAACTTCTTGAAAGACTATGTGCCCTGTCACAGTAAGTATTTGTGCATTACAGAGATTAACAATTTAAAGATTATTGATTGGTTGGAATGTTAGGCTAGGATTCTTCTTGAAGATATCGATCATAAAGTTATTCAAAGAAAATGACCTAATAGGAAATGTCCCCTGGTATAGGACGATTTTGTTTTCAAAGACAGTAACAACTGTATCTCCCATTCCACATGCTCTTTTGCAAGAAGGCCTTACCACTCACCCATCAAGAAGTGAAGTCTCTTTCTCTGGTGCTTGATTCTGGGCTGGCCCTGTGACTAGCTTTGGCAAATAGAATGTAGTAGAAGCAAAGCTGTATAACTTCTGATGCTGTGCCTTAAAAGAGTGTCTGCTTCCTCCTTGGAATCCTGAATGACCATGCAAAGATATCCAGCTACCCTACTGGAGACATTATCAAAAGAGAGAAAGATGCCCATCCACTCCTTTTTTTTTTTTTTAATGTTTTATTTATTTCTAGGAGAGAGAGAGAGAGAGAGAGAGACAGCGTGAGCAGGAGAGGGTCAGAGAGAGAGGTAGTCACAGACTGAAACAGGCTCCAGGCTCTGAGCTGGCAGTCAGCACAGAGCCCGATGCAGGGCTCGAACCCACGAACCGTGAGATCATGACCTAAGCGAAAGTCGGACGCTTAACCGACTAAGCCACCCAGGCGCCCCAATGCCCATCCACTCCTAACTGTTCCAGTTATCCCAACTGAGGGCCAGATACGTCAATGAAGACATCTTGGACATTCAGTCCCCAACTATTTTAGTGCTACAACTGAACTCAGCTTCCAACTAATCTATCCGCTGAATGTAGCCATGGGAATGATTCTTGGTGATACCACATGATAAAGAAGAACTCAACTGAATGCTCTCTGAATTCTTGAACGAATATAGTAGTTTCTGCTCTAAGTCACTAATTTGAGAGAAGTTTGTTATGCAGCAATAGATAACTTGGTGTTTGCAGTATGAAACAGTCTTGGCCTCTGTAAGATTTTATTCTGCACTTAAGCCTGATCTAAACCCCACAAAAATGGCAATGAGCCAATGGACAAAACTTATATATTGGACCAATAAGTATTTTCTTCACTATCCAATTAGCTAGAGATATGTGAAGATTGAGAAAAGAACCATAATGTTGACCCCAAAGACACTCTGCAAAGACTTACTGTTTGGATTTGAGTGAATGAGATGGTCTCTAACTGGGTCAAATGTAGGTGAGGTGAGAGGAAGAAATGCATACCTATAAAATGCCTTTTCTTTTTGATGTGTGAAAATTATGGAACATCAGCTTATTACAATTTTTTTCAAAAAGGAAGGATGTGGGTTTTAATTAATACAGAATAGAGAGAGACTTGTAAGGACAAAAATGAATACAGTTGTACATATTTTGGAAACCATGATCATGTGTACTTTCATCTTGAGTATTCCCACTATTATCTTAATAAAATACTACACAATCCCATATTCTTAGCTGTGGTGGTGGTTGTCATCATCAATACCATTATCATCATCCATTTCAGGAAGAAGGACCTAAGTGGGAGGTAATGAATTTAAAGGGAAAAGAAAAAGATTCAGAAAGGGGGACAGCAGAGGAAGAAGAGATGGGGTGGAGAAAGAAATGAAATAATAAGAACTCTTGGTCAAGACTGAGAGAAATAAGTGGAGTAAGGATCACAAAAAAACAATGGCATATGATTTGCAAAGCAATTTACTATTTATAAAGAATGTTAATTTATGTTATCTAATTTAATATTTTTAACACTTACTAACGGTGTTTTGTTATCTACATTACATGGATGAGGAAATATGTATAGGACTGAAAGAATAGAACTTTATCATTTTTTTTCTATTAAAAATATTTACTAAATGCACACTTTGTGCCAGTCACTGTGATAAGTGCTGGCAATATAATTGTTAGCAAAACAAATATGCTATCTAGCCTTTTAACTTAAAGTCTAGTCGAGGAGGGAAGCATTATTCAAGTAATCACAAAAACAGCTATAAAATTATAACAAATGAAAGGAACATGGTATTATGAAAACAGAGAATAAAAAGTTTTCATCTGGTCGGATGGTTCTGATTACAGGTTTTTACACAGACAAATTAACCTTGCTTGAATATTTTTAATATATTTCATCCACATATGTTTTGTACATTAAGCAATCATAATCATTTCAAGTTTTCTTAGTTTTCCAAGAATAAGGTGAAAACTTGGCTTTATTTTTATACAGAGCACTGTGTACCACAACAGTGCAATTGGTTTTTTTTTGGATCAGGATTCTGTACTCTGTAGTCCTTGGTCAAGAATTGGCTAACAAGGTCACTTAATGGGGAGGAAGGACCCCATTCTAGGCATGAGAATTTAACCACAGCTTACTCGCCATTTGGAAAGTATCACTCACAGCCTGTCAGCCAGAAGATGTTTAAAGTCTGTGCCTCTAATCCCTAGGGTTTCCCTCCTTTTTTAGACTTCTCAGAGAAAATGTTAGCTTTAGGAACCATCCACCAGATAGAAAGAAGAGACTGTATTCAGATAAGAATTGTACTCACAAACTTCTGCCCTAGAAGAAGAACACACAGTTTAACCACTGAACATCCAGGGATGCTTCTACTCTAAGGACATAAAACCATCTTCTCAAATAACTCCAAATGGCTTCATATTGTTAATTCATTCATCCTTCTAAGAGCCCACAGCCAAGGTTGATAAGAATAATTAGGAAACTAAAATACAAAGAATTGAATTGAGGTATTCTGAGTCTCCCAAATTGAATAGGAACCAGACTTGTGAAGCTTCTTTTTCTCAGTAGGCATACTCTACAAGAGCTTCTGAATGAAGTGGACCCTGTTGGCCTTTTCTAGAAATATACATTTTACCCTACATGCTAATTAATCTATTTAATCATTGGTTTCTCTTCCTTCCATGTTTAAAAATTTTTAATGTTTTTTTATTTATTTCTGAGAGAGAGAGAGAGACAGCTTGAGCAGAGGAGGGTCATAGAGAGAGGGAGATACAGAATAAGAAACAGTCTCCAGGCTCTGAGCTGGCTGTCAGCACAGAACCCAAAGCGGGGCTCGAACCTACAAACCATGAGATCATGACCTGAGCCGAAGTCGGACGCTTAACCGACTGAGCCACCAGTTGTCCCTCTTCCTTCCATGTTTAACTTGGGAAACTTAAATATTTTTTGTAGGCTTTTATCATTACCAATACTTGAAGTTTGGGCATTTTTAATAATTAATTTTATATTATATTCATAAATACTTCACATGTGGCAATATTTGGACATAAATTTTAACATTTTGGTCAATTCTGTAATAGCTTGTCTTCTCATATTCTTCTGGTCTATCTCTAGTAAATTTTAGATATCTTACATTTACTGATTTCTTTAATTCTTTTTAAATTCTTTTTAGTTTTTGTCAGAAAACATACTTTGTATGATTTACTTCCTTTACTGGTGAATATACCATGTACATTTGAAAATAGTGTGTATTCTATAGTTGTTGGGGATATTATTTAAGTCCAGGTGGTTGATAGTATCACTCATATCATTTATGTCTTCATTAATTCTGCCTGGATCTTCTATCAAATGCTGGGGGAAAGGGTGGTGATCTCTTTAACTAGGACAGTGAAATTGGCTAGGTCTCCCTTTAACTCTATTTTTTCTTCATATATTTACAATTGTTAATTCTTTCTTATGTATTAAAGTTTTATCATGAAATGTTCCTTTTTATCTCTGGTTGTGTTTTGTCTTGAAGTCTTATTTTATCTGATATTAATAACAGATACCCCCAACGCCAACTTTCTTAAGTTCACTGTTTGTACAGCACAGCTTGCCCATCCATTTACTTTCAACATATTTGTGTACATATATTTAAAGTTCATTCTTGTAGAGAGCACATATTTGGGGCTTTTGTGTTAGTCCTTTACGATTTTCTCTAATTTGTAATCGGAGCACTTAATTAACATTTATTATAACTATAAGTATGGTTAGATTTATTTTTTTAATTTTTATTTTAATTCCAGTTAGTTAACATACAGTGATATATTAGTTTCAGGTGTACAATTGGTGGTTCAACAATTCCATACATCACCCAGAGCTCATAACAAGTGCACTCCTTAATCCTCATCACCTATTACACCAATCTCCCCCCCATTCCCTCCCATCTGGTAAACATCAGTTTGTTCTCTATAGTTTAGAGTCTATTTCTTGATTTGTCTCTCACTCTTCCTCTTTTTTTCCCCTTTGCTTATTGTTTTGCTTTTAAATTCCACTTATGTGTGAAATCATATGATATTTGTCTTTCTCTGACACTTCACTTAGCATTATACTCTCTAGCTCCATCAATGTCATTGCAAATGGCAAGCTTTCATTCATTTTTATGGCTGAGTAATATTCCAGTGTGTGTGTGTGTGTATCACTTTTATATACATTCATCAATTGAGAGACACTTGGACTACTTCCATACCTTGGCTATTGTAAATAATGTTGCCATAAACATAACAGTGCATGTATCCCATTGAATTAGTGTTTTGTATTCTTTGGGTAAATGCCCAGTAGGGTGATTGCTAGATTGTAAGGTAGTTCTATTTTTTAACATTTTGAGTAAATCTCCATCCTGTTTCCTACAATGCCTGCACAAGTTTGCATTCCCACCAACAGTGCAAAAAAGTTCCTTTTTCTCCACATCCTTGCCACACCTGCTGTTTCTTGTGTTGTTGATTTTAGCCATTCTGACAAGTATGAGGTGATATTTCATTATTGTTTTAATTTGCATTAAAAATATTTTTAATTTATTTCTGAGAGAGAGAGACAGCGTGATCAGGGAAGGATCAGAGAGAGAGGGAGGCACAGGATCTGAAGCAGGCTCCAGGCTCTGACCTAGCTGTCAGCACAGAACCTGATGTGGGGCTGGAATCCACGAACCATGAGATAATGACCTGAGCAGAAGTCAGACACTTAACCTACTGAGCCACACAGGCGCCCCTTAATTTGCATTTTTTGATGATATGTGCTGATGAGCTTCTTTTCCTGGGTCTGTTGGCCAACTGGGTCTTCTTTAGAGAAATATCAGTTTGTGTCTTCTGTCCATTTTTTAATTGAATTATTCGAGTTTTGGGGGTATTGAGTTTTGTATTCTTTATATATTTTGGATACTGACTCTTTATCAGATATGTCATTTGCAAATATCTTCTCCCATTATGTAGGTTGCCTTATGTTTTGTTGCTTTCTTGCTGTCCAGAAGCTTTTTATTTTGATGTAGTTCCAATAGTTTATTTTTGCTTTTGTTTCCCTTGTCTCAGAAGACATATCTAGAAAAAGTTGCTATGACCAGTGTCACAGCAATTACTGTCTGTGCTTTCCAGAAAGATGTTTATGTTCAGTTCTCACATTTATGTCTTCAGTCCATTTTTAATTTATTTTTGTGTATGGAATAAGAAAGTGGTCCAGTTTCTTTCTTTGCGTGTTGCTGTCCAGTTTTCTTAATAACATTTGTTGAAGAGACTGTCTTTTTCCCGCTAGATATTCTTTCCTGCTTTGTCAAAGATTAATTGATTATACAATTGTGAAATTATTTCTGCATTTTATATCCATTCCATTGATCTATATGTCTATTTTTGTGCTAGTACCATATTATTTTGATCACTACAGCTTTGTAATATAACTTGAAGTCTGGAATTGTGATGCCTGCAGCTTTGCTTTTCTTTTTCAAGATTGCTTTGGCTAGTCTGAGCCTTTTGTGGTTCCTTACAAACTTTAGGATTGTTTCAGTTCAGTGAAAAATGCTGTTTGATACTTTGATGGAGATTACATTAAGTGTGTGGATTGCTTTGGGTAGTATAGACATCTCAACAATATTTATTCTTCCAATCCATGAACATGAAATGTCTTTCCATTTCTTTGTGCTATCTTCAATTTCTTTCATCAGTGTTTTATAGTTTTCAGAGTACAGGTTTTTTACCTCTTTGGTTAGGTTTATTCCTATCTATCTTATTATTTTGGTGCAATTATAAATGGGATTGTTTCAGTAATTTCTCCTTCTGCTGTTTCATTATTGGTGTGTAGAAATGCAACAAAATTCTGTACATTGATTTTATATCCTATGATTTATTTTTCAGTTCTAGAAGATTTTTGGTGGAGTCTTTCAGGTTTTCTATATATTGTATCATGTCATCTACAAATAGTAAAAGTTTTACTTCTTCTTTATTGATTTGGATGCCTTTTATTTCTTTTTGTTGTCTGCTGTGGCTTGGACTTTGAGTACTATGTTGAATAAAAATGATGAGAATGTACATCCCTGTTTCTGACGTTAGGGGAAAAGCTCTCAGATTTTCCCCATTAAGGTTAATGTTAGCTGTTAGTTTTTCATTAATGGCTTTTATTATGTTGAGGTATGTTCCTTCTAAACCTACTTTGTTGAGGGTTTTTATCATGAATAGATATTGTACTTTGTCAAATGCTTTTTCTGTGTCTATTGACATGATCAGATGATTCATATCCATAAGATAAGATTAATTTTAATTAAGCACTTAATTAATTAAGTGCTGGCTTGAAGCACTCTTTCAACCCAGGAAAAAATCTCACTTGATCATAGTGAATGATTTTTTAATGTGTTGTGGGATTGGGTTAGCTAGTATTTTATTGAGAATTTTTGCATTTATGTTCATCAGAGATATTGGCCTGTAGTTGTCCTTTTTGGGGGGGGGTGTCTTATGTCGTTTTGGTATCAGAATGATAATGGGCTCATAGAATGAATTTGGAAGTTTTCCTACATTTTCTATTTATTGGAAAAAGTTGAGAAGAACAGGTATTAAGTCTTCCCTAAGTATTTGGTAGAATTTGCCTGTGAAGCCATATGGTCCTAGGCTTTTTTGTGGAGGGAGTTTTTTGATTATTGATTCAATTTCTTTGCTGATAAATGGTCTGTTCAAATTTTCTATTTCTTCCTGTTTCAATTTTGGTAGGTTATATATTTCTAGGAATTTATTCATTTTTTTCTAGGTTGTCTAATTTGATAGCATGTAGTTTTTCATAAATGTTCTCATAATCGTATTTCTGTGGTATTGATGGCTATTTCTTCTCTCTTATTTATAATTTTATTTATTTGAGTTTCCTTTTTCTTGATAGATTAGCTAGAGGTTTATCAATTTTATTGATTTTTTTTCAAAGAACTAACTCCTGGTGTCATTGATCTGTTCTATTTTTTTTTAAGTTTTTGTATCATTTATTTCTGCTCTAATCATTATTTCCTTCCTTCTGCTTGTTTAAGATTTTATTTATTTTCTTTTTCTAGCTTCTTTATGTGAGAGGTTAGGTTGTTTATTTGAGATTTTTCTTGCTTCTCTAGTAGGCCTATATTGTTATAAACCTACCTCTTAGAACTGCTTTTGCTGCATCTCAAAGGTATTAAACCATTGTGTTTTCATGTTCATTTGTTTTCATGTACATTTTTGTTTCTTCTTTTATTTCCATGGTGAACTCATTCATTGTTTAGTGGCATATTATCTAATCTCTATGTATTTGTGTTCTTTCCAGATTTTTTTTTGTGGTGTCTTCCAGTTTCACAGCATTGTGTCAGAAAAGATGCATGATATGACTTCAATCTTTTTGAATTTATCAGACATTGTTTTGTGGTATGTATGTATGTGGTATAGAATGTGATCTATTCTGAAGCACTTGAAAAGAATGTGTATTCAGCTGTTTTAAAATGGAATGTTCTAAGGGTGCCTGGGTGGCTCAGTCAGTTAAGCATCCGACTTCGGCTCAGGTCATGATCTCACAGTACGTGGGTTTGAGCCCCGCGTCGGGCTCAGTGCAGGTAGCTCAGAGTCTGGAGCTGCTTTGGATTCTGTGTCTCATTCTCTCTCTGCCCCTCACCCACTCACACTCTGCCTCTGTCTCTTTCTCTCAAAAATAAATAAAACAGTAAAAAATTTTAAAAAATTGAAATGTTCTGAGTGTATATGTCAACTTCATCTCATCCATTGTGTTATTCAAAGCCATTACTTCTTTGTTTATTTTCTGTTTAGATGGTCTGTCCATTGATGTAAGTGGGGTGTTAAAGTCTCCTACTATTATTGCATTATTATTGCTTAGCTCCTTTTTGTTTGTTATTAACTATTGTATGTATTTGAGTTCTTTAATGTTGGGCACATAAATATTTACAATGATTATATCTCCTTGTTGGATTGTCCCCTTTTTTTTAATATAGTGCCCTTCTTTGTCTTTCGTTTTCGTCTTTGTTTTAAAGTCTATTTTGTCTTATATAATTATTGCTACCCTGACTTTCTTTTGGCATTCATTTCCATAATAAATATTTCTCCATCCCCTTACTTCCAATCTGTATGTATCTTTAGATCTGAAATGTCCCCTGTAGCAGAATATATGTGTCTTGTGTGTGTGTGTGTGTGTGTGTGTGTGTGCTTTATCCATTCAATCACCTTATGTCTTTTGATTGGAACAGTTAGTCCATTTACGTTCCAATTAATTATCCATAGATATGTATTTTTTGCCATTTTATTACTTGTTTTGTGGTTGTTCCTGAAGATTTTCTCTAATATTTTCTTGTCTTTTTCTTTTTCATGATTTGCTGGTTTTCATTAGTGATATGTTTAGATTTCTTTCTATTCTTCATATATTTATTACTGTTTGATTTGTGGTTACCATTAAGTTTGCATATAACCTCTTCTTCATATAGCAGTCTATATTAAATTGATGTTAATTTAAGTTTGAACTCATTCATTACTCCTTTTGTCCCCACATTTTAGGTATATGGTGTCATATTTTATATCCTTTTATTTGGTAAATTCTTTTCTTTACAGAAATATTCATTTTTACTACTTTTGTGTTTCCTAACTTCATACTGTTACTTTTGCTCTTTCCTTTCCACTCACGGAGTGCCCTTTAAGTTTTTTTGTAGGACTGGTTTAGTGCTCTGGGAAACTCTTTGTCTCTTCTATTCTGAATGATAACCTTGCTGGATAGAATATGTATAGCTGCAGACTTTTCCCCACCCAGCACCATGAATGTATCATGTCACTACCTTCTGGCTTGTAAAGTTTCTGTTGAAACAGCCTTGATAGCCTTAGGGGTTTCCCTTGTATGTATCTATCTTTTTTTGTATTGCTGTTTTTAGATTTTTTTCTTTATTATTATATATTGCCATTTTAGTTAAAATAGGTCTTGGTGTGGATCTGCTTTTGTTGATTTTGTTGGGGTTTCTCTAAGCTTCCTGGATGTAGACATCTGTATCCTTCCCCAGATTAAGGAAGTTTTCAGCTATTATTTCTTCAAATAAATTTTCTGCCCCCTTTCTCCCTTCTTCTTTTTCTCACTCCTTTTCCTCCTCCTCCTCTTCCTCCTCCTTCTCTTCTTCCACCTCTCCTCTTCCTTCTTTTTCTTAATTCTTGTAATGAGAATGTTATTATGTTAATGGAGTCACTGAGTTCTTTAAGTCTATTCTCATTTCTATTTTCTTTCTTTTTTTATAGGTTTTTATAAAAGTTTTTTAAATCTAGCTTTTTTTAGAATAAAATTTTTATTGAGGTATAATTGACATAGAAAATTATATTAGTTTCATGTGTGCAACATACTGAGTCAGTATTTGTATATATTACAAAATCATTAACATTTTGGTAAGTCTAGTTACCAACTATCACCTTACACAGTTACTGAATTTTTTTCTCTTACAATGACTTTTACAATTTACTCTCTTAGCAACCTTCAAATATGCAATAGTATTAAGAGGGTTTTTTTTAGAAAAATGGCTTTTATTTAAATTTTTTTTTCTTTTATACTTTATTGTCAAATTGGTTTCCATATAACACCCAGTGCTAATCCCAACAAGTGCCCTCTTCCCTTCTCCATGTCAATCACCCCCCTTCCCTTTTCTCCCATCCCCATCAGCCCTCAGTTTGTTCTCAGTATTCAAGAGTCTCTTGGTTTACCTCCCTCTCCCAACTATTTTCCCCCTTCCCCTCCCCCATGGTCCTCTGTTAAGTTTCTCCTGTTCCATTTATGAGTGGAAACATATGATATCTGTCCTTCTCTATCTGACTTATTTCACTTTGCATAACACCCTTGAGTTCCATCCATGTTGCTACAAATGGCCAGATTTCATTCTTTCCCATTGCCATATAGTATTCCATTGTATAGATAAACCACATCTTCTTGTTTTTTTTTTGATAGTTGAAATAATGCTGTTTAATTTTTTTTCTATTTAATACTTTATTTCAGCATTTTTTTTCTTAAATAGTTTAGTTGGTTTCCATATAACACCCAGTGTTCATCCCAACATGTGCCCTCCCCATGGCCATCACCCCCCTTACCCTCTGCCCTACCCCCATCAGCCCTCAGTTTGTTCTCAGCATTCAAGAGTCTCTCATGGTTAGCTTCCCTCCCTCTCCCAACTATTTTCCCCCTTCTTCTCCCTCATAGTCCTCCGTTAGCTTCCTCCTAATCCACCTATATGTGCAAACATATGGTATCTGTCCTCTGCCTGACTTATTTCGCTCAGCATAACACCCTCTAGTTCCATCCATGTTGCTACAAATGGCCAGATTTCATTCTTTCTCATTGCCATGTAGTATTCCATATATATATACCACATCTTCTTGATCCATTCATCAGTTGATGGACACTTAGGTTCTTTCCATGTTTTCGCTATTGTTGAAAGTGCTGCTATAAACATTGGGGTACATGTGCCCCTATGCATCAGCATCCCTGTATTCCTTGGGTAAATTCCTAGCAGTGCTATTACTGGGTCACAGGGGAGTTCTATTGTTAATTTTTTGAGGAACCTCCATGCTATTTTCCTGAGGGGTTGCACCAGTTTACATTCGCACCAACAGTGTAGGAGGGTGACCATTTCTCCACATCCTCGTCAGCATCTAGAGTCTCTTGATTTGTTCATTTTAGTCACTCTGACCGGTGTGAGGTGGTATCTCAGTGTGGTTTTGATTTGTATTTCCCTGATGAAGAGGGACGCTGAGCATCGTTTCATGTGTCTGTTTGCCATCTGGATGTCCTCTTTGGAGAAATGCCTGTTCATGTCTTCTGCCCATTTCTTCACTGGATTATTTGTTTTCCGGATATTGAGTTTGGTGAACTCATTTCTATTTTCATTCTCTATTCTTTCTTCTCTGTTTTGATAAGCTTGATTACCTCCCACTACTCTGTTTTCTGGGTCTTTAATTTGTTCCTCTACTTCTTTCTACCTGCTGTTTAAATCCATCAACCTTGTTTCTTGTTTTGTTTATTGAAGTCTTTATCTCTTCTGTGTTTTTCCTTATCTCTCTTTTAAGGCTATCATTCATATATTCCACTCTTTTCTCAAGTCATGGGAGTATTTTTATGATCATTACTTATCATATTACTTATATCTCTTTCACTTAGATCTCTGTCTGCGGCCTTATCCTGTTTGGGACTAATTCTTCTGTCTTCTCATTTTGTCTAAGTTTTTGTGCCTGCTTTTGTGTATTCAGAAAGTCAGTTACATCTTCTGTTCTTGAGGGTAATGGCCTTAAGAAGAACTGTTGGGTTGAGAATCTTGGTGTTTGCAGGGTTTTGGACTGGTTTTGGGGGAAGGGGGCCCATCATACTGGAACTAAGGCAAGAGTGACTGGAAGGGGCAGTTTTACTGGAATCTGGGGGGATGGGGCTTGGTGTAAGCAAGTTAGGTAGCAAGTGTCTGACTGTCCTGATGCCCACAGGTGGCCCTGTGCTTATGCTGAAGGGTGAGGGAGGGAAATGGTGCCAGCCAGTTCCTTTGTTCCCAGAAGGGTCTCTCCATGAATGCTGCCTCTCTGGGTCATGTTCCAAGAATAGCAAATAACGTCCTCACTGGGTGCCCTGGTGCTCTTCAGGTAGCCATTTCCAAGCTGTATATCCATCAACTGTTTGCCTTCCTTCTCTCCAAGAAGAGCTTCAGTCCTTCAGGTTCTCCTTGAACCAAGCCTTCTGACCTTTAAAACTCCAGGCTTTAAGTCCCACTGGTTGCAAGAATTCATGAATTTCAGCCCTTCTTGCTTTCCAAGCCAAATGCTATGGGGTTTCATCTTCCCTGTGTGCGAGTCTGTCTCTCACTCTCCTTTGCGACCATGGTTCCTTCCCCACTGTAGTGGCCATGATCCTTTTCTCCCCCAAACTGTGTCTCTGCACTTTCTGCCTTCTCAGATGTGGCCTCTTCTCTACTTTTAGTTGTGAAGTTTATTCTGCCAGTCTTCAGGTCCATTTCTGTGGTATTTAGGATGATTTGATAGGTCCCTATTTGGATTCATGGGACAAAATGAGCCAAAGATTCTCTTATTCTGTTGCCATCTTCCTTGGTTCCATGTGGTTAGATTTAGATTTTGTATTTTATTATTTGATTTTATCATTTTGATTTTGTCATCTGTCTTGTTTCTTTCTGTTCCTCCTTTGTTACTTTCTTTAGGATTTGTTGAATTTTTTAAAATTTCATTTCTATTCCCCATCTATTGAATTTTTAGTTACAACTTTAAATATACACAATAAATGTTTATGGTATACTTAAAGTTAACATTATCTAATATAAAATGTAGAAACCTTGTACCTATATAGGTGTATTTATTGCAACTTTCCATCCTTTATACCATAGTCTTCATTATTACGTTTACAAACTCAAACCTTATATCACAAGAGTATTATTTTTTAAAGTTTTATTTATTAAAGCAAACACTACATCCAATGTGGGGCTCAAACTCGTGATCTCAAGATCAAGAGTTGCATGCTTTTCTGACTGAACCAGCCAGGCATCCCTCAGAAGTATTATTTTTATTTAATTTTATAATTTTTTAATGTTTTATTTATTTATTAGAGAGAAAGTACAAGTGGTAGAGGAGCAGGGAGAGAGGGGGACAGATGATCCGAAGTGGGCTCCATACTGACAGCAACAAGCCTGACGTGGGGCTCAAACTCATGAACTGTGACATCATGACCTAAGCCAAAGTTGGATGTTTAACAAATTGAGCCACCCAGGTACCGCAAGAGTATTATTTTTAAAACATTCATTTTAATAGATAGAAGGAGATACAGCCTTTTATATTTACTAATATATTTATTATTTCAGGTTCTCTTTTTTTCTTCCTCAAGCTCTGATATCATTTCTCATCACCCTAAGAAGTTCCTTGAGCATTTCTTGTAATGTAGATCACAGAGTAATAAATTATCTTACCTTATCTGAAAATATATTTATTATACTTTCATTTTTGAAGGATATTTTCACTTTATGTAGACTTCTAAGATAACAGATTTCAGCACTTTAACAATTTTGTTCCACTATCTTCTGGTCTCTATTGTTTGCGAAGAGTGAGCAGTTATTTGAATCACTGTTTCCTTGTATTTCTAGGTTATTTTCCTCCTGCTGGCTTGAATATTTTCTGGCTTTCTCTCCTTTGGAATTATATACTATATCTTCCTTCACATACATTATTTTCCAATGGCTGTGATTGTCCTGCACTGTGTCCTCTGCTTCTTCATGCCAGAGAGATGATGGGTTTTCTATTGGAGTTTTAGTCACTCCATTCAGTGCCTACTGTGGCTTGACCAGAAGCTGAAAGCCTTTATTAACCTCATTAGTTTTTGCTCATTGATGAAGTTTCAGAGTAATCAACATCTTTTTCAAAAAGTTTCTCTGAATCTCCAGAGTCAACTGGATGTATCCATGAGTTGAGAACACATTTGGCTACATTTGACAAGAAATACTACTACAGTGACTTGAATAAAACCAGGTGGTTTTTCTTATCTAGTGCAGAGTTAGTAAATTCAAAGCAAATATAGCTGCTCAGATAAGGCATTAGGAACCTAGGTTTTTCCTTTATCTATTTGCACTTCTATCTGCATAAAGCATTGTTATTATAGTTTCAGAATGAAAGTTGCATGCTTGGACATTGCATTCATTTTCCAGGTAGGCAAAAGAAGCAAGGACAATTGGTGGGGTGACTAACTCAACCCAGTTTTCAGGAACTTTCTCATTTTTAAAACTGAAAGTCTAAAATTCTCTTAATAGAATTAAAATAAAAATCACGTCAGATTTACCCATGGTTTTTGTTTTTCATGCGTAAACAATATTCTATAGGATTGTAAATAAAAACCAGGACCTGTTCATCTTCTGCAGGGATCGAATCCAATCAAGATGTTTTCAAAGCTCTATTCACAATTTTGGATTATTTTTAGAAATTTCTTGGGTCATGGCATTAACAGTCTGGTTGATTATCTCCAGAAAATGCTATTCCAGAGTTTACCTAGAAACTTATTCTTATGATCTTTCCCCAAGAATGGTGTACTTAAATGTTTCTATGACTCTTGGTTATTTTTTCAAGCTTTTAAAGTAATAGTTTAATATGTATATTACAAAACAAATTACATATAATAAAAAGCAAAAGCAAAATACATATTGCTATAACTTTTTCAATTATAACTACATACAGTAAAATAAAACTAAATAATATCAAAGAAATCTTAAAGTTCTTTTTTTATACAAACCTTTATTTTATTTGTTTCTGTTAATTTTTTTAATTTATTTTATTTTATTTATTTATATTTTTAAAAATAGTTTATTGTCAAATTAGTTTCCACATAACACCCAGTGCCCATCCCCCCTCCCCTCCACATCCATCAGTCCTCAGTTTTTGTCAGCATTCAAGAGTCTCTCATGGTTTACCTCTCTCCCTTTCCCCCACCATTTCCCCCTTCGTCTCCCCCTTGTTCCTCCATCAAGTTCCTCCTAATCCTCCTATACGTGCAAACATATGATATTTGTCCTTCTCTGCCTGACTTATTTCGCTCAGCATAACACCCTCAAGGTCCATCCATGTTGCTACACATGGCCAGATTTCATTCTTTCTCATT